>NW_016690296.1:1326369-1816463 GCF_001604755.1 Lepidothrix coronata
AACAAGAATAATCTTAATAAATATTGGCTGTGAAAGAAAAGAATTTTTTTTTTTTTTTTTTTTTTTTTTTGCTTTTCAGTCGTGGGTAGGAGAGAATATAGGTCCTGTCAGGCATCCATCAGCTAGGAGAAGAAAAATACAATGAGTTGATTCAGTTTCTGTCATGTAATTTATTTTCTTGGCAAAGAGATTATTTTCTTTTGTATTTGTTCAATATAGATCATATCCACCAAAGCAAGTTTCTTTCAAATATCAATGTGAAAAAGCTTATCTACTGGTTGAAAAGTATGAAATAAACACCACCTTAATGTTCAACTTCTTCTGTCTTCTCTTTTGTCTGAAAAATTGCTAAACAGACAAAATCTGCATTCTTTTCAATTTGGAGCTTTAATGAATATTTAGCTTTAAAGAATATCAATACATAACAGAATTGTAAGCATGAAAGATTATATCCTCTTCCTGGTCTACTTCAGACTTAAAAATCAGTCATCACAAATCAGGATGATGTGATGTAGTTCTGCTGAAACATATTAAACTTAGAAAATTACTCAATTTCCATTACTGACTTATTGGTCTCCATTTCTCTACTAGATCAACTAGAGGGGTCTGGATTTGCTTAAATGCACCTGAACAATTTTAAAATGATTTAGGGAGAGACATAAATGGGTAAATAAAATATCCACTATTCGTTAATAAGATATAGATTTAGAAAGACTAAGAAGTCTTACAAAGGCATATTTTCTTTCTGAGATACACAATCATGAGGTGAATCTTACCAAGCACAATATGTTGGCTGCATTCACACAACCATTACAGAGAAATCTACCATTCCCCATAAAGTTTCATACCCACACCCTGTAGTTAAATGCCCAGTTTGGGCACCAAAATCTGACACATTTATGCAGAGAATAAACAAGCAAGTAACTGCTGAATGAGCTGTAGAAGAGCCTTTAACATGGTGGCCTTGCCGTGATTCCTGCCCTTAGCATGCTTATACTCTGCCATTTCCAGCAAGTTCCAAGTAGCTCATAAGCAAGTAAAAACATGGTTATAGGAACTATTTAAGTGTTTACAAACCGTAAGCACATAAAATTTAGAGTATCTTGACTGTCTACCAGTATCTCTAGATTTACACCTATATACAAGTTACATTTACCTATCGGTCACAGAAATGCTCCTTGACACACAAGTAACATAGTAACAGTAATGGCAGTAACAGTATCCAACAACAGCAAGGGTTTTTTTATTACCTTTTATTACCCATAGAACTGAGCAATCAAAAAAAAAAAACACACAACAATTCTCTCCTTCCAAGAATTTACCTGAAAATGGTGAAGTTGGTATCCACTGGAGAAGTTTTACAGTAGCAGTGTGAATTTATTGCTGTTATACACACAAAATCACAACATGAATAAAGCAAGGAAGCAAACACAGGACACACTCTTATCAAAGCACAGGGGTCAGCTGTTCTGAATTTTGTGAGACAAACTTACTATTTCAGGTGCTTTTCTGAAAACTGCAGGCCAGCAAAGGTTGGAAAAGGCGGCTTGAACACGCACACAGCAGCATTCTCCTCAAAAGCCAACTGAGCTGTTTGACGACACTCTGAAATGAAAAGGTATGTGTGACTACTTTTCACACAAATTCATACTTCCACTTAAACAAAACGAATATTTCTAGCAAGTAACTGAGCATTCTAATTTGCCTCACTTTTATTATCACTAATTAAACCCATTTGTTAAAAAAGCTGCAACAGACAAAGGCATATGGAAAAGCTGAACGATACTAGTCTATCATATGAGCCAAATATCTTGGCAACATTTACTGAGTTTTGTGCTAAAACCTGGATCTAATCATAACAAAACACAAATATTGTCAAATATTGGCAGCTTCCCTATGTTCATAAGGAAACAATCCTATAAAACCAATGTAATGTGAGTATTAACACTGAGGGTTTTCTAGCTGGTGTCATAAGAACCATTCACAGAAGCACATATGGTGTTAGAAGTCATTAATACTATTAATACTATTTTATTAATTATTAGTTGTGTGAATGAGCATCAATTCACACTTCTGGGCCCACTTCAAAACGAACAGGCAAAAACCCCAAACACAACAAGCACACCATGCTTTCCTCTGCCTAATTCTAATCATCAGAAGGAATAGTGCTGTCAAAAAAAAAAATCAATTTTATCATATTCTTACAGAAATTTCAAAGAGCTTTCATTTTGTAGCACTTCGGGAGGACAGTCTTGCATACTTGAGTGAAACTGAGGAGAAAAACCTGCAAAACTGGTTCCTACCTGTAATTCAGGATGTATGTGTGAACATGACTGTATCAACACACACAGGAGACAAGTAAGAGGAAGTAAGAGCTGCATGAATGCCAGGAACTCAGGACAAAGATTTAGGCAGTTTCATCCCAAAAAAACCTGTTTCAACAGTTTAATAATTTATTTGTTAATTCATTCATTTATTAATGGTGGAAGACACATTAAAATGCATTAAGCCACACCTCCAAGTTCTTCATCTTTCTATGTTAATGGTTAGCAAAGATGGTCTTTCTGAGAACTGGACAAAAAAAACCACAATTGCTATATGTATTTACCTTGCTCCTTCACAAATTTCTGCACAAGTGAATCTTAAAACCAGGCATTAAACGCCAGAATTTTCTAAATTAGTGCCTAGTAACACTGAACATCATACATCACCAAGGAACTGGTTGTTGGATGGCCTTGAAGACAGGGGAAAACCATGAATGTTCCCCAAGTTTCCAGGTAGCATGAAGTGGAGTTAAAAAAAAGAAAAAGTTATAAAAATAATATTGTACTAGTGTGCTACAGAAATAATAAGCATTTACCAATGGGGCAAGCAAATCTTTTACCTTGTAGGGGCCTGTATTTGTTGTTCAAATATCAAATAATAAAAGGTTAGACAGTTTTCCATTTCATATCTGTAATATTTTAAGTAGCTATCTTCAATAAAGCAGCACACAAAGCTCAAATAATGACCTGAAACAGCACTATTTTACTGAAATGCCTTTGTAAAGCAATGGGGCTGCTGCTTTTTAAATCAAATTTCATTTCCAAGCCGTAATTTTAATAGCTACTTTAGACCCACCTCACTCCCTTAAGGGGGTGTTGGGTTCTGATAAAACCAAAATCATGAACTTGTTTTCTCTTAAAAGAAAAACATGCTTTAGTAATAGCTGTTTCTTTTATTAGCACCCTGCTGGTTGGTTTATTAAGTAGAGTGGGGGGGATATATAAGATAAGGGAAATAATTACGCCTTACACATGAGGGCAATGAATAGGGTTAACCCCCACTTGCCCGCAAGTGCTCAGCGGCATCTTTTCACCATCCCCAGGGGCTGACAATTCAGATATAAATTCAGATATAAATTCAGATATAAATTCAGATATAAATTCAGATATAAATTCAGATATAAATTCAGATATAAATTCAGATATAAATTCAGATAGATATAAATTCAGATAGATATAAAACCACAAGCAGAGGGAAAGGAGTGGCCTTGCACCTCAGTCTGTGCCACAGCCGAAAGCGAAGCAGCCTGCAGGGGAGGCGGCACGGACCGGCTGCAACCAGCCCCTCAGAGGGCTTCCCCCCTGAAAAACGAAGTTCTTCTTCCCTGAGGCAGAGGTGGGAGGAAACCCTTCCCAACCACACAGCGTTACCAGCCAGTATAGACCCACTAATCTGCCGGGACAGCGCCAAGCAACCCCGAGGAGTGGGAGCCCCGCCGTCCCCTCACAGCCGAGGGCAGCTCTGAGGGAGCGGGGTAATGAAGCCTCCAAAAAGGGCGGGAAACTGTGAGGGGCGGGGGCAAAGAAGCCTTTAAAAGGGGAGGAAGCGGTGAGGGGCAAAGAGAACTCCAACAGGGAAGGAAGCTGTGAGGGAGCATGGGGCAAAAAGAGCCTCTAAAAAGGGAGGGAAAGTGTGAGCAGCAAAGAAGGCACAGAAAGGGCATGAAAGTGTGAGGGAGCAGGGTGCAAAAAAAGGCTCTAAAAAAGCAGGAAGCCGTGAGGGGCAAAGAAAGTTCCAAAAAGGCGGGAAAGAAGGCTCTAAAAGGGCAAGAAGAGGTGCGGGGGAAAAGAAGGCTTCAAAAGGGCAGAAAACTGTGGCAAGGCAGTGGGCAACATTTCTGCCCTCAGACCTGTCTCAGGAACAACACCCAGGTGAGGAGATACTGGTAAAGCCTCCAGGTGATTGCTTGCTCAGCTGTGTTTGGCAAGTTCATTTTCATTGCTCACGTTCTTTTTTTTGTTGTTGTTGTGCACTGTTTGGCAGGGTTTTTTTATTTGGGGGTTCTTTTTAATTTGGTTCTAAAAGCCCCCTCAGAGCCTTGTGGGCAGCCCTGAGGGACCCCAGACTGTCCTCCCCCCTCCCATGAAGTGCCTCCCTCAGTGCCCCACACCTGAGTGAATAAAACACCCTCAGGAAGTCCCATTTAAGAGAGACATCAAATGTGCACTGCTTGCACATTATTTAAGGAGACTCTCTTCTGGTGTTCCTCAGTTTTTATTAGAAGGTGGGTATCAGCACAAGAAGTGGTTTAAAACCAGCTTGCTGGTGAAGGGCTGAGTTAGGAGGGCTGAGCAGCCCCACTGGGCCTGCTTACCCAACCACTCCCATCTGAAAGATGTTTAAGCTAAATCACAACTACAGCAAGCTAAACACAGAGCAGGGGAGTAACTAATAATGGTTCAGTGTTGATGACCAGTTGTATATTAGGCCTGCACGACTAGGTTCTCTCTCCGAGTAAGTTTGGGGGATATTTACACAGACCGACAACAAAACTTAGGCTCTGCAAAGTCCAATAGAGAAATTGTGATTGCATTTCTTTTTTTTACTTATTACAGGTGATTGTTGAAACAGAACGGAGAACTATTGCGGCAGCATTGGTATGAAATCTATAAAAGAAATTATTGATTTATATTATGCGTGTGGCTGTTTGTTCTGAGGATTTTTCTATAAAGCAAGTAATGTTTATGAAATATGAAATGCTATTTTAAAAATCTGAAGAAACAGGGAACAGTGAAAACTGACACCTCACTTCAAATCTGACACAGCCTCTCCAACACTGATTACTAGTTTATGCGGTGTTTGCTTTTCTAAGTAATTTAAGCAATACATTTTTAAATACGTCATCTATTACCCAACTCCTGCATGTTTAATGACTGCTGTGTAGTCAAAGTCTGGAGGACTCTGTAAACTTTCTTTTACATGGCTTACAAATCTTCTTACTTAAACCATAGTTGTTCCCATTTTCAGTCTAAACCAAGAACAGTCTGTGGAAGCCTAATGACAGTGTTGCTTTGTTGCAGAATCTCACAATATCTCCTCTTTAATAAAAGAAAAGGAATTCTTCTCCCATTTTCCTCTCACAGTGTGGCAAATGCATCCTTTTTATTTCAGTCTCACGGTTTTTCATGTATTTAAATACTGTTCTTACTTTTTATTACTTCTTAAATCTCTCTGTATTTCACCTATTAAATTCTGCATTTGTGATTTTTGTGGATTCAGGCACGTTCAGTTTTACTTTTTGAAGGAATAGTTCCATTTGTGATTATCACTAGCTTGATGTCATATTCTGACTTAAGCAATCGTCAGCACCTGTTAGATTTCCCAGACATTAATGAAAGTATTATCTCAGTAAATGTAGTTCATACTCCTTTCCAGTAGCTAATGTAGTTATGATATATTGATTAGATCTTCTGCCTTAAGATGTTGCTCTAATTCAAAAAAAATTTAAGCTGTTCTTCTTTATACCCTCTCTTGACTCTCGCACTGAATTTTTGGTCCAGATTCAAATGAACAAACTGCAGACTTAAACTGACAGATGATTGTATATAACAGCAAATACAAGGAAGTATTGAGTAATTCTAAAACTTTCATGTTATCTAGGGTATCATTTTTCCTTATTTATGTCATGAACAGGGGAAGCACAGCTGGAAATCTCATTGTACGAGCATGGGAAGCTTTTACCTAGTCATTTAAACAGTTTAATCTTACTATGTGCTGATGTAACTGTGAAATGTGTTCTCTTTGCATTCCTAATTACTATAGAACAGATGGCAAGGCTGCTACTTTAAAGCAGCAAGCCTGTTTTAAAAACTCTGTGGTGATTCTTCACTCTTAAAGAAGTTTACTGCGGTCTATGTGTGTGGGGGGGAAAAGCTCTTTTTTTTTTTTTTTGGCTTCCATGTTGCTAACCTAACATTCTAAATAATTTCAGCATGTTTTCAAAGGTTCTTGCTAGATTTGAACCGTTCCCAGAGAAGAAGTTACCTGACCAAGAGTATGATTTTCATCTAGTTAAAGGAGAAAAATGTCATGACATTTGTAATACAGAATACTGTGAGCATCTTATTGAACATGAACACAAGTTAAACAAATGTGTATTTCAGGTATCATAAGTTGATTGTAGCTATAGCAATAACTCATTTTTTATTTATTTTTTAAACAAAAAAAAAAAGAGGGGAATTTATAGAATTCATCATGTGAATATTAGGTATAGAGGCTGCTATGTTTGAATCCCAAAGATTGTCTCAGGTTCTTAGTAACCATTAGAACAGCCCTATACTGACAACTGGCTTTAATATTCTGCTTTTTATTCACGAGAACACAATAAAACAGAAGAAAAGAAAAACTTGATCAAAATTAATGCATTGTGAAGTTGGTCTACCTCTGCTTACCTTACTATTTTGTAATATTCTTTCAAAATCCTGTCCATGAATTCTATGTTCTTAGTCATAGTCGGGAAAGGCTTTTTGGGAAGTACTGGTGAGGTAAGTTTTCTTTGATGGCTTACCTTGCAACTGTTTTACTGTTACACTGCTACCTATGCAGATTAACAGTAGTACTGCAATGTAAGTGTGCTGAACACATTTGCTCGACACATAAACCATTACAGGCTCAATTCGGAATTCCCATTGGTCATTTCTGCTCAGGGGAGGTTTGTCTTTTTTTTGTCTCATGTTTCTCCTTAGTAGTGACCCACTGACCTGTCCATTGTCTGCTCAGTACCGTTTCCAGCTTGTTTGGGTTTTATTTCAATTTGGAGTGCATGTTTTGGTTTTATATAGATTATTCAAAACACACTGAGACACAGCAAAATGTAAATTACAGCACTATTGGAATTTACTCTGCATTCACTTGGTTTTGTCTGTGCACTGCAGTTCTTGGCCCAAACTGTTCTTGTCTCATCACTTTGCAACTAAGCTGAGAACAGGGAATTTTACTGGGCAGAATTAGCATTACAGAGTTCTTTTATCTCCAGAGCTGCTGAGATCCTTGGCACTGCAGACATGGAACTCCTTTGATTTTGGGCTCTTGTGGTAACTCTTCTTTTCTAGAACTCTACTTGTTGCAGTGATTTACAGCTAAAACTGCTATCAGCATTTTCAAAACTTCATGTACATGATTTTGCCTTTCCCAGTATCCAGTTTTCAGTCCCACTTTATTTTCTAGAGAAATATCGCTGCTAAAATCAGCTCCCTGTTCACCCTTCAGCATTCTGTGTGTGGAGATGGTGGAACTCAGCCAGTTCTGTCCATCTGCAGCCAGACAGTTGTCTCTTCACTGTAGCTAGATTGGCTTCAGCTCCTTAGCAGCTCTCTGGCTCCAGTTCCATACTTGAAAGGTTCCTAGAAGATCAGGCAGGGATGATGGATGCAATGGCACTTAAAGGGAAAATAAAAAAGAAAGGGGGGGAAATTACATAGCCACAACAGAAGGAAAACTTAAAAATAAAATAGGGGCAGCATGACCATGACTAAACCTGTACCATTCAGCTTCCATTCTTATTTTAATCTAAAAGGTCCAGTTCTGTAGGTAATCAACTGGCTTAAAGCAGTTCAGAGCAAAATCCAATGTACAAAACCTTAGTTGTGATTTTAAGAAAAAATAGAGTGAGTACACTGAAACAGATAATCTCAGTCAATATTTTGGTTTTCCTTTTTTTTCATGAGGTAACTGATAGGTGAGTCTCTACATTTATTGTAGTACCTTCTTAATATATTTTGGCTTTTAAGAGAGCTCTGTCAGCCAATAATTATCATTGTACTTGAGAGGTTTCACAGTTTCAGGATATCAGTAAATTCATCACTTTACTGACAGCATTGAATAGTTTGTCTGTATCGACTATAAAAATGATTTTTTTCCCCATAATATATACCTTATATAGGTGATATTTTGTACTGTTCACATAAAAATAGATTTTTTTTGAAATTTATGTATTTTAAAATATAGGTTCTGTTGGATATATGTTTAGAGTCAGGTTGAGTTATTTAAATCAGTTCCTTGTCAGCACCTGGCTTGGTATCAGCAGCTACACATTGAACAATAGATTTTTAAGATGTGACTTCTGGCTGATAGTTCATAAACATTCAAGAGGAAGTTAAACTTCTGCCAGCTCCTATGGAAACTGCACAATTGTCCTTTACCAGAATGCCTTACTGAGAGGAGTGATCTGCTTCTCTAGAGCACATTCCACTTCTGTGATTTTCTTTATTCTGAAGAATCAAGAAATATTTAGGGATTACATTCCAGCTGCTTTATTTTTTTTCATTAAAGCATCCAGTAGGAGAGTATGAACTTTTATGTGAGATTGCTTTCACTGGAGATTACTACCATAGAAAGATGTTTTTCTTCATTGCCTGCTGTAATGGACTGCACGTTTACAGGAGCAGCAATAACTATCTTCAATAAATATCTTCAAAATTAAGGGCCAATCCACCTGTAGGAACTTTTTTTCAGCCAGATATCGCGGACTGAGGCCAGGAGGAGGTAACTTTTAGATAGCTAAAGAATGTGTGATGTGTAAAATTTAATTGTATTCAGCTATAATAGTAATTCATAGATGTGAGCTCAAAATATGTTTTAAGTTATTTTATCAATCTGACTAATGCAGTTCATTGGTCTGACGTAGGCAGTGTTCATCCCACCAGAGACCAGGAGAGCAGTGATGACTAAGATCACCTCCTCCTCACTCATGTAGGCCAAAATTCCATGCTTGGCAACTCAGTATGTACCTCATAACTTGAGTTAAAGGATCAGAAAATCACGTTTGGATAAGATAGAATAGGATTTGGGGTGTTCCAGCTTTGTATCAATGCAATGTCATCAATCCTCAGGAGCAGGAATTAGAAATTATCACTGCATGAGTAGCCAAGATGCTGGAAGCCAGCAGCAAGTGCTTCAAGAATGAGTTTGGCACTGTTAGGCCAGTACACAGCTCATCAACAAAGCCTAAAAGTACAAGAAAATTGATATTTATATTTTATATTTGCCTTCCAAAAGCAGACTTACTAAAAGTGAAAGAAGAAAGAAATTTAGATTAAGCTGGTCAGCATAATGGGCTCACAGTTGTAAGGGTTAAAACAAGTAAAAAATTAATCACCTAGTTCACTTTGGGATTTGCTTAATAGTCAGTCATATAACATTTTTTTACTGAATACATTTGAATTGGTTTCTTCAGTGAAAAATGCTCTGCTCTATCACATGTTGAGTGTGTGCAACCTAACAAGAACTCGAGTAAGATAAATGACATTTCAGTTCTGCTTCTGAATTTTTTTACTGCCCAGTGGTTATCCTGGTTATTCCTATAGAGGAGAAGCTGTAAAGCTTGGGAGACCCATTGTTTCTTCAATTCTTCTCATAAATGCAGTTAAAAGACTGGAGTATAGACATGGAAAGTGTAAGAGATGGTGCCAAAAGGAGGTAAAGAAGTAAAACTAGAAATATAATAAATACCATGGTGGTTTTAGTTGTGCTAAAGCAGTCCAAGCCACTCATGAGCAAAAGGCTTTCACTGCCCCCAGAATACCAAGGCCATCATTCACACAGAAAATCTCTGAAGGACTACTTAGTTTGATTATGTAGATGCAAAACTGCCTGATTGATTAATCAGCTAGGAAGTGACAGCTCATGGAAATATTTGGCCACAGTCTAAAAGAGAAAAATGAGGGCATAAAACTAGCAGTACAAGGATAATTCTCCATTCATTACAGACTGTGTGATAGAAAAGGTTTGAAAATTACTTTTGATTATGAAGCCTGGTTCAGCATCAGCCTCTTACTTTCTCATTAGCACTTTTGAAAAGTAAGTCATGTCAGTACATTTCTTGCACTGCCACTCCGTTTCTGTGCTTGTCTTGCTTTTCTGCATTACTGTACTGGAAGGGGTAATTTCCACTTGGATAATTGTCCTCCTGTCATTTAATTGTAAGCCTGAAAACATCAGATATTTTAGAGTATGATGTGTTTTCTCCACTTTCTGTATATTTGCCTTTAAACAAACATAGAAATACTGTGTAACTGCAGGGCCTGGATCTTCAGGCTGTAGTAACTGTAGTAATGCTTACTGACCATTACTACAAGGTTTTGTTCCACCTGAACTAGATTATATGGATTCAGGTTATGTTGGATTATTTAAGTGAAGACAAAAATCTAGGAAAAGGAAAAGGGTTTTTTGAAGGGCTTTTTGCTCTCTGGGAATCACATTAGACTTAATACTTCTCTGTTTCTTCCTTTCTTCTAATTTTTATTATAACATCTGTTGCAAATACAACATGCTTAGCTGAATGTGAAAAAAACAAATGTAAAACGCCTTAAAATGAAATCAGAGATTGTTTTTTTAGGATAATAGCACAGTCCACACCAAGCTCTGCCATTCTATGCAGAACAAGGGCAACCAGAGAAATGTCTTGCTGTTTTTGAGATGACCATTTAGTCCATCCAGGACTGTTAATAATTATGAAGGATCTCTTTCTTCATTACACGTGTGTATCATGGCTTTTCAACCGCAGCTTAGAATTTACTGAGGGAGTAGTACTAATAATGGAAGTGTTCATTCAATAATAGCAAACAGAGATCTGCTTCATTAAGGTAGCAAACAAAATGCTTTTTATGCAATGTGATCCTTGGGACAGCAGCTCTGATTTGTTCCTGCCAACAGCCATAGAGATGCATCTTCTCTTTCTAGGCATTCATTACATGAAAGATTTTTTTTTTTTAAATCTCCTGTTGAAATAATGTAGTGGGTTGACCCTGGCCAGCAGCCAAGCCCCCACCCAGTCACTCTCACCCACCCCTCAGCCAGATAGGGAGAGAATTGGATGAGCAGAAGTGAGAACTCATGGGTTGAGGTAGAGACCATTTAGTAAGTGAGGCAAAGCTTCATGCATAAGCAGAGCAAAATAAGGGATTTATTCAATACTTCCCATCAGCTGGTGGATGCTTGGCTCCTGCACTGAAAGCAGGGCCTCAGTGCTCATAAGAATTACTTGGGGTACCAGAACACCATAACTGTGAACATCTCCACTTCCTCCTCTGTGCCCCAAGCTCTCCTTTTTGAGCCTGTCATAAGGTAAGGAATGTCTCTTAGGTCAGTTCAGGCCATCTGCATCCACTGCGTGCCATCCCAGCTTCTTGTGCCATCCCAGCCTACTCACTGAGCAGGGAGGAGGTGAGAGAAACTGCTGCTGTGTAAGCACTGTGCAGCAACAGCCAAAGCACTGGTGTGTTAGCACTGTTTGGGTCCCAAATCCAAAACACAGCACCACAGAGGCTGCTGTGAAGAAAATTAACTTCACCCGAGCCAGACCCACTACAAATAGTTGTAAGCAACGGACTACACTGAAAAGCAGCTTTGTAGAAATCTCTGAGATTTTTTTAGGCACTTTTGCCACTGTATTCCTACTGTAGTTCTCCCTTGCAGATGGTGTCATCAACCCTTTTGGAAACATTCCCTAGATAAGAGTCTACTTACTGAGTGTCTTGTTGTTTGCTGCTACCCATCACTTCACCACTAAATACCGTCAATATGATGGTTTTCAACATTTTCCAGTTCTTCTTACATTTAAAGAGAACTTAGATTTTAATTGCTTTTTTAAATTGTTCCAGTCTTCTATTAAGGCTATTTCTTCATTTATTTTGTAGAGAATAGTACTGAATAACGTAGGGTAAGAACTGAAGCATTAAAAAGAGATGAGAATTGTTTATGAATATCTGTGTTACCTGCTGGAAACGGCTCTTGAAAGAGCTTTCCTTAGCTCAGACTACCTTTTTTTCCTACCTTTTTCCCCTTTCTTCTTTAGTTAATGGAATTTCTCTGTGACCATCTTCTTGTATATGTTCTCTGGTACTTTTTTGGTATAAATGAAATTATTCTCTAACATAGCATTCAGTTGCCCTGCAAATGTTAGTATTGCCTAGGTAATCAGAGTTTTGAGAATTTATTTCTGAACTAGAGCAGATCTGCCTAGTGTTGACATCTTTGAAAAGGTTGACTACTTGAAATTCAGTTTTGCCTGGGTGATCCTGCCATTTTCCTGAGAAAAGGAAAGTGTGACATTAACAGTTGTTAACATTTTGTTACAGGGCACTTATTATGAAATGACACCTGAAGTAATTCTATATTTCAACAAATTATTACTGAGGATGCATTTTGCTTTTGAATTCAGGGGATGATGTTGAATTTAATATTCATTCAGAAGTACTCGGTGCAATTTACAATGACAACCAAAAATAATGAATAATATATTTATATCATCCATTAATAACCATCCATCCATTTAAAAGTTTCATCCTAATGCATTCTGGAAATCTGCAAATTAATTATGCAAAACCCTGAATGAATATAAAATTGAAATGCTTAAGAATTTAAATGATGCAATTAAATGCTATTGCAGGTAACTTGAAGTTATTTTCTTCTAATACTTACTCATCAATCTTAATTTCAGTACCACCATTTAGAAACAGAATCAGCTCCTATATCTTGTCAAAATATTGGAAGTTTGAGCAAAGACTGTATTCCTATTCCTTTGATTACTTTGTTTCCAGACATGAATTTAAAGCCTTCATTTAAACAGAACTGGCCTTTTTAAAGACAGATTACAATGCTTCAAAATCAAGAGGATGAGATCAGTGATCTCAATTCTCATTCTTTAAAAACACCCAACAAATCCAGCAATGAAGAGTGATCTCAAATCATAGCTACCTAAAAAATTCTATTTAAACTCTGTAGCGCTGGCAAATCAATACATAGCTAGAGATGATTAAGATTTTCTAACCAGGCCACCTGAGAAGTTCATATACAATATATATTTTTATTATTGTAATTTTTAGTTACGTGGCAATATCTTGCTTAATACTTTCTATACCATGCTCTACCTTGGGGTATAGATTTATGTCCACAGCAACGGCTCTGTAGCACCCTGGCAGCATAAAACCAGTTTCTGTGGAATTCCTGTGCTTCTGCTGTAACCTCAGAGATTAAAGAGCTGGGAAAGGATCTTTCCTGTTGCGTTGCAGAGCTCTGCTCCCATCCTTCCTTGTAGGTAAGGTACAGCTCTTCTCCCATGGGCTATCTAAACTGCTTCTCTCAAAAAGTAGGAGTTTTTGTTTTGACAAGCTGGCACCCGTCCTTCCCTTATGGCTGGTTTGTCTGTACATGCCTTGTCTTGACAATCAGAGAATATACAGGAAAAACCATAAAATAGTTTTTGCAAATAATAATTTATACTGTAAAATAATAAGAGGCCATGCATACTCTATCCTGGTTAAAAAGCAGCACAAGGGTGCAGAAAATCCAAGCTGTTGAGTGTGTAATGAAGTGTGCAGTGAAATCTTCAAATCTGTGTATTCCTTAAGGGTTTGCAGATTTAATGCTTCAGGGTCAAAGGCAGGCATACACCTTCCCTTCTGTATATCTTGGCCCTTTGGGATTACTCTCTACAAATATCAGCCTGAACATCTGGGATGAGTGAGGACTCTTGTCCATTGGAGAGGTTCTCACAGTAGTTGTTTAGTTGTGCTCCAGCTCACAGATACACCTTTTTCTGCTTTAGTAGTAGTGACATACTTTTAAAATCTCTCACCCAGCTTCACAGTGTGGACTGGAAGGCAGCTCATGATGCTCAAGACTGTTACCTTAATAAGTCACCCTTATTGAACAGGTCAGCCTTGGAATCAAGTTTTCAAGACAAAACAACAGAATAGAAAATAAAAATCTAAGTGAAGGCAGATGGTCTGTAGGGTAGGCAAGGCTGAAACACTTTCGGGGAAAAAAGTTTGAAAATACTTTGATTTAAAGAGCCTGGTTTAAACTCTGGGGAGAATGTTTGTTTTGTTGAGGGTGAAATTATTGAAACACTCATTTTGAAAAACAGCTTGAGAAGGATATCCATCTTATGAAAAATAGTTAACTTTTTTCCTGTGTTGTTTTCATTCTCTTTTCACATACAGCAGTAAAATACGTAAATTACAGTAGTAAAATATCAAATTTGACAGTTTTCAAGCCAAATTTAAGCTAATGAAAAATGTGAAGAAAGTTATTTGAAAGTGAAGTTTTTTTTTATTAAGTGGGTTTTGTCAAATCACACATTCTTAGGTTGCATTATCAAGTCATAGGTTTTAAAGGCATTAACTGTTTTTCATATGTTCTTTAATAAATACAGTCTAAAATCCCTCACTACAAACACTTTGACTTTTAAATTCTGACTGTCAAATACGATTTTACATTAATAGAAGGATTTTATACGTGCATGTGTATCCACACATTATATTTATTAAATAAAATCTAGCATTTGATTAAATGTTTGACCACAAGATTTTTGACAACTGCTACTGAAGTTTCTGTATGACCTCATTTACCCTGGTATTTTCATTGACTAAGTTTTTTTTTTACTTCAGTGAAAATAACCTGATTTTATTATAATTTTTCTCCCATTTTGAAAACAAAGCAGTGAGTTCAGCAGCATATCAAATTCAAAGAGCTGTGTCGTTGCAGCACAAAAATGGGATGTTTTATCCTTCTCTTTCAGAGAACAACTTAGAGGAGCACAGAAACGTGAGGGAAGAGGAGGCCCTTTGCTGATATACGGCTGTTGACTGAACAGGGCAAAGTAGCCTTGGACTCCACTGGAAAGGTAATCAATGTCCTCGTTTCAATCTTACAGAAGTTCTGCAATCTCATCAGAAACACAGGAATAAATATTTAGCTTCCTTCCTCTCCTCCCCTGACACCACGACTTTCTGGATGCAGGGCGTTAGCCGTTGCATTAGTTTATTGATCTTTTAATGTAGGATCTAACTTGCTTCAGGGGCACTATAAATACAATATTGCGAAAGTCCTGCCATATCAATATTCATTTATTTTTATTGATTGCTTGCCACTTCTAAATTCTGGGTACTGAATTAATGTATGCTGAATAACTACTTCGATTAATGAAGCAAAAATTGACTCTAACAACCTACACAAGCTACAGAAATGTATTCTATTACAAAGCTAATTATTTCTTTTTTTACAGTCTGCAATTACTTTCATAATTTGACTTATCCTTGGGACGTCACTGGAAGACACAGAATAATGAAACAAAAGCTATTTATAAACTTTCATTATTTACAATATCATACAAGAACATCCTTACTATAAGTCCTTATTTAAATACTGGAACTAATAGGTGAATGTGACCAACTTCAAACGTTTCAGAAGGTGAAATTTTAGAAGATTGATCTGAGGTGTTTCTTTTTTGTGTTACTGTTTTGGCACACAGAAAAAATACATCCATGTGTGTGTCTATTACTCATACACACAGATATACTGTTGGATGAGCTATAATACAAGGTAGGTGAATATATTCGTGAGTACTTCTTCTGAAACACGGTCAAGGTGTCATAGTTGTGCTTTCTATTTCCTCCTTTGCACAGCAGGTTTCTCTTCACAGCACTTGTTTTTCAGGTACCAGTCAATCTTTATATATTTGACATTTGACTTTTATTGAACTGCATCTTTTGCAAAAGATGGGTTTTTTTCCTTTCCTCCTTGTTAAATGTAATGTAGGCCTCTTTTTTTTTTTTTCTTTTTTCCCTGAGAATTCTTCTCTAAACCTTAAAGTCTGCTAGTAAAATTTTCAAAACTGTGATGGTATAAAAGCCCAGGGTTTCCTTTTTGGGGTTCTCTCCCCTGAGGCACCCATCTCTAGCTGTTATTTTTTTATTGCCCCATGATTAAATTATTTTGAGGACCAGGATGTCAAGACTCTGCTATGGGAAAACTGAGACCAAGCCGGTAAAGAAACCTGGTCTGACTGTGTGAGTGTGGGGCTTTAAGTACCTAAGACTAATTTATTTTCGTTTCAGAAATGGCATATTTTTTCTTTGCAGTATTTGTAAATGTCCTGGGCTCTTTTGACTAACCTGAAGCCATTTGTCTTTTAAACATATTACAAAAATGCAGAGAATAATTTTGAATGAGAATCCAGAAGTTTGGGTGTGTGTTAACTTACCTGATCTGTTGGACTGAAGTTCTGTAGGGTTCATGATAAGGCATTATCATGAGAGATTTTATTATGCAAAGAAATAAAACCATCACACCTGAACTTTGATTTTATTTAGGTAGAAATCTCATGGGAGACATCAAAGAGTATGACTTGGCTTTTGTATACATGTATTTATAATATTACAGCCTATTTTAATGGACATTTTTCCAGTGAAAGATAAACTTGGTTTTAAAGTTTAAATGGAGAAAAAATTAGGTAGTTCCTATTTATTTATATTTTGTAATTATAATATTTAACTAATTTTTGCTGTATTTTTATAGTCTTATATTCTTAATTTTTTTATTGTCATTTATATGACAGTATAAATGACATACATTTCCCTCCCTGTGAAGAGGTGAAATTGGGTCCAGTTCATTCCTTTTTAGACTTCCCTGTTAAATGGGAATACTGAATGCAGTTGTTAGATTGTATTGTCAAGCTGTATGGAATGCCTTTAACTTATCTATATATATAGCACAGGCATAGGCTTGCAGTTACTAGGGAAGTTATGCTGTGTCTTCTTCATTTGAACACAAAGATACAATGACAAATACAGAGACTGCCACAGGAAACTGTCCTTAGGCAGGGTTGAACTGATACAATGGAAGGACAAATGCTCATTTTGGAGATTGATGGTTTGTGAATGCCCAAGTTTAGGAGGGATCCAACAAGACCCAGACATGTGCATTAGATTAACAAATAGAAACTGAAAGCTTTGGGACAACTTTTGAAACATTTTCTTTTCCAAACCTCACCATTTCAGTTTTCTTTAGCTCAGCTTCCACCAGCTGCTCTTACAGGAGGTGATTTTCCGTGGCTAGTCAAACATCCACAGAGGAATACATGTTGAGTCCGCTCATGTTACACATGTACACGTAATGATACAGCAAATGACACATAATCAAATGTAATGGTGCAATGTTGGCAGATAAAGCATATCCTATCTTGTAGTTTCTCCCCAGAGAGAAAATCCTCCAGACCTCCCCTAACAAGTCACTTCATATCAGATAAGAATGTGGTCTTTTGGCTTCTCAAGTATCTCAGTAATATGTGTGGTTATGACATCTAATCTTAGCTTACATCATTCGTGCCTTAGTACATGGTATGATGTATTGTAGGGTAATGTGATTGATACAGCCTGATTTGCAGAGCTCTCAATGACAAATGGGTTTGGAAAATGGGTGAAGAAAAGGTCATTTCTTCGATATAATTGTCAAACTCTTTTCTACAAGAACAATTGGTTTAAAGGATTATCAAGAACTGAAGAGGATTTGCTGTCACATTAGATACGGGTCAAGAGTTTGTGAGTTTTAAAAGGTAATCAACATAAGAATTTTAGTGGTATTCTGTGTATAAGAGTGGGTTCTGCTTCTGTGTGCATATAAACTCAAATCTGGCTTGCAAATGTAATTCAGTCACAGGGGGAAAAAGATGGAGCTGTTCTTGCAACAGCTTTGCAAAGCACAAATTCTCAACAGCCTCTGCTTCAGAGAGAGAGTACCTGGATCCCATTCCCCCAAACACAAACCCAGTGCTCCTGTTCTGGCAACCTGCCTGTTCAGCTGATGGCCATAGAGAACAGGGAGCTCTAATTCTTTCCCAGACACACACTCCCCTTTCAGCTGTCTTTTGTTCCTAAATCTTGGCCTGTTTTCAGAGAGAAAACTCCTGATTCCCTTCTAAATCCGTACTTGAATATGTACCCCAGGAAAAATACCAAACCAAAACAAAAACCAACCAAACAAAACAACAAACCAGCCATAGATAGGTTAATTAAACTTCTCTAAATGCTGTCACATTAATCTCTTTAAAGGAGAAAGTCCATGAATTCATCACTGATAGAGGATCTACAGAGTTTAACTTTTATTTTGAAGTCTATCATTGACCTGCTGAATAACATAAGGATTTGATTATCTCATGGCAGAGTTACCCCATTTATAAAGTACTGATAAAGATGTTACTTACTTTGTAAAATGCTTTCAGAGCTATAGTTTCTATGAGAGGATTAGTTTGTAATTCTGTCAGCAAACCTACTTATATTAATCAAACCCCCAATCATACCATCAGTCTTCTTAAATTTTGGGTTTAATTCTTTAAATAATGCCAGTTTGTTGCTCTGCAGACAACACTATAGGCTAGGCACTGATGTGTCTCAGAAGCCACTCCATCTCTTCCCTGCATGTTGTGCTGTTCCTCCTCCCTCCTGTTCCTGAGTAATCCTCCTTTCAATTTTAGTGAGTCAGACAAATGTTTCCAAAACAATCTTTGAATGATGGCTTTGTAAGCAGCTAAGTGAAAAGGGAAATGTGCTGTGCAAAGCTTCTTTGTTTATTGCTTTTGCTGACTGCCTGAAAGTGAGGTCACAGTAAGCTCAGAGGGCTTGATATAAATGAAATAATTTAACAAGAAAATATATCTTCAGAAAGATGACACTGCAAAATGCCACACTTACCAATCTCACATACATACCTATCACAGTTGTCATTAAAATGTGATTATGTATAAATGAAAATATACATGGCTTCCAGATTTATGCAACTCAAGCATATTACTACTGTAGTTTTACATGAAAATAAATCAATCCAGCATCAAAATGAATGCATGAAAGCAAACAATTTCCATTCCTGGGGTCATCACAACCTCACTGAGACTGGGAGGTCTCCCAGTGATATAGAAGCAGAAAATGGTGGCAGCATTCTCTTAATGCTGCTGGCAGAAAGAGGGATGGATTTCCAGAGTAGAGAGTTCTGCCATGTGCCCTTTACGTATGTTCACTGATTCCTTTGGCTGTAAACGCGTTTACATCTGAGCAAAAACAATAATCGCTTTTAAAAAGTTCAAGAGCCATGTTAGCAAATATTTTTTATATTGACCGCAAATATAATCATAAAAAATTGGATAATATCTGCCATTCCTGCGCCAGAAATCAGTAGAAGTTCTAAAATAGCAATCATCATACATTTATGCAACCAGATTAACCTTGGGCTCTGGAATTTATGGCATTAAGACCATTAATTTCTAATGAGCAATGTAAAAATACCTAAGATGACAGGAAAACAGAGGCTTTGTTATTTTTTATTATGTGCCATAGCAATGCAGAGATTTTTTTGGCTTATTTTTCTTGGATTTTAGCAGACAGTGTTATTCAGCCAGTAAAGTGTATGTAGGAAAGTGGATGCATGTTCCCACACTTTTTTTAAGAACAAAAATTACTAAGTTACAGAGTGGAGATCAGAAGTCAAAAGTTGCTTCTGTATAGAGTGTGAAGAGTAACAATATTTTTTTGCTGGTCTATAGAAACCTGTGCAGAAGAAATAAAATTGCCATCTTAGGTATTTAAAGGTGAAAAAAGCAGTTCTACGTTCCTACTCCTCTCTGAACAAGCACTTAGCTGCTTTGCTGCTCTTTTATCCAAGAGAAATAACTTCCACTGTGATGCTGATTCTTTTTCTTTGACATTTCCCACTAGCAAGCGAGAGCATCATTCTCTTTCATTGCTTGGAGTACTTACATACATTCCTCCAGTGATCTGTTTTCGTGACTTGTGCTTTTCCTCTGAAGCTTGACCCTTTTAACAAGACCTGTATGGACTAATTTGCAATAAAAAAGTATCCCTGTCATTTTTTCGGAGTCCCCACAAGTTTCTAACTTCTGCCTGCACTGAGCCTTGTTGCTAAACACAAAGCTGAAATACTATTTAGTAAATAATCCAATAGTGTACATTTTTACTTATTTTTACTAAGTTCTGGTTTGTGGGTGACTAAGCAAAAAAACTGAAACACAATTGGGAAAAAAAATCAACCAAGAAGGAGCAAAGTCTTGCTGACCTGTGCATTAAAATAGGACGGTTCTGAGTGGTGGCCTCAGGCAGATAATCATATGTGGAGTGATGGGAGTAGACTACTGGAAATATAATTATAAAAAATTGATGAGTTGCTAACATAATGCTATAAAACATCAGCTGCTTCAGTAGCTTTGAGAACACAGGAAACTTTGAGATATTGACATAAATATGCTTAGAGTGACTGTAAGGGATCAAAATCAAAAAAGTGGGGATAAAAAGCTGATTAAACTGCTGGTAAAGTTCTTCTTTTAACTGAGTTGAGTCTTATTAGACTGAATTCCTGTAAACAGTCTAGTGCGTAAAAATAAAGCATAAGTGTAACTGAAACTACTTTTTGTAGCATAACCTCTTTTATTTCAATGTAAGTTAAGGACAGTTTAAACAGCTGAAGTGGAATTTTTAAGAGGAGGGGTTTTGCCTGAATGTAAGTTTCAATGCTAGAATGTCAGTACTAAACAGCTGGAGACAAGCAAACATTTTTGCAGACATTTCTTATGATTTTTGTTGTTTCTTCTTGTAGAGGGGGCCACAGAAAAAATGTCACTAAGGTTGCTCTGAACTGCTATAGCAAGATTAAATTCCATTGTAACATAAAGGGGTTGTGTAAAATTTATAGGCCCTTGCTCATGTTTTCAGCATATGCAGAAAACAGTTTCCTCATATTATTTACAAGCTTAAGAAACAAAGTACCTTGACAATGTTATAATTGTTACAAAAATGTTACCATATTTAAGTTTCATCTGCTTGGGGTTTTTATGGTGTGGTTCAGCTACAAGAGTAGGACACCTGCTACCTTTATATGTGCAGGAACAGATCAAAGTAATTTAAAAAGCAGTATTTGTATATGATTTTATTAGCTATTATACATATATGCATATAAGGTATTCAGGCTTGGTTTGTACTCATACTTATGGACACACCATGACCAATCAGTCCACCACACCTCTCCCCAGCCTTGTAAGCTGCAAGGAAACCACTGCAGGAATTCAGCACTGAAATGAGCAGCAGTGTGAAGGCTGTACCACAGCTGCACAAGGAACTGGGGTTTAGCCATTATCCCGCCATTCTTGCTCTCTCCTGGCTTGCCACGGGTTTTTGCCTCTATCCTGGCTGTCAAAGCTGCTGAAAGAAAATTGGTTCTAGAGAGGAATTTGTGCCTTCTGGGTACTTGGCACGAGGCAGAGAATTCTGTCATTCCTGGAGAGCTTAGACATCAGCACAGCAGAGGGATTGATCTGCTGGGGCTGGGTGTGAGCTGTTCTGTTGGTGAGGATATCAGCATCCAAAATAAAAGCACAGTTGTAACGTTTTGATAAGGTGGGAACCCAAATAATGACAATTTGAAAGGTGCTTTTCAGAAAAGGATTCCCTTTTACCATGCAGAGGTTTATAAGGTGTGATGCTTGCTTAGGAAATTGTTCCCTTTTCTCTGCCAATTTAAAGTGTACACAGTTAGTGACTGAAATAGAGCAATCAATGTTACCTAAAGAACTGGCCTACTCCTATTTCTCTTGGAGCAAGAGAGAAGAGGGGGGAAATTAGGTTAAAAAGGCAGTATTTTTGTTAGCTACAGGGTACATAAAAATTCTCATTCATTTAAAGAAATAAACTGCGACTTTAACTTTGGATATTGTCTGGATGGATATTGGTGGATGAAATTGGGGAATTTTTTCATGCTGCACTTGTGGCATTAGGAGTAGCTGTAGTTGTTGGCACTGTATCACAGTACATTAAGTAAGTTCAGGTTACCTGTAGTCTTTGTATCACAAATGATCCAGCATGGGTCATAAATTCTGTTAATGTGAGGTTGCCTAAAATAGAGAGGAAAATAATCAGTCATTCTCATAACCTGATCTAGCCCGGGTAATCACAAAAAAGGAGTTGTGACAGGAAGCAAAGGAAAACATGGTTCATTTAATCTTTTATAAATTGATAAAGTCTTGCAGCTTTAAAGGAATGACCCCTTTCAAAGCAAAATAATCAAATCCATCTCTTGTCGGTTTGGGGAGATTTATAATTGCAAGCGGATGATTTTTTAGCTATACTGTCAGTCTGCTTTTCAGATCAATGCCAATGAAATATTTTGTTTACGATTTAACCTCCATTTCCCCTAGAATTTGTGACTTTTAATACCAAAAGTAGTTATGTCCAACTCTATCGATCCACTGGTAAATTAAATGGCAAACAAAAGCAATGGTATTATTTCATCAAAACGCTCTCAATCGGGAACAAAATTCTTTATTAAAACAGGCTGTGTTGCACTGAAATGAAAAGAAAGTTTCATTTCAAGAGTGATCTTTTTAAAAAGCAGAGAAAGACCTTCACATAACCGGATTTATTTGATGGGAATAGTACAAAGGTAATAAAACTGAAATTGTATATTGAATTTATTTTCCTTCATATAAAGACAAAAGACCCAAAAAGAAGGTGTAAAACTTACCTAAAATTCACATGTGATAAATTTATTCCAACAATGTATTTTCTGTTTTTTTCTTCAAGTAGTTAATGAATAACTTTTGTGTTTGGAATTATTGGGTTTATGTATTTTTATTTCCTGCCAAATCCTCTGAAATACTGTGTGTAAATACAACTTCTATATAAGTTATATATTCACAGTGAGAGTGCTGTGATGCAAGGACATAGTGAACACTTGGATAAAGAGTTTCAGAAGAAAGGGAAGGGCAATCTGTTTAATGAGAAACATTTTTAATAGGATATTTCCAGTGTGGAGTAAGTTAATACTTCAGCCACGTAGCAGATTAGAGAACCATAGAATCCTTCAGGTTGGAAAAGAGCTTTAAGATTATCAAGTCCAACCATTATCCCAGCACTGCCAATCCCACCACTAAACCATGTCCCCAAGTGCCACATCTACACATCTTTTAAATAACTCAGGGGATGGTAATTCAAGAGTAGACTCTCATCAAAACAAGGACACTCATATAAAGATTTATTCTTATGTGGNAACATTTTTAATAGGATATTTCCAGTGTGGAGTAAGTTAATACTTCAGCCACGTAGCAGATTAGAGAACCATAGAATCCTTCAGGTTGGAAAAGACTTCTGAGATCATCAAGTCCAACCATTAATTCAGTACTACCACCACTAAGCCATGTCCCTAAACTCCATATCTACACATCTTTTAAATAACTCAAGGGATGGTAATTCAAGAGTAGACTCTCATCAAAACAAGGACACTCATATAAAGATTTATTCTTATGTGGTATGATAATTCTATAAAAGACTAAATAGTTAAAAAAGTAAGTGGATTTAATAGTAAACTGTGATTTTAAAGTGTTTTCTTGATCGCACTGACTTGAAGCACTTGAATCAGTACCACCCTCTTAACAAATTTCCAGAGAGTCAGATCTGTGCAGCCTGCAAAAGCTAGAGTTTATCCATCTGTAAATATCTTCTTTAAGATGGTATTGGCTATTTAAGCTTGAGGCAACATGAGAAAATTGATATTTTTATGATGAAATTCAACCTGCTACAAATAGAGCACCAGGATTCCTTTTAAAGGTAATCATCTGCCTGTGTCTCTGCAAGCAAAATTATTGATGCAATGAATAAAAGCACTGTGGCATAAATAACACATTTGTATATCCCACATTTTAGATTCTTTTCACTTTTAGGGGTATGTTTTTCAACAGAAGCATTTATGCAGAGAGCTCACCTTTCAGGAGTAGGTATAGCCTACTGGTTCTTTTGCTTCTCATTGTGACTTGTTCATACTGATAAAATCCTATTTTGTATAGCACGAGGACGAGAACATGACTTGGAAACTTGCAACTCTGCCCAGCACTATGGCAGGATGAAATGAAAATTTGTTCTTGCCGTTTCCACAGATCTTTTTGATGTGAATAATAAAGCCAATAGAAGGAACAGGATTGCTGTTTCACAGAAAATTTTGAGTTTTACTGATTTTTGTTTTGATCTAGATCTGCCTAAAGTTGCAATTTCAAATTTTCCTACTGATTGAGAACATGCAGAATTCTGATTCAAATCCACCAAAACATGTAATGAAGCAGCTCTCCTGCTTCATTGGCATTCTCTTCAGCTTTCCTGCTGCTGTTGGCACAGAAGCTGACAGGAATACCAATGTCACTGAGCAGGCAGGTTGTTCCCAAAATCTATAATTCTGGGCAGTTTATCCCAGAAGGGAACTGTACTTTGAGAAACACCAGCATTCAGATGGATTGACTGGATACAATATATTGTGCTGTACCATGATCACAGAGCTCAAATTTCTGCCATTAACAAGGGTTAATGCCCTTCAGGGATTCAGCAAGGTTTTTTAGAACTCTTCCTGACATCAACAGATTTTATCGGTGTCACTGAAGGAGTGAATTGCCTCTGCTTAAGGCTCCCATGGTTTCTGAGCTCCAAGGCTCCAAGTCATTATAATGCAAAATATACAGGCACTGCTCAGGATTTGGAGATTTTTGTATCAGAACATGCAAATTTTCATTTATTTTTATCCTCTGCAGTGAACCTTTTGTCTCCAGTGAGGGAAAGAGCAAAGGTGGTGGCAGAGTGCCACCTGAAAATAGCCAACAGCCTGTTAATGTCATTTGCTCATATCCATGCCCCAGCTCTGACTAAGTCTACAGAGGCCACCTCATCTGCCCATATTTTAAATATTCATCTTCTCTAGTGTTCTCTAGGTCGTGGTTCCTCTGTGTTCCTTACTGGCATGTACCTGTTTGCTGAATTAGATTTCAGAGAAAAACTGTAAGACCTGTAGCAAAAAATAGCTTAGTCATTTTTGCAATCAGTCTCCCCACCCCTTAACAGAAACAAATTTAGGGCTGCTTCAGTGTAGGGAGAATCTTTTTTAAGAAGAAGCCTGATAGCAAAACAAGATTAAAGTTGACATTTTGCCTGTAGGTCCTTCTAGCTGAGGAATAGATTATTAAAATACTTTCAATTACAAAAATCACTCAGGTCTCTTATACTACAAAAAGTACTATTTTAGAGGGTTGGGCAGTATACACTCAATGGAAGAGTTCACATGGATTAATCTGCCCACTGGGATGCCAGTCAGCCAATTTGGTTCTCTCAATGGCTTACCAAGTTCTGATATACTTGGTACTGAATTTGATCATCAAAGTTCTGTAAGTCAGGTGGGATTGATACTCTTATAACAGCTCCACTTGTTTTTCTTTTTCCTTTGTTTAATTAAATAAGAGAGTTAGTGAAATTGCATTTTCTATCTTTGCTGTGCAGACCCACAGAGCAGGTATAAAGCTGTCTTTGATGTGCTTGCTACGAGTTCACGATTTTAATCTAGCCAGATGAATTGCACACCTATATATTTTATGACAGTCACAGTAGCCAGCCTACAGGAGCTGCTTGAGAAGCATAAATTAGCCATATGCCAGGGGGTTTCATTAACAAACATCTTAATATGAGCATTGATCTAGCTGAACGTGGCACCTCGGCTGTAATAACAATGTTCAAGTTACCCTATTATGCTTAGATGTGCATTTTCCTCTTCAGCAGATAGTAGAGTTATTGAGCCTTCCACAAATAAACCATATAAGAAGCAGCTAAGTATGCTAAGAGCCAGCTCCTGGTCTGCTGTAAATTAGTATGGATTTGCTGACTTCAGAGGGGAGGTTCCTGCCATCCCTGTCCGTATGAAAATACAGGCGCAGTGGCAAGCAAATAGCCCCATCAGCTCAGATCACACCGGGAGCGCCTGTGTTCTGCTCAGGGTGGCAGCTGCAGCTGAAAAGGAAGTATCTGTGTGTAGACAGGACTTGAAAGAGCTGCAGAGCACTCTGATAGTGCTCAGATAATGCTCTGTGAGCTGGGAGCGCTATCAGAGACCATTCAGAGCAGCAGCATATTTGTGATTTGTGTGCATCACACTTGACCACTGTGGGATCCGAGACAAAATGTCTCTTAGCTGAATGCTAACCTGCTCTGATCCTATGCCATTGATACTCATATAGACATATAGACACACATTTTATCCTTAAATATAAGACTGATATTTTAATAATTAAAGCTATAACACTTAAAAATAAGTGGGATACTCAAAAGCTCGGAGTCCATCTGTTTAAATCAAAGATGCAGAAGTTTAGAGTATGAAATTCTTATGGGCAATTTTCAAAAGGGTAATTTTGTGACCAATAATTAACACTTCAAGTTAGATAAACTAAAATAAGGAACATGCTATAATTTTAAGAAGTAAAAGCCAATTGCCTATTAAGGGTCAGGGAGCAAGAAGAAATTCCTTCACTACTAACATCTCACAGGTTGCTTGGAGGTAGATGATGAGATTCCATCAAGGAAATCATCATCCTTCTTTCTTTATGCCCTATATAGACCTTGACAGTGGATCATAGGACTTAGCAGGGACATTTATAGCTCTTCAAGACAGATGGAAGCAAAGCTGTGGACTTGGTAGCAAGTATTGTAGCCAACACAGGAGAATCCATCGCTTGGATAAGTGAGTGACCTATTCTTGCTTCCCACTCTCTTCAATAAGGGCTTGACAGACAAGAATTCATGCTGTGTGGTACCTAAACTATAAAAAGTTTACTGGAACTATTGGTGAGTAATCGAGCTTTGGTTTGCACTATTTCCTGCAGTGTCCAATGCTCTGCACGTTACAGTTCTGTTTCCCTGATATCAGACTTTGCCAAGAGAACAATCATTTAAAAATGGGCCAGTTGTCTGACATACATTAGCAAATCCACCCTTTCCTCTGTAGCTAAAAAGACAATTATATCTTAAAAATCATACAGTGTGTTAACCATAATGCTGAAATACTACCACTCGGCTTTAAGAAAAGAACATTAAAATATTTCCTTATATGAGCATGCACACAACCACCTGAACTTATTTTCAATGTTCCTCATGCAGATAAATCTCTTGCCACATTCAGTGCTCGTTAACAGTTCCAGATTTCTCAGAAATCAATAGTTATTCCAGAGAAAGCGGCTGGATTTGGAATGGGATCATTTCATTTCTTGAAATCAGAACATGAAATCAGTTAGTCTCAAAACAATATTTACCACTTTTTGCAATCTCTATTTCTGATTTCTACTCTGCTAAGTTTTTAGATCTGAATTTCAGTGGATAACTTTTGTTTGATTCCTTACTGGGATCTGTTCTCCAGTTAATGTGTTGTGTCATGAACTTAAGGACACACACCATCAATTTATATTCATTATTTTTCAAATAGTGGAAAAAAAGCCTGAGCAATATTCAGTCTGAAAACTTCTTTCCAATTTTATCTTGCTTATTCTGATATATTTCCAAAAATCACAACTCAGTTGCATATCAAGATGTTCTCAAAATTACAAAAGAAACTACTAATAGTTTAGAGACATTTTCAGATCCTTATAATTCCACCACTTAGAGAGAATAATTTTACAGGGATATCAGTGTTTCCATGATTTCTGAACCTGATACAATGGAATATATCCCAGAGTTGTTAATCCAGTTTTGCGGATGAACAGAAATTATAAAAATATTTTTAAATGTCTTTTACACCCAATGATGATTCATGTTCATCGTGTTATTTGGGTAGTTGGCTGGAAGCAAACAGTCAGTTTTGTATTAGTTTGTGAACAAGCAGCATTAGCAACTGCAAATGATGCTAATGATGCAAATGTAAAAAATGCTTGTTATGAAATTAAAATCTCTGACAGTGTACCAATATTGGATTTTGAAATATTCCTAATGCAGCTTTGTTGGTGTCTGGAAAATGATCTAGCAAAAATTATTGCACTTTCAACTGTAATAACAGACTAATCATTCAGAATATTTGCTGGTTCCCTCTGTAATTTCTTCTATGCTGCAGGAGACCTATTGGTGAATTTAAAAGGAAATAACCAGTCTTCTTAGGTTTTCTGTCGCTCTCATATAATTACCATGAGCAACTGTTTTTATTTTTCTCTAGATGTCATTATATTGCTTTACAAAGGTCTGTGCATTTTATAGATACAAAAACATTTGAGGAATTCTGTTCTTTCATGTTATGTTGGAATTGTTTTTATGTTTTTATGTTTTATATCCAAAAGGGCAGGATGAGCAGTTGAGAAGATTCAAATACTGGATTTGTGTTTCATTAGTGGTTTATCCTTATAAACTAAGTTTCTTCAGGCTGAGTTTTATACTGAAAACAAGGTGTAAGTCAACAATACATTGGTTAACATTGCTTTGAAAAAAGTTTGGTTGGTTCATTCATCCCTTTGCTCATTCAATGACTGAAAAAACTATTTCCCTTGAAATGATGGGTATGCGGTAATCTAATGAGGAAAGTAATGTACTTCCATTTTGGTTTCTTATTAAAATAGTAGAAATAGAAGGGATGGAGGAAAAAAAAAAATTAAGTCTATGCTTCATTTTGGTTTGTGAGCATTGGGAAAAAATCCATTTAAAATGTAATTTTCCTTTTTTTCTCCTTCCTTTTAGGCCTTGAAGGAAATACTTACCTTTCCAGCCAGCAGGTAAGAAATAAATATTCATACAGAATTGAGGAGGCAATATAATAGGTCTGTAACAGCAGTTGTCTCCATCTGTTGCATTTTGCTCATTTTACATTATAATTTTCCTTTAGTATGGAGTTGCTGTACTTTTGCTTTCTGATCACACACCTTTACTCTGGATAGCATCTTGGATAGGAAGACAGATACAGCTTGTGATGGAGATAAAATCCTGTCTATGCTTCCTTTTTGAGCCCTGCTAGCAATTCCTGAGAATTTACTGGTTACTTCAATACCAGTTTTTAATCAGCCAAACATGCAAATAGACTAAGGAGAAAAAAAAAAAAAAAGATACAGTGTAGTAATATTAAATGTTATTAAGACAACAAAATCAAGAGAATATTGAGACTTACCAAACTAATAAATTGATTTTTATTGACCTCTGTAGTTCATTTTCTATACAGATTCTAAGCAGAAATAAGGAGTTCCTATGGCCTACCAGCAATACCCTGTGTTGTTTTAATAGTTCTCTAAGGTTCACTGAAAACAGGAAAGCCAGAGAAGATCATGGGGTTAAACTGCAAGTTTTCCTTTTATTCTTAAAGTTACCAAGGGAATACTTCTCATAAATTTCTGTGTTACTCTGTAAAATATATTGGATGAATAACCATTTTTTCCCTGCAAATCTTTGAAGTATGAGAAGTAGAGATAATTTTAAAACTATTTTCTCATACCAGGGAATGGTATGAGGTATGTCATGTGAGGAGTGCTGGCAGACTTCATGTATTAAATCTGACCTGTCGGTGAGTTATTTGCTGGGAATTTATTGTAAGGAAAAATGAATACAAGGGAAACCAACCAGTAATATTTTCTAGGAGAATCATGATTTCTAGGATTCACGGGAGAATTGTGATTTAAAATTCTTACCTGTGGGAAGTTGCCACTTCTTTGTGTGCGTGATTTACCTTGACATTTTCTCGGATCTGCACTTGTTACTCGTCCTAAAATCCCAAAATGGCAAATAATATTTTTAAGCAATTCTTCTGTTAGAAAGATGAAAGAGGAAACCTTTCTGCATGACAGAGATTAGGGATAGGAATGCTAAATAACTCTACAGCCCTTCAAAGTTCAGTCTTTGAGCTTTCTTTGCCAATAAAAGGCATTTTGCTGGTATTCTCAGTAAAGCTGCCCAAAAATTATATCGATGCAGATATAAATAAATACTATTAATGCTTTAATCCTCTATCAGAACTCAACTTTCATAATCTGCAGGTGGAATAGCACCATAGGAAAAATTGCAGATTAGAGTTATGACTGGAAATTTAAGCTTTGAAATAAGAGGTTGTTGGCAGATACACTGAGCTTCAAAGGTACTGTGCTCAGTGCTGGGAAGCTGGCAGCTGAGATTTCAATGAAATATGTGGAGAAAATAATATCAAATAATATGATCTCTATATACTTTTACAACACAAGCACAAATAAAAGATTATTCTCTGATATTACAGTGTGAAATATAGAAGGTAAAGCTGAATACAATATTCTGGCAAGTAAACAGGCAGAGGAGACAATCTTACCTGAAACCAATGTATCAGAAGGCTCATGTGATGTTTCTAACCTGTAGAATTTGGAGAGATCAAGGTTCTCCAGGCACATTCCTGTGCTTTCCAACAGTACCAAAATCCAACAGAAAAAAGAGCTACAGCAAGTAACATCTAAAAGTATTTAAATATATTATTGCCTTATGGGTACATCTGTGTTAATGATTAAGAATGACAAAAACACTTGAAGGAGAAATATTCAGAAAGATACTTTCTGTTCAAATGTTAAAATTAGTAATATTGTTTCACACTAGAATTGGGAAACTATGAGTTTCACTCTAAATGGCACTGTGGTTGTGCTCTGTAGTTCTCTGGGAACTCAAGGAATGGTAAACAAAACTCTTATTCACCAGTCTGCAGATAGGGTTGCCAAGTGTCTGGTAAGGTCTGCTTGCTGACACCTCATCAGCCTAATTACAGGAGGTCAGAGCAGGGACAGCATAAATTGATAATTATTTACATACAACGTTGCAGGATAATTGCTTGGGTTACACTGTCTGTCAAGGTACGTGTTGGAAGTGCTTGAATGGCAGTGAATATTCTCAAGCATACATTTTTTTTCCTCTTTAGGATCTGATTCAAAGCACATTAAGGTCAGGGACCGATGAATTTCAGTAGGTTTGGTATCAGGATCTGAAAAGTGCAGGGTGCCTGAATTTATCTTTCTTTTTTTGGAGGAAGTGCAGAGCACACTATAAGCAGGTTATCTCTGATATGGCCCTCACGAGAGGGGCAGTGTGTTTGCTCTGCAATTCCCTTGTTTCTTTAAACTGCTCTATGCATTTCCACATGCATTATATCCATTAATTTGTTTATTATTTCACAAATGAAGCATTGTCCTCTCTACAAGGGTTGCCATTTGCAGAGAATCTTTCTTCTCAATGTATCTGTCTTCTATTTCCTTAAGCACCACTCTTACCTGCTGTGTTGGACCCAGACCAGTGCCTCACATCACAGAGGTAAATAATTGCATTGAAAATGCATAATGTCTCTTCCCTACATTCTTAAAATCCTGGAGAATTTTTACGATCATTGCTTTAAAGCTGAAGAATGTGCATTGGTTTGGGTTTCTTTCCTCACTAAACCACTTATAAAGATGGAGTTTAATGTTTGCTTGACAGTGCTTCTGGAGACAGACAGGATGTGGGCTTGTACAGATTCAGAATATTTTGAGCAATTGCATCCACTTTGGCTTTAGATAAAGGTATGTAATGTAATGAATTTGGTAATGTTCATTCTTACTTTTAATTTAAATTAATATTTCTGAGTTAAATATAAGTTACATAAAAAATGTCCAGCTGTAACCTCTACCATTTAGAAGATAGGAATGAAAAACCTGACCTATAACAGAGATTCCTTCTGCAAGCAAACTGCAAAGAAAAATCATGTCAGTTTGATGTAGCCTGCACAGTTGTCATCTGAACATTCCAAAGTAATCACACTTTTAACTGTTCCTGAGTTGTAGCACTGAAATCCAAAAAACTGGGATGCAGGTAGGTGTAGGTATTTCGCAGGATATTTGGAAATACCTTATTCTCATGCTCTTAAATGAATAATGTATTTAATGACAGAATGAGTTTTACTCTGGAAAAAAAATTAAAATATTTACTGAAATAGAGTTTACTGCTGAAAAAACATTCTTTTCTTGATAAATACATAGCTGTCTTCTTACCAGCACACAAGAGAGCACTCAGGGCATTCCTCTAAGCTGTTAGTGACTTCATTGAAATGGACACTGGAAAGACTACTGGTTTAGCTCCTGTAAACGTTTTCAGTTAAGAGTAGGGAGACAGGTGAAACTGGAATAATTACAAGAAAAGCTATTTATTGGCATTCATGTTATGAATTGTTGTCTCTGTGCATGACATATTTGAGAACAGTGTTTTCTTGGAACAGCAAAATCCAAATGCAAATGTGAAAGCGGAAAGAAAGCATTCTAATTTTCTTTATTTTCCTCTACTGACAAAGCTTAGTTCTTGATGATCTGAGCAGTTTTCCAGTTAAGAATTGGTCTCCAATATTAGTAAATTCAAGGAGATTCAGATTTGCCAGCTGGCACGTTCTGAAAAATTGGGTCATATAATAGCATGGTGCAAATCCTCAAACCACCTCAGTATAAAGTTGTGACAGATGCTACCTCTTCTCTCACTCTAACACCAAACATCTCATGGCAAGCACTGTGTGAAACAGAGAACTTTCCCTGGGTTAGTCTGATCTGTGTTTATCTCTAATGGCAGCTGCTAAAGTGCCTTGGCTAAATAAACCCTGGGTGTAAGTCAAAATGGATCCAGATCTGATCTTCTGTTCTTTTGGATGTACTTTTCACGTGTTTGCTGTTTTAATGTTTCAGTCCTTGTAGAGAATTTTTTAAGGAACAGAATTTTTACAAAGCAGTTCATTTTTTTTCTTCTTCTTCTTCCTGGCATGAAATATTCTTAAATTAGACCCATTAAAAATCTACTGTGTTGCTGAGAGCGCACATGCTGGAATTCTTTTCCCCCACTAATGTGAAGTGGGAGAAGCAGGAGTATCATTACATTAATGGATTGTGGGAAATATCCTCAACTACCCCCCAGTTTACAAAGCAAAATGTAACCGTGTACAAAACCATAATAAAAGCAATCTGGCTGCAGAAGGCTGTAATAAAAGGATGATAAGTGAAATCCAGCTGCATATCACCATGACAAGTAATTCCTAACTGAATTCACTGATCCAAACTCTGCTCTCCTTTGTAAGACAAACAAGACAGTGAAGCTGTCCTGAAGGCTCTGGGATGACAATGTGCTGGTGGTAGAAATTCGTTCAGGAGTAGGGACTTTCTAAAGTGTGAGACTTATATGAATCAAAACCATGCTTGTGCTGGAAATTCTAGGATATACAAGAATTTCCCTCCTAAATCCACATATCAAATCCTGCTGTTAAAAAGAAAAGAATGTTCATTAGCAAGCCAGTACTGTCTTCCTTCCAATTGTTCTTTAAAACATTTTTATTATACCTGAAAGGTCAGAGAACTTCGACATACTTACCTGTTTCACGGTGTACAGTGAGTTGTAAGCATTAAAAGATGCAAGATTATCATTAGTACTATGACTCATGCTGTGAAAATACATTCTAAGTGACAAACATCGATAAAACAATATTGGATTGGAGTCCTGATAATTTCATAGTTTTAATTTTTTTCTATGAGGAAGCAGGTAAGAGGAAGTTTTGTGAAATGTTTGTGAATCATCAACCAGCACAGGACAATTAGGTCTTATAGGATTAATTCTGTTATAAGGCCCATTTTCTCTCTCTTGTTTATCTGTCTGCATGCCTGAATGAAAGTAATAGTGAGAAGGGTTACAGAAGGCAGTTACCTAGAAATTTTTAAAATCTTAACTTAAAGCAAGGGAGATTAGCTGGATGTAGGGAATAAGTTCCAGGATGACTCCCCTTATGCAAGACATCCTAATGAGGTATTGTTTCATAATCAAGTGACGACAGAAAGGATTGGTTTCACCCAATGTAAACCAAATGTATTTTAAAGCATACAGTTATTTTACAAAAGTTTAGGTATTGCCTGCTTCATTTTCTCTTTTCAAAGACAAAGGGAAAATTGCCATGCTGCATCATAGTAATTCCTGTCATTGAACTAATTATTACAGTGGTAGTGTAGCAGTAGTCACTGTTTGAGCAATTTCTGGCCAATTTATCAATATCAGAGTCTTAATAGTTTGATTAAAACCAGAGGCATATGTCAAGTGGGACCCTAATTTTCTTCCTTGATGATAATAGACATTTGCCAAAATGGCTCAATATCAGATTTTTTTATTGGCAAGTTGAAAACGTGTCATAACGAGGCACGAAGCCAGAGACTCCGAATCAGCTGGCAGAATGACAAAAACCAGAATTATATTTAAAGCAAAGAGAATAAAGCTTCTTTTGAATGAAAGATCAAAATTGTTTCTGGCATAAAAAATACCTGTTGCCAAGGAGGTGTAAATCCTGATCTCTGCTCTTACTGTCTCCAAGGGCAGTCATATCTAAGACTGAAACAAATTGGTTTACGGATGTAGATAATACAATAATGCAGATACACATACAACAGGCCCCACCAAAGCATCTTTGGGTTCTCCATTCTCCTATTCCCAACTTCCAAGGCATAATGGTTTTATCTGGCCCCTGACTTTACATCTTGGAGGATAATGAAGATGCAATGTTCCGGCTTGGCAGTCATTCCTTGGTCTTGGTTCAAACCTGAGAGAACAGGGAGGGTGGCAGGAAGGCAATGATCATCCACTTTCTTGTAACTGTTGTCTTTTGATTTGAAAGCAGACACAATCTTGCCTATTAAAGAATCCTTTTATCAGGCACAGGCAAGCTGAACATGTATTGTCCTCTAAAAACAGATATGTGCCTTTATATTGTTTTATACAGACAACAATAATGTCAACATAACATAAAGCAAACTAATATTGCTGAAAATGACACAGTCATTTCTAAAGACAAGACATCTTTGGGGTCCAAATATTGAAATTCAAGGTGAAAAAGATGAGAGTTTGCATACTGGTGAAGATTTTGATTTTGATTTCAACAGCAAGTGCAATGAACACGTCCAAAAAAAGTTTTTGTCTTGAAATATGCAGTTAATCCAGTTCCTCACCTCTGTTTCCCAGTCACAGCGTTTCCCAATTAGATTTCTATTTCAGTACTGTTTCTATAGCAAGGAACTTGCATAAAAGAGAAGGAGTGGGAGATTTTCAAAGTACCCATGCTAATTAGGTGTCCAGCTCTCATTGATTTTGAATGGGAGCTGGGTCCTTCAGAACTCTTTACGCCTTTGAAAATGTCTCCTGTAATCTCTCCCCACTCCCTTTGTGCAGCCTCTGGCGTTCAAAGGCTTCCAGCCCAAAGAAGAGACAGCACATGATGCCTGGTCTCCATTACCCTTCCTGTCAGAACTAATATTTACAGCTGGAAGGTTTCAAAAGGATAGCCTATATGTTGTTGACAGAAAGGAACTTTAGGGCTGTTAATATTTTACACATTAACTCCTTACCTGCTACAGTGCCTGCTTCTGTGTGACTTTAAAGGTTTCAGCAGATCTGTGTGGATTCAATAGGTTTGTCCTTGAAGGACTGTAGCATCACTGCTTAACTGTGATAAATCATCTTCAGAAACATAACACTAAGTCAGAATCACAGATCTGAATGATTTCACTATTTTCTGAAACTATGACTCAATTATAAGGCCAGATAAGCTGGGAATTAGTTATTCCATGTACCAGCTCAAATGTTCAAGATTAAATGTCATATATTTAAATGCACAGGTATGTATTACATCCCTTTTGATAATCTATTTTACTGGCCAGTAGTTAACAATTATTTCCCCAAGATTTTAAATATTCTCCTAGCGGTTCTGAAAATCTGCTCAAATAACCTAAAAAGAAGTACTGAGTCCTTTCAGAAAGCTTTTTCTAGGAAAGGATTTTGTTTATTTTAATAGCTAAAGTGAAGTACAGCACAGTGAGTGTTCACTGGATGCACCAAAGCAAAACTTGTTCACCTCTGACTCTTAACTGTGAGGGATATCTTGACTTATGGGAAAAGGAGAGGGAGAGAGACAAGAGGGGGAGTAGAGAGAAGAGAGAGGATTGTGTTCTGCAGATACCTGTAATAAGAGGTACACACCCTTAATCCTGTGTGTCCTAATAAGGGCACATCTTGCAATAAAATACAAATTATGAGTCTAAATGTAATTCCACACCATTGGAAATGTCACAGGAGTGCTTCTCATTTCGTGCAGGTGAAGTTCCTGTAAAATTTAGAAGGCAAGAAAGACTCCTAGTTAGGCTCTAAAAACAAGTAGAAGTTCTGATTAAAGCCTGGTTGAATGCCTTGCTGAACAAAATGTAATCACAGAGTACATCATGTGCAATCAAATTAGAAAGGACCTTGTTCTCCTATCTGTTCACCCATCTATGGTGAAGTAATTGCTTCTTCAGAATGAAATGTTAATAATGGCCCTTTAGACTTCGAATGCAACTAAAATGTTACATACAAAATAAAAACCCTTTGGTTGCAGCATTCTACGATTTCAGCTGCTTGGAACAACTCAAATTGAAGTCTCTGGTTTTATGTCACGAGGATGGCCTAAACCATATGTGATGATGGGATTATCTCAGAAAGTTGGCAGCAGTTGTAGTGCTTCTAATTTTAGTCACACCAAGTTAAAATAAAGCTGATAAAATTAATTAAATCTAATAAAAATATTAAGAGGTAGGTAAAACTCAAAAAACTCCTGTGAACAGCACAGTGACAAACATTAATCAAGACTCTGATTACTTTTACAAGTGTTCAGTGCACACATTTAACCTGTGCTGAAACTGTAAATAAGTATTACAGTAGTACTCCTATTGAAACTCTTGAGAAACAACCTGAAAGTGGAGGTTTAACATTCAGAAAAATTAACAAAAAGAACTACTCTTATTCATCCAAATCATAAAAGCAAAGCTAAATTTGGGATATTAAAGAATACTTTTGCTGTGCTTCAGTTCTTTCAGTATTTAAAAAAGTTTCCAACATTTACTCAGAGATAAATTTATATATTTAAAAAAACCTGTTCTATGGAAAACTACATGTTTCATTAGATGGATTATGGAAAAATATAGCCTTTTATTAGAACATAATCATTAGTGCTGCAGAGGTTCTATGAAAATAAGCTGTTTCTAGGATTGTTAAGTGTTAACCTGCCTTTTTATTAAATCAGTGGTGAGAATGAAAATCTATCTTAAATCATTCATCTCATGGTTCGTTGGCAGTCACAATGTCTTTTATTTGATCTTTAAGCAAGCAGTGAGGATTTAAAGAAATTTCTGTTAATATGAATGAAAAAAGACTCTCTGATTTTTAATTGATAGTAGTTCTTGAAATTTTAAGGATATATTTCTCTTTTTCACCATGGCGATTGCCTAGCTATAGCTGTATTTTCTGAGCTTCCAAAGACATAAAAAGAATGAAAGCCTTACCTATGTCCTAGGTTTTTTTAGATAAATAATTTTAATTTTTTTTTTATATTTGCAATTCACCTAAGCTCCATCAGAAAGCATGAAAAGATGTGACACTGCCACCTTTGTGACTGTGAGACAATCACTGTTCCTGCAGTGTTTCAGCTAACCTGCAATGCCTGCCCTGAAATAAAGTACACACAATTGCCTGAGGCCTATGCAAGAGGCCTGAATTTGTCTTTTGTCCTAAATTTTCCAAAATAAATTGAATGAAAGCTCAATGATCACTGACATTACAGCCATCAACAGTACATGGTGTCCCAGGCCAGAGTTCAGGGAAGGGGAGGAAAACAAGGAGCCTTTTTCAAGGATTTTTTTAGGACATTTTTGGTTTTACTTGCATCAAAGGTTGCCCTCAAGCCTACAGGAAAGTATTTCATTACTGCCTTGTAACATTTTATGGTTTTTAGAAAATATTGCCTCTGTGTTGGACCCACCATTAGGAAAAGTATAATTTCCATTTTTGGTTCTGCATCATTTCATCTTCCTGAGGTAAGGAAATTGGGAACTTCCTCGCAGCCATTTGTAGGCATATTGCACAGATTTCTTCCAGGAAAGCAACTGCTGAATTAATTTGTTTTAAAGCAAGCTGAGATTTAATCTCACCCAACTATGACTAATACAAAGATCACAATACAGATAATTTTCTAGATCTGCACTTAGACTTTCTTTCCCTTTTGACAACAGAGTGGACCTTGGACAACTCTGCCTGTAATTTCTGCTCTTCAGCCAGGTCCAAGCAAGGAACCAAATCCAAGAGGAGAGTTCAGGGTAGCATAATGGCCTGTTTCTACTTGGACTTTCAGGAGATGGAATGTTTCAGTCATGGAATGCCTAGAACAATCTTGAAAGCTTTAAGATTTAAAATTAAAATGGGTGCTTTCAGGCATATTGTTTTTGAGGCTGTAAGCAATAGCATATTATTGTTCACAGGATTTTATTCATTCCAATGCATTCTAGCAGTAGACTTTAAAAGGATGTGCTGATCAAAATCATGAGGGTTTTAGTTTTGAAATTTAATTCAAAGTCATTGAATACTAATGAAAAAAAATACACAAAATCCCAGCATTTAAATAATAAGACTTTCATCTAAAAGTGCTAATTCATATGAATTCTCACACTGTATCTCATGCCAGAAGTTTTGAGCAAAGTAAATCCTCGCTAGTCCTGTGCCTTCTTAGTGACTTTTGATAATAAACAAATACCTTTTTTTCTAAAATGGTTTTGTCCAAGAAAAAAAAAATGAATGGGTGAAAAATCACCTCTAGGTTTGTGGGTAGAATTTTAAGTTGTTTGTTTGCAGATTTTTGTTTTTTTGTTTAATTGAAGGGATTCTTGTTTAATCTGAAAATTATCAATTACTAATTTCACTGCAAGAAAATAATTTGCGTGTTTTACACCCACCTAAGCCACTGGCACACAGGACAACAAAGGTCTCACAAGTGTACACATTTCATTGACATGCACATGTGCCATTCTTCAAGGGGAAAAATTCATATAAGAACACTTTTCAAATGCAGGGAACTTTTGTTTCTTTAAACCATTAAATCAAAAATAAGCTTAACATTAGAAAAAAAAAGAACTACCAAGAAACCCCCAAACTTCTATTATTCTGATATTTTGAGGATGCTGATTTGTCTCATTTATTTAGAACAAGAAACAGTTTAGAATGTGATAGTTTTGAGTTTGTTCTACTTCTTAAGAATTCTTCAGAACCCAGAGTGGGCAGTGGGGATAAGAAAGGTAGGAGGTGAAGATGACAGGGCAGTATCACCAATTCAATTTAATCTTAAATTCCAAAAAGCTTTTCAAAATCAAATCAAATATAAAGGGGGAAAATTAGCATAAGAATCACCAGCAATAAAAGTAAAGAGAAAGAATAAAGTAATTGCTTTTCACCAAAGTTTAAAGCAAAGCAATAACAGAGAAAATACTGCAGCTTAGAAAATGATTTGCCATTGGGATGATTCATTTCTAGCCTATAATAGGTTTTATTTCCCTGCTTTGCAGTAATGCATTCATTACATGCCCAATTTTGAGCAAAGTTAGCCACAGAATCCTTTATAAATATACAACAGTCACTCTTCAGCTCATCTTCAATGCTCCAATGCATGACAACCCAGACGGTAGCAGTGTAGCACGACAATAAAAGCTGCACAATAGTTGTCTAGTACTTTTATTATTAGCTGAAAGAACAGGCTAAAATGACAGGAGTTTATTGTATAATTCATTAGTCCAGATTCTGGCCCGTTTGGAGTCAGCATTCAGCTGCTGTTCAGTGCCAAAAGCAGGTGTTTTTCAATTGCATGCCCTGTGGAAGGGTTCGTGTTGTACTAGAGCCGCTAATCTGGTGGAGCCTTTGTGTTTTGGTGCATGTCCCGTGCTGGCAGCCCAAACGTGTCCCATCGACACATCCAGGGGGACAGCTGGAAAGACCATTCCAGTGTAGTAATGCTTTTACAACATTCCTGGTGTCACATACGCAGTGGGGGAAAGCTGTATCCAGTTCAGGCAATGAAATAACGTCGTAGGAAGCTGGGTTTGGCTCTAGTTAAACCCAGCAGCAATTCACTGCCTTAAATTCTTACCCATTTAGTGGTTACTGTCAGTACATTAATTTTTAGAAGAGCAAAGTTTTCCAAACCTTTTTTCCAAGGGTAAAATCCTGAAGAGAGATCCTATTTAACTAACTCAAACTCAAGGATCTTTGTGAATTTTCAGTAGTAAACACATCCAGTATCCTTAAAGTCCAGGGATATGGTTTTGATATCCTATAGAAAGGAAGGCCGTGGCTTTTAAGCTCAGGTTCCCAGGACAGACAGTCAGCAATCACTCCAAGAAGTTTTCAAAGGCCTCTCTGTCTCACTTTGCTGACTATGAAACTTGCACATTTATTTTAATCGCACCATTCTTTAGAGACCTTAAAATTTGGGTGAAATCTGTGTGCATTTGTAACCACATCCAAACCACCACATTTTGGTAGGTGAGTGCATCACGATCACTCAGTTCCAAGAAGCTTTTAGAGAAACATTTGAAATGACACTTTTGTTTTAGGAAGCTTTTAAAGCACCTGCTTTTTTACAGGTTATCAGTTGTATGTTTTATGGGTGCCAACCTGTAAATATGAGGAAAGCAATAATGTGAGGAAACGTGTAACAATCTACTTGTCTTGAAATGCCATTGTCAAAATAAAACATGTATTTTCAACTCTAGAATACAGCAGTGGCAAAAACATAACACTGCTGAAGTCAATGGCAGAAATGTCCCTGAGTTCAGTAGCACTGAGATTTCATCTCAGAGCTTCTAATTTTAATGACTTTACATATTCATTTGCTACCCTAAAATGCTACATTAAGAAAGACAAGCATTTAGTTATTCTGACGTGCAGACCAGGAGAGCAGGCCATCTGGCATCCAAAAAAATGTTATGATTACTGGAGACTTGTTTCCAAAATATGACTCGCTGAATTGGTATTTTCATTTCAGCAAAAACAAACAGGTTAAGAGCTTTCTCTTTGAAGTTTATTTTATTTCTGTACAATACAACAGATGGAAGTGGCATTCACCCCACTAAGCAGGGGGATTGAGCCTTCCTGTGAGAAGTCTACCAGTTGAAGTTCACAGCTTCATCAAGAACATATTCTAACTTCTGGTATCATTTCTTGAACAACTTAGAGCTTTGTGCATTGTGTTTTGTCTGGGAAACACTCCAAGTTTTGGAGACCTGCTCTCCACTAATTTAGAGTGGATGGCATTTGAAAAGTAAAATGTCTTTCTAATAAGAGGCTGCGAAGTCATAGCAAATAAATGCAGTCAACAGTGCACAAAATGACACATCTGTGGCCAAGAACACCTTTGTGGAAAGGCACTGGCTCTTAATTAGTTGCCTGGGAATCTCTGCTGCTATTTCACAAAGTCTTCTTGATGCAGTTTGGCTACAAAATGCAATTGGTTTTAACCTCATTTGTTGAAATAAAGAAAAAAGAGATGCTATTAACCCCATCAGTTGCAAAAAAGCCACTGACTCACCTGCAGCCATGTTAGGTTCCTGACTCCAGGCATCTAGTCCAAAATGAAATCAGACAACAGAACATGAAGGGCAGTGGCATTAGGTCCAGCTTTGATTCCTTCCTTTAATTCCACTTCAGTTGGAAATCATATGTATTAAAGGCAATAATTCATTTTTTCTCAACGGTCAACAAATTCACATAAATAAAATCTGTATTTCCCATAGTTCTAAGATGTTAAATTCACATAAATAAAATCTGTACCTCCCATAGTTCTAAGCTGTTAAAAATGACTGGACAAGTTATTAACTGTTAATGTTCTTCTGAGCAGTGGACAGCACTTTACATTCTAATGAGCATGCCGTGAAAAGAGCAAACATGGTACATTTTTGGACTGTGTGCCTAGATTCAAGACATTATGAGAGATGGTTACAATAATATTTTGCTCTATATTTGTAGAATAAGCAAATGTACAGAGAAAGAGCAATAAAAAAAGGAACAAAACTGAATAATTGTGCTGCATTCTAATAGATGACAGTATTGGGTATACAGTTACAAGAGCCATTTTTCTGAGGCGTGAAATGCTGAAGATACTAATTTAGGAGGTTAAGCTATAAAAGTTTAAAAGCAGAGTGATATTAAGAAATGGAAAAAATAGGCTAACTACTGAAAATACCATTATAGCTGTATATATTTGGCTGTAGAATGCTATTGCCAGGAAAGGTATAACCTCTGCGCTCAAGTCCAAGAAAACACTTTAAATAAAAAGTACCACAGCAATAGAACCGAAAGTCATGCAGCTCTAGGTGAGCTGATAAATACCACTGATTTTTATGCTTATGAGAACTGCAGAATGGGAGTATATGTGGGGCATGTAATTTCAGTTTATTGCAATTTCATTTCTCCATCCCTAAACTGGGGATAAAAGCAATGTTTAAACACATTCACAAAGGGCTGTAAATGCAATTTAGGCAGCTAAAGGCAGCTCTGCAGTACAGGTGGAAAACCCCACAACTTAGATCAAAGATGCCAAAAATACTTTCAGTCTTGTCTAACCCATTGGGACTTTCAGATTTGTGTTACCTGAAGACAAAATCTGAGAAACTGAAGAAGTATTTTCACCACCTGAAGTTTAAAGAAGAAGGTGGGCTTTGCACTCAGCTTCTCCAACAGTCTATGTATTGTGGTTGTATCAAGTCCAACTAAATCAACAGATCTTAATTTAGATTGGAAGGACTAATATAATGCAGATTAATGTTTGTCAGTCAAATCAATAAAGATAACATGACTACACTTCACATGAAATTATTTCTCCAATAAGTAGTTAATTTGCATGTAGACAATGATTATTGTTAGTTAATTAAATGCCACGTGATTATTCAAAGTGCACTGATACTTGTGAAGTAGGTAAGTCATAAACAGCACAGTTATGGAAGCATAATTTGAGACACATTTGTTTGGACTTGCTGGTACTGGAATATTCCTGGAAATGGGACATACGTGGGTATTTGCTGACTGTAGTACTAATGTGGTAGCAGGACTGCTTTCCTTTACAACTAAGAAAGGAATCTTCAGTGTGTGTTTTAAGTTATTATTGTATTTCCTGATCTAGAATCTAGATCTAGTGACACAGAGTGGGCATCTTATTACTTCATTATTTTGGTAAAACAGAAGCAACTGCTGACAAAAGGCATTTCTCCATGTGCTCTTGATAGTACAGGTGATTTCTTCTTTCCCTTAGGCTCCATTTGTGGCTAGAGAATTTTACACTGACAGCTGATCTTATTTTGCTTTGGTTTGGTTTCTGATGTTGATCTTTACTGCTTCTTCCCTACAGTGTATCCTTGAATTTGAACGAACAGACAGTTTATTGTGGAGGAAGAGGAAGGATGTTTGTAGAGGATAAACAGGAGTGGAATTAGAAGGCTTAATGGCCTTTAAATTCTGTCATAGCAGTTTAATTTCTTATCGTAGACTTTATTTATTATCCTGGCATCACCTGTCATCCTGATGAGGGTAATGGTTAAAGTGTGGTGTAGAGCATGATACATATGGACTTCCTTTAAACTAAAAATAGGCTCCCTTTAGCTCAGTGGCTTTTCAGTGGGTTTTTCATTTTTCTTTGATGACTTCACACTGGTTTCCATTTTAACTTAAGAAATAGTTCAGCAACTGGGAGTACACAAATTCTGCCAGGGATTTGTAAAGGCACTTAGTGACGTGACTTTTGTAGAAAGAAGGCACATCTTCTAAATGTTCTGTGTGTAAAACAGCTATTAATCAAAAACTTCCATAAGTAACTACACAAACAAAATTGGAGTCACCTGTTTTATTCAGAAGGAGCTACTTGTAATGGTGGAAACTAGAAATATTTTAGCAGGATTGAATACTCTCACAGAGCTGAAAGACTGACTGATGCATTAAATGCTGCGAAACTCAACTGGAAATTCTTATTTTCACGTTCTGTTACAAACCTGACTGATAAGGAAATCTTGGTTGACTTTTTAGGAAAAGAAAATCATTATGGGTTTTGGGTTTTTTTCAGGGGCTTATATTATGTCCCCACTGAAATCTTTATTTATCTGGTATGAAGAAAACATATACATGATTTCTGTTGAAGAACATACATAGATGTGTATCTTTCTGGTTGGGTTGGGTTTTTTTCTTTACCAGCACCATTGTGGCAATCCCTGAAAAGAAACTGTAACTAAGTTTTTAATTAATTATTATTACTTCTATGCTATTTCCTATCTGAACACTAGCTTATGGTAGGCAAAGGCTTTCCATTAGTCATCCCACCCTGCATAATGAGCAGCATTGCTAATAGGACACAACAGACTTCAAAGTTATTCAGTCAGCAGTCTGAATAATGACATTTTACACAAAAATCTAAATAATGAGCATGCAACAAAAGCAATAAGGTGGATTATGGCTTTTTGCTTTTAAGCCACCATGAATGGATAAATGGAAAGGAATTTAATTACGTTTTATAAGTAATACAGAGTGTTCCACAGATTCCTTAAAAATCAGAATAGGTCAGAGCACCCGGTGCTTTAGAAGAATATGAATTTAAATAATAGATATAACTGCTAAGAATCAGCTTCATTGGAATATGTAACTTTGCATTTGCATTTTTGTGGAAAACATCTGCAAAATATTGCTTATCATAAATTAGAAGGATGTTAAGGCCGTATTTGAGAAACACTCCAGACTCAGCTTCTAGTACACATTGCTGCAACTTACATTAAAAATATAATATAATATTATAATATAATACAGGCATCAAGACTGGCAGAATTAATTCAAGGAGCATCTGGACACTGCTCTGATTCATACTGTTTAAATTTAGGTAGTCCTTTGAGGAGCACAAAGTTGAACTTGATCCTTATGGGTCCCTCATTATTTGAAATATTCTATGATAATATAACATAAAATAACAAAAAAGCAACTTGAGAAAGAATGATGTGTGACTGAAGGTAATTTTTTTACTTGTAGAATTATATTGTTTTTTACTCCTACTACTTGAGAGAAGCAACATTAAAGGATGGTGTTCCAGTTTTATTTAAAACACCATGAAAATCAGTCTCAGAAATGTTAAAACTAATGGCAGTTTTGTGTTAGGTGTTACTGCAAAATAAGAATTTGCAGTAATTGAAAACAGGACCATTTGGAATTTGACTTTTGATGTTTTGGAAGGTGCACATTGCAGGATCATGTTTTTTTTAGAATATCTCTCATATGTATATGGGAAATAAAAATTATCTCTGATGCAAAATTCTGAAAATATTCAGGTGGAGCTTTATAGATCAATCAGTAGTTTATGAGACAGCAATTTTATAACCATGTCAGCAATGAAAAGCTTTGCTGCTGCCATCTGCTCTTCAGGCAGCTGTGCTAACCTTTTACCTGTCTGAAAGAACAAAGGTGCTCTCTAGAAAAAGGCATCAGAATTGTATTGAAAAATATTACTTGGAGCTGCTGGAAAAATGCAACTGTCAAAAAAGCTGAAGCAATAATGGCTACAGGACAACTTAGAATGACTTAGTTATGTCACATTTAAGAGAAATCCATTACATGAGACCAAGAAAAATCTGGGAAGTAAAAACTAATAACTTATCTACTATGTACTCTAGGAATGATATTTTGCTAACTTACCCAGTAGTAAAGCAAAATGTTGGAAATTATCTGCACTCTCTGTAGGAACATTCTTTTATTTCCCATTCTAAATTTCTTATAAAATTCTATTATGCTTTATGGGACCCAAAAAAATGGAATATTGTACAAAAAATAGCTTGTGGCAGAAACAGAAAAATATAGGCTTTCAGATTTGTGCATTGATCTTGGCACCAACACCAACACCTTGCAGACAGATTTCTAGTAAATGTTTTACACGTCGCTGGTTTCACTAAGTCTAATTAAAAAATGTGAGTCATAAATTATATCTAGTTATCACAACTAGATGTATCATTTTCTCCCAGATTTTTGAAGTTAATTCTTTAAAAAGAAAAATTCTTTTAGAACATCAAAACTCTGACGTATTTCGACTTTAAATGCAAACCGTGAGGTTTGTTCTATCCCCAGTTAGGTGAGAAGCAACTCAACCAAAATCAATAAAAACATTTCAGTTGTAAGAAACCTGTGCAAGAAGAGACTGGGATTAGGATTTCCAAGTTTATCTGTTAAAAGGGGGTTACTACAAAGAGCAGAAAACCTATTGAGCTTCAGAAACTTTTTGCTGCTTATAAATATCTGAGGGTTTAAGTACCACTTCTCACAGAACTCGTTGCTTCTACTGATGAAATGTATTTTTAGCTCAGAAACACATCTGCTCATACTATGAGGTAAATCTAAACTGAACCAAGTCTTAAAAGAACGATCCTATCAGGTTTAATTGTTCAGTAACAACATTAATCACGATTAACTCATTTAATATTAATTTGGTTGTCATAAAATGCTCTAAATTAATTAGCTTGACCTTAATTTTGAAGGATATCCCATAAGTGCCCGGTGTAAAAGCTTGGCTTAGAGCAGAAGGCAGGCTGGGAACATGATTCCTGACTACCAAGTTCAGCCTTTGTACTTGAAAGAGTTTGGAGTATTAAAATGTTTGCCCTGTTTAATCTCAGCCAGTAACATCTGTATTTATGGTCAGAGTTCAAGAGGAAGTAAAAGATTCCATCTCAGCTGGGAGAGATCTGCCCAGATGTTTCTCACAACTTGTAGTCATCTCTGAACTCTCTAAAGCAGATAATCTGATCATTTTAACATCCCAATTCCATTAATTTTACCATTTCAGATACGGAAAAACTGAGGTGTGGAAATAAATGATAGATAAGCCCTTTAAAGTAAATATTTTAGAACATTTTTACTCACCTTCTCAATCCCACATCAACAACTACATTAAACAAGTAAAGCTGTTTTACAGCACTCAGAATTCTAGCAGGATTATCGTTATAGCAGGCTTTTCATTTCTTTTGTTCTGTATTTTTTAATTGAACTTTTCAATAAATATCGATGATCTTGCTAAACAAGGCTTTTAATGCAGAGGTCACTGACTCATTCTGAACTGAGAGATACAGATGAATACTTTAAAAACAATAGTTTTAATGCCAATATTAGATACTAAGTAGCTGATGTATTTTATTCTTTTCATACACTAGATTATGCATTCTCCTTACACTGGCATTTCTGATATATTTTCTGAGAATCAATTTTTGTCTCATGTAAATGGCTCTCTGGAGGATTTCACAACTAGAGGCAGCAGAAATCAAACATAAAACCTACCCTTAGGACAAAAATATTGTCTACTGTTTGCACAAAAAACAAGCAAAATAAACTGTTGTTTGAGTCTGTCCAGAAAAATGTCCTGCTGTTTTGTTAAAAGTGGGACTTACACCTCATGGAATTAGAAAAGACAAGCAGCTCAGGCGATGGAGAGTCGATAAATCACTCCTGTTCTTTACCAAAGGAGTCTGCATGTACACTACATGCATTTTAAAATTAAGAAGCAGTAGAAGTGGGGGAAAAAAGCCCTTATGCTGTGAGGATCATTTGGTAACAAGTACAGATGCATCTCAAAATCCCTTGAAAACAAGACATTTCCCTGCTGCCGAGAGACCGAATTTTGAGCACGGTTGAAACTGTTAAAGCACAACAGCAATTATTCCTGTTCACTCATTACCAACTTATGCCTGGAAATAATAATTGCACTGAACCCAATGACCACATGAGATGAGCAGAGAACATTCAGGAGCTAATAATTCTGTTTAGGTATGTTCCTGATTGCTTTTGGTCTGCAGAGGATACAACTGAATTAAGTAATTTCTAGCTTTTTTCCTATTACCCAGGTAAGTCAATTTGCATAAATTCAGCCCAGAGGTTCCCATAGCATATCACTGTAGTATAAACTCAAGTTACACTGATGTAACTAATAAAATTTACTCACCACCTTCCAAGAAACAGGGATTTGAGAGATCCATGGTAGAAGGTACCTTTGTTCTACATAAGGCTTCAAAGAATGCAGCAAAGAAAATTAAATTACTTGACATTATATCGGGCTCATTGTGTTACAAGGCTCATTATATTTTGTCAAAATCCAGGTTTTATTTCTTGGCATCTCTTCAGCCTTTATCAGTACAGAGATTCTGCTTCAGTTCTGTTCATCATCATTGCAACCCAGATTTTTTACTGTCACCACATGTGCCATCGTGTTCCTGCTTTACACCTTCCCTTCTGTGGAACCTTCTCATTTCCACTCAGCACTTCAGCTTTCCGCCTTCAGAAAGCCTCCCTCTTTCATCTTACCAATGCAAACTGCTGCAATTCCTTAATTTAGCTGCTTGCAGGTGATTTTGACCACCATCTCCAGGCCCAAGACCAGATCTGTTCTTGTGCCCCGATGTACAGACGTGTCCTGAAACCAGTTCCTGGGAGGTTTGGCTTCAGCACTGGCACTGGTACTATAATTTAAAACTCTGTGTTATCAGACCCTTCCAACACTTCCTCACATTTAAGTGTTCTCAGTATTTCTCTCTTTTTTTTTTTTCAAGGCAATGTATTTTCCAAGTTAAAAACCAGCTCAGATTTCCCTGATTTTCCCTGCAATCGTTTTTGTTAAAATACCAAAAAAAGGGGGCAAGACTATGATGTGCTTCCAGGAAACTTTAAATTCATGTGCAAGAAAGAGACAAAAAACCTGTTTCGTTTTTTTTTGATGACTTAACACTTAAAATGTTTTTTCTGTTTCTGCTGCTGTGTTTACTCCCCTAATACGCAAAAATGTGCAAAATTCAAGAGGTGCTGCTGTTATAGAAAGAAGATGCAGCAGTAGTTTATTTTATTCTTCCAAATTAAATATTCTGACCCTTTTTTCCTGGTGATCTTTTCCCCTTTTCTGTACACCTTTGTTGCCTATTATTAACCTGCATCGAAATTTTAATTTTTAAAAAAAAAATTCCATAAATCAGAATTAAGAGACATCGTGATTACTAATGGACATTTTTTCATTCTTTACCATGGTTCTATCCCTTTTGGAACAGTTTTATTATTTATTTTTTTCTCTTTCTTAATTAAAGGCCCTTTTTTATTAGAAGTCTCTTTTTGGAATAAACATTATTCCACATCCCAAGATCTGGCTGAAAAACCTGAAAATGTGTATTCTATGCTTACAGTAAAGGTTGGAATTATTCCTTGCAATGGCACTGATATGAAGTTTGCTTTAAAACATGAAAGATCCTCTTAGACTCATGAGAAATGGTATTAAAATTTATTGTTAGATATTGCTGATTGTGATTGAAAATCACTTCATTAAATTACAGTACAGAGAGATGAAGGACATCTTGCAGCAATGAAAATGGTTGCAAATTTAATTAAAACATTAAATTATTGTTGGAATAAAGGTCATAATCATAAAATGTAATTGAAGGAAGTACATTAGCATGTACCCTAAGGTATCCTTTCTATTTCAAAATACATATTACATATTTGACATTTAAGGAGGAAATAGGTACCATTTTATCTGGATGGATGAACGACGATGGTGAGAATTGTTATCCATAATACAGTTTAAGAGCCCAATTTTTCAAAAAATCATTTGCTCCTTGCATAGGTGTAACATACTATTTGTGTGCCTCTGACTGAGGGAATTCACATTATTTATGGAACAGCCTGGACCTGCACAGAGCAGAGGACATCAGATCATATACTAAGGCTTTATGGAAAAGGTGTAACTTATGCCACAGCCTTCCAAGGGTATCCTTGTCAGCCCCTGGTTATGTTTATGCCACTGTGTGCCATTTATCACTGCACTTCTCTCCCTTGCAACAGATTAGGGAGGAAAAAAATGCATGAGGACAGAAAATAGAAGCTGCAAGAACATCTATCCATGAAACTGGTGCTGAAAGCACATTGGCAATGCTGCCACAGCAGGGCTGTCACCTCATGTCCTGAGAATTTCTTGTTCCAAACAGCAAATACCCCAGAAATTGATAAACCTTAATGATTCCTCCTAAATACTCAGCAGTAGCCTTTGAATTCAGATCAAGTCTTGTCCAACATTCTGCATCCCTTTCACTTTCTGCATTTACTGGTATTTTTTGAAAAGGGAGAGGGTATTTTTTGAAATGGCTCGGATGGGAAAATCAGAGCGAGCACATGTAGAAAATTTATATATTTCTATATAAATAATTTTGTAATATGTATTTGGAAAGAAAGCTAGGATTGCCAAGCTGGAGTTCAGCAGTGGTTATGCTGATAAATCCATGCTGCAGATTGAAATGCTCTATTGCAGCAAGTCATTTTACACCGTGGAAACAAAATAAGGATCATGTACAGGTTTCCAATAACAAATTAATTCTTAATATTCTTAAATAGCAGTAGAAATCTCCTAAATCTGCCTCAGTGATCATCATCTTTCATTGCTGTTTCTCAAGATATTATTTGAGTTGCCATATTCCTTCCCATACCGACCTATTGCATCAAAGCCAAAAACCTGCAAATTTTCAAAGTTTAAATCTACTTCTGTTATATTTTCCCATTTTTTTTCTCTCTTTTTTCCCTCTCCTGCTTTACCTTTTCCTTGTTTTCCAATGTTTTCTTCTATTCAAATGTATTCCTTTATTAGCAAAAACATTCAATTAAAAAAAATCAAAGACGATCATCCAGGTTTTAGTGAAGATATCAGATATTGCTTCTTAGAAATACAACATAAGTTTTATTTCCCAAACACAGAATCTCAAGATCCATACTGCTATTTTTCTGTCCCACTGTAGTGAGGCTTTCTCTGAATCCTTCACTATTTCCTTTACAGAGAATTACATCTGACACAACAAGATACAGATTTCAACACTGTTTGGCTCTGCACTGGGATCTCCAGGAAACCTGATGTGTAAGTGAATTCTAGAATTTGGCTGTTTGGCAAATGTCAGTTTTAAGCAAACCCTTCCATGAGTCAGTAGTAACCCTCCATAATAATGTCCCAGCCATTATCTAGCCAGGGAGCTCTGATCTGTTGTCTTAATTACTGGCCTAAATTAATCCACATATTTCGTACAAAGAAGTGCTGAGGATGGAGACCATCATGTGATATTTGTGCAGTTATATCCTCCAGTGTTGTGTTTTCTACAGCTCATGTTTTTACTTTATCTCTGCTCCCTTAAATGGACCGTTAAAAAAAGAAGGAAAAGAAATTTCAAAGGAAGTCATCATGAATTATTTATTACCGGGTTTTCTGCTTTGAAAGCTGAAAGAACTAGATTAATTACATTATATTTTTTACTATTTGGAACATCAGAAAGGAATATAATAGGAAAATTAATATTTGACACTTGTGCCCATTAATGAAATTGGGAGGGCTACACAGTTTCCTGGTGAGGCATTTCTGAAGACTTCTGCAGTTCCAGCCCAAGCCATGACACTGCAGCAATGAAAGAATTCAAGGAAAAAATATACACAGATCAAATAAAAAAGGGGGACAGAGCAGGAACATTCAGACCACGGGAGACTGTGGGTGACTACAACAATTTCAGGGAACAAGAAGAAAAGGAGAAGTGCGTGAGAGGAAGTTAGAGGTACTGAAAAAGAAAAAAATGAAACTTGAAATCAGGACTGAGGCATTGTCTACATTTCTCTTGCTCAAATAAGCAGAAGAATTTCTATATGATACATGGTTTGGGTTCTTTTCCTTCTGCTTCCCAACACCCTAAATCTGTTCATTATCACTGCATCAGATAAGACAGAGAGGATTTCTAGAGCAGATGAGACCCGAAACTTGAAGTGCAAAATGTGTAATATTGTTTGCTCATTCGTTTGCCAATTACTGACAAAATCTAAATGTAGTTTATTGCTAAGTGAGAGAAGGTTGTCTTTAATTACAGCAGCCAAAGTTACTTTTCTATTATAAGCTGTTTGGTTTTATACCTTTTCAGTCTATTGTCTCTGAATCAATCAGTATAAAAGCAGGCTTGTGGAAATTGGAATTGTCTCAGGGGAAGTGCAGAAACCAATTAACAAAACTGAGGGACATTTAACATCTAGAGATTAGCAAAACAAGAATTCAAAATTCCTATCACTTGCTTTAGCATGGAAACAAAAGTCTTATCCTAGAAACAGTTTAGGAAAAAAAAATGAAGCATGATGAGTCTCCTAATAAGTTTATTTTTGATCCCTCTTGCAGTGTTCTTATCTATGGTAGTTTGTTATTCTACTAGAAAAAATATGCAGTTTAAGAGTTTTCTATTTTGAATTATTGGCATCATTCTCTTCTATTTGAGTCAGATAAATGGATCACAGTACACAACCAGTTATCAAACCCAGCTGGTTCTTATGACATTAGGCCAACTTCTCAAATTCGAAATGCACATCACCCTTAATTATGGAACACGTAACTTCCACTTCACTCGTGTGAGTTGGAGGCACAAAACTGGTGCCAGCTCCTTTTTTGGAATCAGGAAAGCTGAAAGGCTTGAAGAAAAATGACAAGAAGTAAGAGATGCAAAGACTGGCAAAACAGAAAGACAGCTGAACTTCTACCTGTTGTTTGTAAGTACTTCTAAAGCTGCTCAGAACTGACAGCAAATGAGCTGGTAGGGAAGGAAAACATATATAAGGAAAAGGAGAATGTGGGAGCAGCCAGGGAAAGGGAGCCAGTGCTGCTGTTTCAGTGTGGGTTGAGTGAATTGCCAGGTTACCTTTGAGAACCCTTGCAAGGCTGCAGTGAAGCGTTTAATGGAACACAGAGAGTTCTGAGTGCTGGCAAAGAAAAAATCAGAATACCTTGAAGAGCAATGTCATTATCGCAAAATTTACAGTGATTAAAATTTTGCCAAGCTTTTTATTTTCCCTTTTTCATCAGTGTTTTTTTCCCTTCTAACTGATCATTCATTTTCAATCCGCTGTTAAACAGCTTTATCAAATGAAGGCTCTGTGCTGTGTAATGAGAATGTATCCAATAAAAATGCTTTCAATTACATTTTAAAACTGCAAAATATCAAATTACTGCTGTATGAGGATACTCCATTGAAAACTGTAAGATTACCAGAGAGGTCATTATGTTTCTCTACTACATGACTTTGTAGTATAATAGCACAGTGTCACCTTAAATATGATTCATTGAAAATGTTGCGGTGAACAAACCAATTTTTCATTTCTAGAGCCTTGCAATCAATGAAACAGTTCATACAAAGCAAGAAACAGTGTAAACTTTTATTTCTTTATTTCGATCACTACTAGAACTTTTCGGTGATAAAATAGAAAATAATTCAAAAAAATGTGGTCTAGTTTTCACTATATCTGTGATTTATTTAATTCTTATATTCTCCTCGTTGCAGTTATATCCAGAAGTGCTAGTTTCCTTCGTCTTTTGATTCCTATTCACTAGCAAACTTTGGGTTGGTAGAGAACTGATGGGGTTGCAGGAGATTCAAGTTTAGCTCCTCATTTTATCATTCCCATGCTGCCTTTGAGAAATCAGTGTTGTAATGTACTTAAGTTCCATTTGCAAAAGACAGTCAGATACCCAGAAACCAGTGAAGCCTTAGTGCTGAATCACTTGGGTTTGGACATCCTGCCCAAATCTCTCTGTAGTCAAGTCCCCAACTGATGGACTCAGTTAATGTGACAGGGTACAAGAGGTACATCTAAATAAACAATTCCATACTTTGCAATGGTTCTTTTTAGGTGTTAAATCACTTCCTTTTATAGTCTGGAGTCAAGTTGTGTGCACTAGAATGTGCCATGGGTTTGGAGTAGGTACCACAGAGCCTGATTACTCCGGCATCACACACAGATGGAGGGAATCTCACCTTTCAAGCATCAGCTTAATGCAATTTTCAAGAGCGTATTTTAATTTTTACACGGTTTTTGTGGTATCACAGAACACCATATTCCTGCTGACAGATGGAATGGGTGGTTTACCAGAATTAAATTAACTTTTAAGAGTAAATCTGTTTCCCTCTGTCCTTTACAGATTCTGCATAGGAACAACATGCCTCTTTCAGGATGTGTATGGCCAAAACATCAGATAGCAGGGCCTCTGATACCTGGACTGCTTACACACCTTAAAAATGGTGTTTCTGTAGCATTTACTCTTCTAGACTGCAGTAAAAACATAACATGATGTTAAATGGCAAACAATTTTTACTTCTCTAGTGCTTGATTTGTATTATAAATTAAGGATTGTAACATAATGATTTGCTTTTTGTTGTTCATTGAGCAGCTCAGCTTTCAGCTGTGATAACACAAACATCTGTTCTTTTTCTGGCAGCATGGGTACAGAGGAATTTACAAGATGAGAATTGCATATTAATTGTTACCAACATTCCTTCTAACACGAGGGGTTTCTTGATGATATGAGGTGTGATAGAACAGAACCACAAAGTAGCAGGAGAAATGGGGTTGGCTCTCTGGAGGTCACGTTGTCAAAGCAGATCACACTGTTTGCAGCCTTGTGTAGTCCAAGTGATTATCAAATGTGCAGGAGCTGTGCTAAAACTGAAGAGGAATAACTGTCAGTCCCCCTCAGACCATGGATCCCTATCCAATCAACCCATTAATATACTTACAGGAGAATAAGGCAGGACTTAAATGTTCCGTGCTCCTTAACAAACAAACAGACAAACAAACTCGCTCCAACTATTGATTGCAAACACTGGGAGAATCTTCATAAATACATGAAGGGAGACTATAAACTGAAAACAGGGAATAATGAAAATGTTGTGAGCCAGTGCGCCAAAGCAGCAGGAAATACTGCATGTGCAAAGATATTTATGATTAGAACTGTGAACTAAGTAAAAATGTGTGTGATTGCTCTGACCTTCAACTCATTACACTCCCAATTATCTTTTTATTCCTCAATGCAAAACAAATATGTTTTAATTATATTTATGCACAAGTGCATCTGAAGTTTGGATAAACAGTCATGAATAAATTAAAAATCCAGTGAAAACCAGACTTCATAAGAAAAGCACTGACAAAAGAGTTTATTGTAGCTCAGAGAGTGGTTCTGATTGTAACATCATCCCACCTAGCATAAGTTTTAAATTGTATTTGATTATAATAATTATAACTTTTTACAGAAAGCAATCATTTGACTGGCAATTGCATGGAAGAGTGAATGGAAACCTAGCAACCTGGCTATTCCTGTTATTATAGAGGAACCCTTGCAAAAAGTATGTTCTGTTTGAAAACCTTGCATTTAGTATTTGATACAAGCTGTAATTCAATTCAGTGCAAGAGTCTTTAAGTCCTCTTCATCCACTGTCAAGAGAGGAGTTGGGGGGTGTGCATGCACCTCATGGATCCAAAACATCACTTCTGAAGGATTTAATGAGGGTTTTGGGAGGTTATTTCTTAAATGATCCTGAATTTGACACTTTTATGCCATCCCCTCCCTTTGTAAGGTCTGTTGCACACCGGGGCAATCCTGGCAAGGAAACATGGACAGGGAAAGATAAACAGCAGAGCTGGTTTGCTGCCAACAGGGAATTTTACAGCACGTGAAGGGATGGATCTATGATACATAATTCCAGACATTATAAATCCAGTTTTGTAAGGGTTCCTAATTTAGATTTCAGCTGCTTACCTTGTCTCTAATATCCCAGAGAGGTAAATACTAGTGCTGCCACTACAAATACTACAACAGCACCTGCTGCTACTACTTATATAATAGTTTAGATCCAGAATTTCTACTTGCTTTTCATACTGTTTGGACTATTAAGCACAAAGGTAACAGGCTGCTTACAAGTCATAGCAGATACCCTGTAACTGCACTGGGTTTTCAACACTTTTATCTTAGAAGACTGAATAGTCCAGTGCAGGGCATCTGAGACAACACTACAGCTAAATCCCAGCATATCTGTTTTTTCAAGGCCAACATTCCCCATCTACCCTTTTTCTTTAATGGTTAGAAACATGAAAATGTAAAAATATCCTATTTACAACAATGTACTGAGAATCCCACATTATATCACTCCTCTGCTGTGATCTGATTAGGGGGTAGAACATAAATTAAGAGTATTTATTTGACTTTAAAGTCCTGTGGATTTTTTTATGAGGCACCACGAGATCTGCAGGTCAAGGCAGTAAATGAAGATGTGTCTAAAATTTTTCAGGATTCACTTAAACTGGGCCTAGAGATATCAAACACCACCATCTCAGCCTGTAAAATAAAGGTCAAATTGTCTTATATAAAAAAAATCTCCAGAATATAGAATTTCAGCACAGAAATATCGGTAAATAAGTATGTCATATTTTAGTTACATTTATATTTATTCGTTGATCAGATTTTCAGTGGAGTCCAGAAAAAGTAGACACTTGCTATGATTAGAAGCAATTATAACATCACTTTTAGGTTAAATGTTTCTGTACAACTGTCAGTAAGAAATTTACTCAGTTATTTTTATGCCAAGTTATTTTTATATACATGGCCATGGATTATTCAACACACAGAGAAACAGAGAAATTGAGCACTTACTTATCAGATTGTACAGCACTGCAGAAAATCAGGTGGAGCAGCAGGAGCTTAATTCAAATTCTTTAAAAGTACGTTAATTCTAAACAAAATCATTCACCTCTTCCCATTAATATAATATTCTTTTTTCTCCTCCGGAGCTTGACGGAGTCCACCATGATAAAAGAGGTTTTTCTAGTACAGAGACCTATTTTTTAGTGCAATTAACAGGCCCAAGAATTATCTAACCAAGCTACAAAAATCAATAAGTAATAAAGAAAATGTTTTGTCCCACTAACACCTTCTTTTCAAATGTAGTTCATGTTTAAGAACTTTTTTACAGCTGGTGTGTGCCATTAAACAGTTATTCAGGCTGGCAAAACCAAAAAGCTTCCTCGTAGTCACAGGGCTAAAGTTGTGCAGCCAGGGTGTCATATAAGAAAGTAAAACTAGGTCTGCATAACATTATACAACTATAAAATAGAACTAGTAAAATATGTTTTCTAATATCCAGTTTCTGCTATTCTTGTCCTGAGGATGATGTTAGCATCAAAAAAGTATATACTTTTTTAGCAAAATTAAAATTAAAAACATAAAAAGAGGCCAGTACTACCCAGCTGGGATAAACAAGAACAGGAGGTAGAGGAAGATAAACTCAGTGTAGCCTTGTCCCTCCTGCCTTTTGAGAGTGAATCCCTACATTTTATGGGAGCTGAGGGCTGCTGCAAATCACCCACCTGTGCTGAGGGTTGTAGGGACACACACACCACCTTCCATGATGCTTTCCATCAGCTTTGTTTCCTGACTCCCCCTCTGGAAACTGTCCTGCTGGTTTATTTGGGGATCTTAAGTGAAATTTTCCCGGAATCAAACAGAGGTTTTGCTTTTGAGGAAATTGGGTTACTGCAGAGAAAATATGCACAAAAAGGGGAGCAAGGATACAGATGTTGTGTGACAGTAAAGGCACTCTCTGATACAAAGTGCTTGCAACTTGTCTGTTATATTCAGTGTCTGAGTTCTCACTGCCTCTGAATTACCAATTAAAAGTCACTTTTATTAAATCTTCTCAAAAACACATGACAGCAAATTGTACCACACTTACATCTAGCCTAATAAGCAAAATGTTAATCAGTGTAAAATAAATACTCTTGGTGACTTGCACCCTTCTTTTGTACTTGATAACAAACCAGAGGTCCCAAGTCTAAACTCATATTTCATCATGAACTGCATCTAAAACAGTGGCCTGCAGGCAGACATTACTGTGCTTGTCTAGTGACAGTAAGGTTTGATGGTCATCTGTTTAACTGTACTTTCTTTTTCTATTTCAAAGGAATTGGGATAAGAGTTTAGGGCAAACACTTACACATGTCCATTAATTGTAAACAAATCTCTGTGTTAGGCATTTGGTTTTGCTGTGTCAGCAGTGTGCATTATCTTTATGAACTGGGCCTTCGTTTTTGGCATCTGCAGCAGGCCTTGACGGCTTCCTCGCTATCCCTGGCCACCCGAGCCCTTGGTATAAATTATCTCTGTCTCTCCTCTTCAAATTTTTCCATTTTCAGATGCCTTTTTCGTACCATTCTAATGTTTTCAAGCCGTTTTATGAATCATTGTCATTTAAGCACTGTTCTCCCTTCCCTCCAGAGGAAGTGGGAGCTTCCTATTGATTAACTGTATAGGCTGGAAAATTGCTCTTCTGTCCTCTCTGTGCTAATAACCTAAATTGCTTTCTGCAGGATATCATCCTGGAAGCACAGCTTCAGCAGCCACTGTCTATCTGTTGGATGAGACCAGTGAAGAATTTTAAATTAGAGTGCTTTTCTCGCTCTGACCTCGCCCTGGCATGGTGCTGCCAAATGCCTTTGGGGAGTTTGCCTGGAAGCCTTAAATCTCTTTCGGATTTCTATTCATTTTGCAAATCGTGTTTGTAATTGGGAAACAAAACCAAAGCAATGAAAACAACGTTGAAGCTTGAAGGGGGGTTTGTGAGGCACCACTTGGCAATGGCAGCAGGTGGAACCCTTTAAGGACAGACAAGGAACTTTGTACATCGAGCCAAGCCCTGATCCTCACTCTGAGGGTATTAATATTCATTGGACATGAGAGTCACGGTATTTAAGCCCATGTTCTCTGCTTTTGATTGTGTCATTGTGAGCTGATCAGTTCCTGAAGGTGCCTTGTCCTTGCTATCACGGTATTTAAAATCTATATATGACTCTATTCTTCCAGTCTTTTAAAATTAACATCTTCAAAGGACGTTTCTGCCAAGGTTTGACAAAAGAAAAAAGAAAGGAACATACGTCTCACAAATTTACCATCCACAGAATCTTTCCACCCATTACCCAGAGAAGTGGGCATTCTAGTCATGGCCTTAAACATCAGTAAAATCACCTTTAAAGTTACAGCTTTGAGTCTTTTAAAGCTCCTAAAAAATTAATTGATATCATTTTAGTTTTATTCTCAGATCAAAATATGACTCATAGCCATTGATACTCTGTGCAATATTCCAGGTCAGGCAGGACTCTAGGCTAAACCAAAAAAAAAAGATAAATTAGATAAATTAGAGGAATAAACTTAAAGTAGAAACCATGCATATTAAAAGGAAAAACATCTAGAAGCTTTGTTTTTCCTGCATCCTTTAGACCAGTACAACTACAGTCAAGCAACGTTGGAGGAACTGCTTAACCTATAATTTGAACAATTTAGGATATGAGCTCTCTTTTCTTGTTCTATTCCCATTATAATAACAGCCTCTGTCATTTTACTTGTGAGATACTAAAATGAATTACACACCTGCATAACTCTTCAAACGTGGATTCTGGCTTGCTCAAGAGTGCTTGGTATATCTAATACATGAGTATGTTATAAGCTGGTTTTAACAAGTAACAAGTAAGTATTTAAGTGGAAAGATAGGAGTTCACAATTCTAACATTCTGTAACAGTATTCAAATGCATAACGATTTGCCACTTGAATAAGAGTTGTAAAATTAAGCTCAACCTTTTTCTTCCTTGTGCATTTTACTAACTAACAATTTCTCTTTCACAAATTTCCCTTTCAAAAACCATTATGCAAAAGCTATTGGAGTCCCCTTTTTAATACATTTATGTCCACAGCAAAGTCCACTACTTTAGGATGGTGTAATTAATGTTATCTGGAAACCTAATAATCAGGTGGATTATTGAATTGTTTATAATCCTGTCTTGTGTTTTTATGACTTTGGAGATGTGTCTATCTGTGTCATACAAGATTTATTACCAAGAGTATTCCAAAGTTCCAGCTGGTGAATAATTTACTCTCCTGAGTACACAAAAACTAGAGGAAACAACAAAAGAGTGTGTCAGCTCACTTAATATATTTTTTCCTGGTTGTGTCTCGCTGATGGAAAATTTTAAAAGAAAATTCTACCTTTTGAATTAATCCAGTAAGGACTGGTCACAGATGTGGTTTAGGTCATGTTAAGGCAATGTAAGTGAGGTTTATATAAAAAGCAAAAAATGCATAAATATTTTTTCTTTGACTAAAAGTAACTACTACCATAACATCAGGCTTAACCAGCAACAAAGGTAAGAGCAGTATCTTCAAATAACCAGCTCAGAAAAGTGCTATTTTGCATGACACCAAGATGAATTTCTCCCTCAGATGGGGCAGACAGTCAGCTGCCTTTGGATGAGTAAGCTACAGAGATTGTGCTACTAATGAAACTGGGCATCTACTCCAGCTTCTGCCTCTCCTCAGACATCAAACAAGTCAAAACACTGGGGTAAGTCTTGCTTAGATATCAAATACTCTTGTACACGATAGAGCAGGCAGCTCCCCGGTATGATTCCCCTCTCTTATTGCCTTCCTGCCCACACAAAAAGGAACAGTATCAGTTTTTAATAGTTTAATTTATTTGATGTATGCAAGAGGTTCTTGATTTTCTATACAACTCCATGCAATTTAAAACTCTGTGTGCTGCTTTAGCCTGCAAATATCTGCTGTTCAGGCATGCTCAGGAGTGCTGGGAGACCACGGGCTCCAGAGCCTTCTGCTGTACACTGTGAAATCCCTCACAACACTGCCCAGGACATACCTTTGCTCACTTTGTGAGCCAAAGATCAGGAGTAATGAACCAACCATAAGGCAGTTCTTTCCCTACGGTAGCGCCATGACAAGCATGAGCCCTCACGTGCCATTTCTTTCCACGTGAAAACTATCCCAAGCTTAACCTGATACAACATGACCAGTTTACTGATTGACCATGATCACCATATGCTGAGTTTAAAAGCAGTCAGGCCTTCCTAAGGGATTCAATAAGGATATTGTGTTTGGAGGATGCAAGATGAACATAAAACCTGAGCTCTCTGGTGTAAGATCAGATGTTGGCAAACGCAGCTCCCGAAGGTGCTGCCTGTCTCCTGAGGTGGCACTTCAAATAGGAATGCATTGAAAATGAAATGCACACAGGCTTCCTGAAAAATAAATCAAGCTTAAATTTTAGATCCTCTTGCACTAGGTGCTTTTTTTTGAGAAATGAAGCCTGCAGTGACGTGCTTCTACCGGCAGATGAAAATACATCCAATTTGTCATAAAATCATTAATGAATACCAAGCACCATGTGCTCTGCCTGGATAAAACTGAGCTGCTGTCACATGAATCCATAATCCAGATGGATTTTCACTGGCCTGGCTTCAGAAACATTTGGGAATGCTTTTTCCTTTTCCCCTTTCAAGCTCCCTTCTCTTGCAGCTTTATGTTTGTTGCTGGTGAGCAGCACAGACCTGAAAGCCGATTAAACACCATGAGTCAGAACGTTCCTTTCAGGATTCCTTAGCCAAGAATCAACAATGGAGAAAATAATTTGCATGGGTTTCTAGCCTGCGAAACATCAGTTTGTCCCCTTGAATTCTGAAACACAAAGAGAGGATTTTAATCCACCTGCAAGGTCCTGTCCTTTGAGCTTGTTTAGATAAATGGACTTTTTGTGATGAAATTTTCATTGCTTCTGGAAATAAACACAATAATACTTTCCAAAAAGCATTTCCTACATAAGAAGTGTTCCATTTCTAGTTACAGACTGTATTTAGGAAATAGTAGTATGAGCTAAGTACACATATGATAAACATTATAGCATATTTAAAAGGTATATCTTAAAAACTTATTGATAAATAACTCACAAATATTTTCATTTTAGAGATATCATTTCATCCGAGATCCCTAGGATCTAAAGTGGAAAAAATAAAGGATTATTTGTTTTTTTATTTTCACATTTAATTTTTTAATTATATTGTTTACTATATATTTCACATTTAATATACTATACTATACCCAGATATGAGTAGCAAATATAAATAGATCTCACATTTCTGAGTAGTCTTTTGAAGACAGTGTTAATTTTCACCTATCAGAGTTTATATAAAATTCTTTGACACAATATAGAAGTAGGCCCAGAAAAGAAAGACACAAGTGTCTCTCAGTGGAATAAATCTGCCCCATATAAGCTTATTCATCCTCTCTCTTTCCATAAAATCTGAGAAAGTGCTGCACAAAGCTCTGCCTCCATTTGCACTTCTACGTATTAAAAAGAAATGGTAAAAAAAAAAGGCCTCCATGAATGCCAGGCTCCAGCATCAACTCTGAATCTTTAATGAGCAGCAGCAGATACAGTTTCTCTTTAAGTGCAGAATTTATTGCAGCCTGAACTGTTGCACCTTGGGCTAATGCATGCACAGTGTTCTCTTTATTTCTGTCTAGGTCACAGAACTCGTTTTCCATGGAAAACTGAAGGACATTTGATTGGTGAATTGGTGAATTCTGGGTATGATTTGGCTGCTGAAGCAGAGCACAGTTGCCATTATTTCTCTGTCCCTTCTTCCTCTGATGGCACAATGTGCAGTTCCGTGCTTGGATTCAGGGGGGAACCCCTTCCCTCCAGAGCCTTGCCCGTGGGAGAGAACACAGAGGAGAACATTATCCCACCTGCAGTCTTTACCATCCTTTAACTAAAGAGTATAAGAGCTGCATATGGTCTTGTGAGACTTACTGCTCAGTCCATATGGACAACCTGACACCAGACTTCTGAGCATGTGTTTACTAACAAAAACCACGCTTCCCTCAGGGCTGCGAGGGAGGCTCCGCAAGATAACCAACTGCCTGTCCAGGCCACACGGGTTTGCCAAACCAGATGTTATAATGTGGATTTCCTACAGCAGCTTTTTCTCTCCACAGCATTTCTCTCCCTCTCCCTTTGAATGTCTCTACGTTCCTCAAATAGTAAATTATTTGAAAGCAAGCAAACAAAAAGGCTTCACCCCTTTTCTAGTGGTGGTCTTTGGTTCAGAGTGGCCCACAGACCCTGAGAACACTTCCATAGTTCTTTGTGCATCTCACTGATGGAAGGATGCAGCTCTCATGCTGTCAATACTACAGGTGGGGTCATGTGGATTGCAATAGATTTGCTTCCAAAAAAGATGAAAATCGAATTAAATATCTCACATGGACAGACAAAACTCATCCACTTGGCAAGACCTCATTCTGCTTCTTTGCATTGCATAATATTTAGCTTACTTTTTACAGGTGAATGCTATTTAATACACACTGTTTAAATGAAAATACTACCAATTATTCAATATAATAACTGTATTACAATAGTCCTTATTAACAATTTAGTCTTGTTTTCCACAAGCACAATGTTTGACACTATGGCTACTTCTTCTGCAGGAAAACCTTAAGCTCATCTGTATTTGTGTTATGATGACTGGAAAACTGAAAATAAAGTAAAGTAAGTAAATGCTTGTTTCCTGCAACTCACTGTGCAGACAAGCTGCACATTGCAGTACTTTATCTCCCTTACAGAATCTTGTCTTTAATTATGTCTCATTAAATAGCAATACAGCACTGAATTGAGATTATGCACGAGTGCCTCACTGTCACCTATTTGGGCTGAGTTGTTGTGAGCTGAACTGTCTAAACTCTGTCAGTGTTCTCCAAGAAGCACAGCAAACAGGAAAGCTCCAAACCTGAGCAAGTGAGATTTTCAGAAGTGCGGGTCTTGTGTAGCTTATGCATCCACTACAAAACTGGTGCCAAATCATACTTTGTTTTCTTTAGAAATTACATTATGGTCAGCAAAATGAATTGAATATTCAAATATAGAGTCTTCTAAAAATTAACAGCAGTTGTAATCCTGTTGCTTTTCTTTCATATACTAAGTAGTAAATTGCTTCTGAAAAAAAAAATTGCTTTTGACTTTTATTGCCTAATGAATTACTCACTTCAAGGAAAGGCAATTTTATAGTATCTCATAAAAAGTATTTTAAACACGATGGTTATTATACATTTCCAGTCTCTTCCACAGATTGTTTGAATGTTTTATCTGTGATATGAGATCTCAAATATTGAACATATTGGGTGCCAGTGAATATTTCAAAAAACACAGACAAGCTCTTCTGGATTCACAGTTTGTATTATTAAGCTGTCAAAAAGTGGGAAAAGCCTCTCCTGTCATATGATTCTGTCAAAGAGGGAACACAGGAGTGACTTTGATTAGAACCTGCAATAGCGAGGTCTGAAAGGAGGCACTGGAAAAAGAGAACAAGAAGCAGGGACGTAATAAAACTAAAAAGCACGAAGTTGGCTGGCACAGTGAAAAAGGGTTTGTGTCTCATCTAGGCACAGTTCTAAACAGTAAGGCTGCCTTGGCAGCTGAATGACATAGGTTAGAGAGCTCTCTGTGCAACTGTCAAGCCGTAGGATTAAAGCAAGTGTTTCCAACAGATAGGGAAATTCTGCTTTCAAGGAGGAATATTGACTGCAAGGCCTCACTCTGAGTCAGGTAGATGCAGATGGTATGGCAGAGCACAGTTATCCAGTGCCTTCCAGACCTAGAGTTGGATTTGTTTGTTCTAAATAATATAAAGCATAATAATAATAANGTGCTTGGTATATCTAATACATGAGTATGTTATAAGCTGGTTTTAACAAGTAACAAGTAAGTATTTAAGTGGAAAGATAGGAGTTCACAATTCTAGAATTCAGTGACAGTATTCAAATGCATAACGATTTGCCACTTGAATAAGAGTTGTAAAATTAAGCTCAACCTTTTTCTTCCTTGTGCATTTTACTAACTAACAATTTCTCTTTCACAAATTTCCCTTTCAAAAACCATTATGCAAAAGCTATTGGAGTCCCCTTTTTAATACATTTATGTCCACAGCAAAGTCCACTACTTTAGGATGGTGTAATTAATGTTATCTGGAAACCTAATAATCAGGTGGATTATTGAATTGTTTATAATCCTGTCTTGTGTTTTTATGACTTTGGAGATGTGTCTATCTGTGTCATACAAGATTTATTACCAAGAGTATTCCAAAGTTCCAGCTGGTGAATAATTTACTCTCCTGAGTACACAAAAACTAGAGGAAACAACAAAAGAGTGTGTCAGCTCACTTAATATATTTTTTCCTGGTTGTGTCTCGCTGATGGAAAATTTTAAAAGAAAATTCTACCTTTTGAATTAATCCAGTAAGGACTGGTCACAGATGTGGTTTAGGTCATGTTAAGGCAATGTAAGTGAGGTTTATATAAAAAGCAAAAAATGCATAAATATTTTATCTTTGACTAAAAGTAACTACTACCATAACATCAGGCTTAACCAGCAACAAAGGTAAGAGCAGTATCTTCAAATAACCAGCTCAGAAAAGTGCTATTTTGCATGACACCAAGATGAATTTCTCCCTCAGATGGGGCAGACAGTCAGCTGCCTTTGGATGAGTAAGCTACAGAGATTGTGCTACTAATGAAACTGGGCATCTACTCCAGCTTCTGCCTCTCCTCAGACATCAAACAAGTCAAAACACTGGGGTAAGTCTTGCTTAGATATCAAACACTCTTGTACACGATAGAGCAGGCAGCTCCCCGGTATGATTCCCCTCTCTTATTGCCTTCCTGCCCACACAAAAAGGAACAGTATCAGTTTTTAATAGTTTAATTTATTTGATGTATGCAAGAGGTTCTTGATTTTCTATACAACTCCATGCAATTTAAAACTCTGTGTGCTGCTTTAGCCTGCAAATATCTGCTGTTCAGGCATGCTCAGGAGTGCTGGGAGACCACGGGCTCCAGAGCCTTCTGCTGTACACTGTGAAATCCCTCACAACACTGCCCAGGACATACCTTTGCTCACTTTGTGAGCCAAAGATCAGGAGTAATGAACCAACCATAAGGCAGTTCTTTCCCTACGGTAGCGCCATGACAAGCATGAGCCCTCACGTGCCATTTCTTTCCATGTGAAAACTATCCCAAGCTTAACCTGATACAACATGACCAGTTTACTGATTGACCATGATCACCATATGCTGAGTTTAAAAGCAGTCAGGCCTTCCTAAGGGATTCAATAAGGATATTGTGTTTGGAGGATGCAAGATGAACATAAAACCTGAGCTCTCTGGTGTAAGATCAGATGTTGGCAAACGCAGCTCCCGAAGGTGCTGCCTGTCTCCTGAGGTGGCACTTCAAATAGGAATGCATTGAAAATGAAATGCACACAGGCTTCCTGAAAAATAAATCAAGCTTAAATTTTAGATCCTCTTGCACTAGGTGCTTTTTTTTGAGAAATGAAGCCTGCAGTGACGTGCTTCTACCTGCAGATGAAAATACATCCAATTTGTCATAAAATCATTAATGAATACCAAGCACCATGTGCTCTGCCTGGATAAAACTGAGCTGCTGTCACATGAATCCATAATCCAGATGGATTTTCACTGGCCTGGCTTCAGAAACATTTGGGAATGCTTTTTCCTTTTCCCCTTTCAAGCTCCCTTCTCTTGCAGCTTTATGTTTGTTGCTGGTGAGCAGCACAGACCTGAAAGCCGATTAAACACCATGAGTCAGAACGTTCCTTTCAGGATTCCTTAGCCAAGAATCAACAATGGAGAAAATAATTTGCATGGGTTTCTAGCCTGCGAAACATCAGTTTGTCCCCTTGAATTCTGAAACACAAAGAGAGGATTTTAATCCACCTGCAAGGTCCTGTCCTTTGAGCTTGTTTAGATAAATGGACTTTTTGTGATGAAATTTTCATTGCTTCTGGAAATAAACACAATAATACTTTCCAAAAAGCATTTCCTACATAAGAAGTGTTCCATTTCTAGTTACAGACTGTATTTAGGAAATAGTAGTATGAGCTAAGTACACATATGATAAACATTATAGCATATTTAAAAGGTATATCTTAAAAACTTATTGATAAATAACTCACAAATATTTTCATTTTAGAGATATCATTTCATCCGAGATCCCTAGGATCTAAAGTGGAAAAAATAAAGGATTATTTGTTTTTTTATTTTCACATTTAATTTTTTAATTATATTGTCTACTATATATTTCACATTTAATATACTATACTATACCCAGATATGAGTAGCAAATATAAATAGATCTCACATTTCTGAGTAGTCTTTTGAAGACAGTGTTAATTTTCACCTATCAGAGTTTATATAAAATTCTTTGACACAATATAGAAGTAGGCCCAGAAAAGAAAGACACAAGTGTCTCTCAGTGGAATAAATCTGCCCCATATAAGCTTATTCATCCTCTCTCTTTCCATAAAATCTGAGAAAGTGCTGCACAAAGCTCTGCCTCCATTTGCACTTCTACGTATTAAAAAGAAATGGTAAAAAAAAAAGGCCTCCATGAATGCCAGGCTCCAGCATCAACTCTGAATCTTTAATGAGCAGCAGCAGATACAGTTTCTCTTTAAGTGCAGAATTTATTGCAGCCTGAACTGTTGCACCTTGGGCTAATGCATGCACAGTGTTCTCTTTATTTCTGTCTAGGTCACAGAACTCGTTTTCCATGGAAAACTGAAGGACATTTGATTGGTGAATTGGTGAATTCTGGGTATGATTTGGCTGCTGAAGCAGAGCACAGTTGCCATTATTTCTCTGTCCCTTCTTCCTCTGATGGCACAATGTGCAGTTCCGTGCTTGGATTCAGGGGGGAACCCCTTCCCTCCAGAGCCTTGCCCGTGGGAGAGAACACAGAGGAGAACATTATCCCACCTGCAGTCTTTACCATCCTTTAACTAAAGAGTATAAGAGCTGCATATGGTCTTGTGAGACTTACTGCTCAGTCCATATGGACAACCTGACACCAGACTTCTGAGCATGTGTTTACTAACAAAAACCACGCTTCCCTCAGGGCTGCGAGGGAGGCTCCGCAAGATAACCAACTGCCTGTCCAGGCCACACGGGTTTGCCAAACCAGATGTTATAATGTGGATTTCCTACAGCAGCTTTTTCTCTCCACAGCATTTCTCTCCCTCTCCCTTTGAATGTCTCTACGTTCCTCAAATAGTAAATTATTTGAAAGCAAGCAAACAAAAAGGCTTCACCCCTTTTCTAGTGGTGGTCTTTGGTTCAGAGTGGCCCACAGACCCTGAGAACACTTCCATAGTTCTTTGTGCATCTCACTGATGGAAGGATGCAGCTCTCATGCTGTCAATACTACAGGTGGGGTCATGTGGATTGCAATAGATTTGCTTCCAAAAAAGATGAAAATCGAATTAAATATCTCACATGGACAGACAAAACTCATCCATTTGGCAAGACCTCATTCTGCTTCTTTGCATTGCATAGTATTTAGCTTACATTTTACAGGTGAATGCTATTTAATACACACTGTTTAAATGAAAATACTACCAATTATTCAATATAATAACTGTATTACAATAGTCCTTATTAACAATTTAGTCTTGTTTTCCACAAGCACAATGTTTGACACTATGGCTACTTCTTCTGCAGGAAAACCTTAAGCTCATCTGTATTTGTGTTATGATGACTGGAAAACTGAAAATAAAGTAAAGTAAGTAAATGCTTGTTTCCTGCAACTCACTGTGCAGACAAGCTGCACATTGCAGTACTTTATCTCCCTTACAGAATCTTGTCTTTAATTATGTCTCATTAAATAGCAATACAGCACTGAATTGAGATTATGCACGAGTGCCTCACTGTCACCTATTTGGGCTGAGTTGTTGTGAGCTGAACTGTCTAAACTCTGTCAGTGTTCTCCAAGAAGCACAGCAAACAGGAAAGCTCCAAACCTGAGCAAGTGAGATTTTCAGAAGTGCGGGTCTTGTGTAGCTTATGCATCCACTACAAAACTGGTGCCAAATCATACTTTGTTTTCTTTAGAAATTACATTATGGTCAGCAAAATGAATTGAATATTCAAATATAGAGTCTTCTAAAAATTAACAGCAGTTGTAATCCTGTTGCTTTTCTTTCATATACTAAGTAGTAAATTGCTTCTGAAAAAAAAAATTGCTTTTGACTTTTATTGCCTAATGAATTACTCACTTCAAGGAAAGGCAATTTTATAGTATCTCATAAAAAGTATTTTAAACACGATGGTTATTATACATTTCCAGTCTCTTCCACAGATTGTTTGAATGTTTTATCTGTGATATGAGATCTCAAATATTGAACATATTGGGTGCCAGTGAATATTTCAAAAAACACAGACAAGCTCTTCTGGATTCACAGTTTGTATTATTAAGCTGTCAAAAAGTGGGAAAAGCCTCTCCTGTCATATGATTCTGTCAAAGAGGGAACACAGGAGTGACTTTGATTAGAACCTGCAATAGCGAGGTCTGAAAGGAGGCACTGGAAAAAGAGAACAAGAAGCAGGGACGTAATAAAACTAAAAAGCACGAAGTTGGCTGGCACAGTGAAAAAGGGTTTGTGTCTCATCTAGGCACAGTTCTAAACAGTAAGGCTGCCTTGGCAGCTGAATGACATAGGTTAGAGAGCTCTCTGTGCAACTGTCAAGCTGTAGGATTAAAGCAAGTGTTTCCAACAGATAGGGAAATTCTGCTTTCAAGGAGGAATATTGACTGCAAGGCCTCACTCTGAGTCAGGTAGATGCAGATGGTATGGCAGAGCACAGTTATCCAGTGCCTTCCAGACCTAGAGTTGGATTTGTTTGTTCTAAATAATATAAAGCATAATAATAATAATAATAATAATAGTAATAATAACAACAACTAAAATTTTATTTTCAGATGACCGTGAGTTAGTCATGGCTGCTTGGAAGTCCTCCACTCATCTATTATGGAGCCTCACAAAGTCCTCCTACCTTAGCAGCAAGAACTGTCCCAGGAAGATGTTTCTCACTGACTGACACAAAGGTAGGCATTTTAGGGTGAAAGGTTTTATCAGCAAGCTGACATTATGGAGCTGGAAGTATTCACAGATCAGATAAATTGATTTTAAAAAAGGGTCAACTCTGGATCTAGGAATGGAGAAAAAGAAACCACTTTCAGTGCTGACATTTCCTGATCAGTCAAAATTTAGTTTGTCTGTACGGATAGAAAAAATCAGGTATGTAAAAAGAAATGAGTCTTAGGAATTAGCAGCTACACACAAATATTTAAAGCTTGTCTACACTGTACAACTGCATGACAATAACCTTTCTGAAGTTTAGCTCTGCCTCACACAGCCACTGCTTCATAATGTACGAGGTAAAGTCTTCTCTTCATGCTAATCTGGTAGAACCCCCTTGATCTTCAACAGATAAAAAACATTGCAGGGCCTATCTTCTACTTTCATCTTCTAAGTCACCTTTGTCTTACCTGCTCGTCTTGAATGAGCACATTAACACGTTAAGAAGATACACAAAGAGCCTTTTCTTGCCAAAAAATTATGACAGGCTATTGAGATCAAAAAGGATGATTGTCATTTATCTGTTGTTTAGGCATTCTTAAGTGAGCATACTTCTTACTGTCCTGGAGATTCATTTCAAGGTCAATGTTGTGTGTACCTAATAATGCTCAGCTGAAGTTTAACTGACCAAAAAAAGATGGAGGCTTCCCCATTAAGGTTCAAGATGAAATATTAATTTCCTACGTACACTAATCATCCAATGTGTTTCTGTTCCCTTGAGACCTAATAATTTTTTAAAACTCCATGAGACAGGATTGCCTTTGCTTTTATGATCCAGAGGTTTTCCATCCAGAAAATAACATCCCATGTATGTTGCATAAACAAAGGAAGGGGAAATCACAAATTATTTTTCCCTGTAACAAATTTCCACGCTTATTCCTCTCTGTCTACTATCTGCCAGTTAATGGGCTCCTGATACAGTTAGTTCCTTTCTCTGCAATTGTTTCCTCTTCCTTTGAGGAGCAGGGATAACATAGAACTGAAAACAGCTACTTCTGCTTAGTGGAATTCCTGGGAATCCTATTTAAAAGCTTCATATTTCCCACGAGTTACCAGAGGATCTTTTAGCAATTGAAACATGAGAAGCTTCTCCTGACATGGGTAGATCTATCTATCTGTATGAAGAAGTCCACGAGTCTTAATTTAGCCTTACCTGTCAGAGAGAGAGCCTCCATTTTTCCTGCTTAAGTCAAGTCTTACACAAGGTGTCAAAGTGAAAGATGGAGCTCAGTATCAACACACAATCTAAAACCAGGACTATGAAGGTAATTTAGAGATACTAACATGGCCTAGCCTATTATTTCCACCAAAGGAGAAAACAAAATTTTCACAAGAATATTTGTAACTATTTCTTCTATCTTGTTATTAGAAGTTTACAGTAAAGTTTAGACTTGAGTAACTATCTTAGAACTCACTGAAGTATTTCCAGGAGCGTGTCTACATGTTTGTGTGTGGACAGATTTATGTGTAAGGAACAGTTCTCCAAATAAAGGCTAATTTTTTGGTTGTGGTTTGATCAAGAACTGGCCTGCAATGTGCAGGTTTATTCTACATTTTTGTAGAAACATTTTTGCTCCACTTACATTTTCCACATCTACACAGCAGTTATTCTTCTAATGAAGTTGTGTTATTTTCTTCATTAAGTTCTCCAAGTAGGTGGTTGGTGTAAGAAAAGGTATGGAAATTTATACTGCAAATCCATTTCTGTTTTATTTTGCTTTTTTGTGGGTAAAAGATGGGATTGATGCCACCTAAACCCTTTGAGGTCAAACTAAATCCACCAAATCATTTCCATGAGACATAGATTCTATACGTCAAAGAAATTGTGATTAAGTAAAAACATGAATCATGATAAGTTGGGAGTTTCACTTGTGCACTAATTTTTGTTCATTATTCTATTTAATCACACTGGGACTCCTTCAAATATTAAGAACTAACTTTTTAAAAGTGAAATGACACTGGAAAACAGTGCCATTGCTGAAAGAAGTTTATAATAGTTTTGCTTTCTCTTGAAAATGAAGTATAATAAGGGGATGAAAAAGGGATAGTTGTACTCTTCCAGGGGGCAGTTTCTTTTTTCGTGGAGTCTTTAGAACAATTAGGGGAAGAAGTGGAAACAAACAAAAGCAAATGCTAAGTATCTGGGTTTGCATATTCAAAAGCAACCTCTTAATAGTAGTGATGTTAAATAAATGATCCTGGTTAAACAAGGCAGGACCTGGGGATTTTTAGACAAACATTAACATTAAATCAGAAGTCAAGCAATGCCCTCAAAAGAGGATTTTTCATTGTCACGTATCAGGAATAGGAAAGCATTTCCTAATAATAACTGGTGATGCAAAATGGATTTTCCTGTCATGCTGCTGAATTCTGCCTTTTGCTGTCAATAAGATTAACTGGGTGTTAAAAGCCTGAGGTGTTTACATCTGCATTATATACTTTTTTAAATAAAAATGGCCAGTTCATGAATGCAAAGGAGAAGATGAAACAGAATTAATACGGTTTTAAACTAGAAACTAGAAAAATAGAAACTAGGCAATGAAATAGGAACTGGACAATGAAATGGAGCAGACATCCATTTTGCTGAGGAAGCTTTTTGCTTTCCACCTGAATTAAAGATTTTGCATGAAAGAAAAAAATGTCAGTGTATACAAAGCCTCTGCCTTTACTGCTGTATAAAACATCAAGTTGGATGATGTCTGAGGGACCTGAGGCAGCTGTTAGAACAGCAGTTTCTGCCTTCCCTCTCTCAGTAGGGTGCCAAGTAGCTGCGTGGCCCCAGACTTGGACAGACAAGAGTAAAAGGCAAAAATAACTTCCAGTAGTAAACAGGAAAATGTTTTTGTGATGTCTCAGCACACACAGATTTATAAACTAAAATGCACGAACATGAGAAGATCTGAGGTGCACTTTGAAACTCTAACATGCATTGTTGAGCCACAGCATGCTGGATTGTTTTACACTCAGCTGGGGGAATTTTCAAAGGTAGTAAAATGTGCGAATCTAGAGATATGAGTAAGGCTTACTTGGCACCTGATAGCTTTTGTAAGAAATTTAATTCTATCCATGCTTCAGAGTTCTCACATAAATAGAACAATTGCAGAAATTAGAAGAGGCAAGGAGAATAAATAGAATTTAACGCAGTCACCACAAATCAAGGCTGATGTTACAGTAACATTGTATGGGCTGATAATCTGCAGACCACCTAAAGTTCTTATTCTGTCACAAGAAACTTAGCTTAGCACAAGAACATTGCCATAGCAAAACTTATTTAAGCACAAACAATTAACAGTCAGGTTTTGACACTAATAGAAGGGGATCTCTTGGTCCAGGTGCTCTTATTGACTAAAGACAGGCTTATTAATCTTTCATTTCAAGTGTACTGCTTGACAAGCCTGTCCTAATTTCCCCACCACATGCTCACCTGCCAAGCCTTCTCAAGCCTGTGCCACCAATTCCTAAACACCAGAACCAAATTAGCATTTGACCTTTGGAAATTTAGCTGGAAATGCAAGTGCATGTCCTAAAACTCACACAAACTCATCTTCTCTGGGCTGAAAAACAGCGAGAAGCTTCACCTTCCGTCTAGGAAGCCACTCCAGGTTAGAAGCACAAGGAAAGAGCACACAGGCAGGGAGTTTGGAGGGTGATTTACTTTTAGTAAAAATAGTAACTGTACTGCATGCACAGAACACTGTTTCAAGAAAAAAAGTGTTATTAAATGTTTAATAACATCAGAATGGCATCTGAAATAAGTAAGCTATTTTTTTTCGTAACCTCAAGGAAGAATGGAACTGAGAGGAAAACCTTTCTTTCTAATTTTTAAGAAAAATTACGTGGCCTACTGTTTCCCCTCAGTTGTTCTGCTGAAACAATGCTTTACATTTCGATGCCAATATTTTGACTTTGCAGTGTTTTCACATGAGGAAAAACAAGCACAACTTACAGAGTCCTTGAAAATGTAACCGTATATATAATTGCTGGATCACAAATTTATCTCCCTTTGGTTTTTTCCCCTCTTCCCCTGTAATTGGAGGCCCCAAGCTGAGATCTTTAAATCAGCACAGTTAAAAAATCTGGACTCCTTCTACAGGCAATGGAGAAAAAAAAGGACCTCTAGAGAGCACTGCAGCACATAAATTCTGAATTGTCTTTACCAGGTCTCTCTCTCTCCTCTTTCAGCTCTCAGAGGAGCCTTTGAATGCTTTAATTTAACTGGGAGAAAAGGTAGCTCAACATTTTGAAATTTTCTTCCATTTCTTTAAAAACATTAGGTGCCCTTCAACAATTTCATTATACTTTTTATTTTCCCTGATTAAACTATAAACTACACACATTCCCCTTACTTAATAGAGAATCACCAGAATTCAGATGTTTTGACATGTTGAGTTGATGGGGTTCTTTCTAACTCTAAAGAAGAAGTAGAATAAATGTTCTTATTCAAGTTGCACAAATAATTTTTTGAGTGCATTTGTAAAATCAGACACCTCTACCAGATTGTTAATCCAAAAGCTACAGTAGCTAAAAATACTGTTGCAAAATACACTGTTCAATATTTGAAAGACATCATCTTGAAAGTCATTTTTGTGCTTCTACTGGTAATAATTAAAATGCCAGGTTTTATATTTTATGCCAATATCTTTGCAGCAAGCTGTGCTTTAGGAAGTGTATTTTTGTTTTAATAGCTGCTTTTTCAATGGCATCAAGAGCTGTGATGCACAGGTTTCTCCATATAATGGTGTTCTGGTTTAATTTATTTTTCTAAAGGTCTCTAAATGCTCCAAAGCATTTTAGGGACTTCATAAACTCGAGGCCAAAAAATTCAATACTTATGAATTGGTAACATGATCTCTTTTAGAGGCAATGAAATTTTCTTCACTCTAAAATGATTACAGTTAAGATGAATCTTTAATTTTCATTGCCACCCTATGCACATTAGCCTTTAAAACAAAATTATTTTTTCATCTATCTGTGCATACTTATAGTTTCCTTTCCAAAAATCAAATTTCTCTTTTACTTTCCCTGGAAAAACATTGAACTCTGTTATGAGTTTGCAAGATTTCTCTCCAAAACACTCTTAAATGTTTAATCAAAGGTATCAATAGATACCACTTCTGTTTCATTTTAAAAGGACCAGTCAGCTCACAAATAACTGACATTTTAAATACTTTGTGCTGCAACATTCAGCATTGTACAACTTTAGCAACCAAAATGAGACATGACACAAGCAAAATAACTCTATTAAGTGACAAAATATTTTCCATGCTCCTGTACTCTGAAATTATTTTAAAAGACAGAAAGAATTCTGTTTGCAATTTGTCTCCATAATACAGGTCTGTACATTGCAGCTGTCGAGATAACAAATGTACATTCTGGGAAAAAAATATAAAAGAAAAATAATTCAGCACACAATAGTTTATCCTGAATAAGCAGGAGTCAAATGTGATGGTAGAAAGCATTTAGAAAATCAGGAAGGAGTAAAACAACATCTTTCTGAAACAAGAAAATGTAGCCCTCGTGAAATTATGTTGCCTGGTATGGTGAGGTAATTGTTAAAAGACAAACTTTCAAGCTTTTGTGTGATTAATAGAATTCCAACATTATATAAATATGATCAGATTAGATACAACAGTTTATGCAACAAGCTGTGCTTTAGGAATTGCCATTTTGTTTTGATAGGCAGAGAAAACATTATTACTATTGACATAATAACATTCTTGTTTTAGTAACTTTATTAAAAGTAGCTCTGAAATAAAAGAGTTCATAAATACATAATTCAAATTAAATCAACCAAACATGCCCTGCTTTATAAATAGAACTGATTTTTCCACTGTCAGTATGAATTAATGACTCCTTTGTTCTGCTCAAAATAAGATTGTTTTCTCACTTGCTAAATAGATGTTAAATTGGTGAAACATACCTTATATATTGAAGGGCCTGATGTTGTTCTGCTGGTCCTTTGTGACTCAGAGTAAGTAAGGACCAGTGATAACTAAATACAACTCAATAACTTCAGAAATACCAATTTATTCCATTGTATCTCCACACTTCATTTACAAAGACACAGTAGCACTAATTTTCGTTTTTCAGGCCTTCCTTCACAAGTTCTGCTCTTTGGATTGGTCACTCCTTTTAAAATTTCTCCATTTCCTTTCCACTTTTCACTGCCTCAGAGACAGTGATCTTTTCCTGACCTTCCAGTTCCTTCCCATTCCAGCCTACTACAACTACCCTCCTTATTTTACTGTAGAATTACTTCCAGCCTTTTTTTCCAGAGAATACTGTTCCCATCACCTGTCTTTCCTTTACACTTGTAGGAAGGACATCTTACTTGTTCATACAAATACTTTTTTTCCCTACAAACTGTCTTCTTTCTAAGGTAAATCCAAGGCTTCAGTGCACCAAAAATTCTTCCTGAAGAGCCTACATAAATATTTCCAAAGTTTTGCTTGGAAGATGTGACACATCTTTCAAGACTTACTGAGAAACATTGAAAAAACAGTGGAATAAGGTGAAGGGTCTGGAGCACAACTTTTTTGTGGCCACACTGGCTGTAAATGTGAGGCCTCAAACCCCAAATTTAGCAGGAGTGAACATGCCCTTCATTTCCTTCTCTGTGGTAACATCTGCTTAGTTTGATGAAAAAGAAGCCACATTTAATTGAACTACTCTGGATCTCTCAGACAGACCCTGCTCTGACATCCCTTCTTTAATTAACACGTAAATCAAAAGGGAAAAAAAAAAAAAAAGCCTGGAAGAAGCAGCTTCTTGTCACCAACTGCTGAGACCCTTGAGTAATTCTCTTGGGCTTTCCCATCACCTGGGAAATTCCCATTAAGAAAGGCATTCAGGAAAAAGTTATAGAAACAGCCAGAAGAACAAAAATATTAAGAAATAGAGCTAAATTTCATATTATAAGGGTAATTTAATTTTCATTCTATGTAATTTAAAAAAAAGACTCCTCTAAGAGTATAACTGAAGAGAACTTTCAAAATTATCTTGAGGGGAAAAAAACCAACAACAACAACAAAAAAAAAAACCTCACAAAAAACCAAAAGGCTTCACAAAGGAAAAACTGAAAAAAACTGTGAACCTTTCCTACCAAACATTTTGTAGAACTTCACATGGATAGGACTTCAAAAACACACCAGTACTCTCTCAGTACTTTTCCCTGGAAAACCATTTGTCCATGCCAGGCAGTACAAGTGAAAATTCTTCAGGAAAAACAAAAATAATAAGTTTGGAAAAAATCTGCAAAATGCTCACATTTTTAATATTTTTTTCTTGAATTCCGTTCACCTCCAACATCACTCTGAAAATAACATTGATCAAGGAAGTTACTGTGGCAACATTGGCATCAACTGTGGAATATTGATCTCTTAATTGTATATGAGCTTTTAAAAACATTCTTCCTGCCTGAGACAACTTAGGGGCTTGGTAAATAGAGTTTAGAAAAGGGAGGATAATCTTGTACTTCAGAATTCATCTGTTCCTGTAACATTTCAAAGTCCTTTTCCTGGAACTGCCACAGGTTTTATTTGTGGTCCTGGAAAATTCAATCTTCATCACCCATGAAAACACTGTTTTATTCCTTCTATCTCATTCAGAAGCAACATCCACCTCAATTTTAAACTTTTTGGGGAATAAATACATTTAGAATCATGGGAGCATCCTATTACCTGGGATGTCTGGGTGCTATTATTGAGCAAATAATAGTAACCACCATAAAAATAATTGACACGAAGAAATACATTGGTGAATGTACAACTTTGCTGTGAGGCACTTGGCTGATCCATAACTGGGGAATTGGACAGAGTACTGCCATACATACGTGGTGGGAACTCGCCTCAGTAATTCCTGCTCACAAAACGAGATTAATTTTGAGACTAAATCCTTCTTTTTTTAAAAAAAACCCTTTTCACATCTATTGACAACCTTCATTATTAGTTGCTAACTTGCTTGGGTTTGTTGATCTGCGAATCTCATTTGAATACATTAATTATTATACTGCCAGAAGAAACAAAATTAAACTTAATTAGAGGTCACATCACCTCCAGCTCAAGTTAATTAAAAGCCTAATCAAACCTTTTGGGAAACAGTAGCCTGTCAGTGAAAAAATGATAAGGGGAATAAAATGCATTATACCCACAGTAAGGACAGTAATCTGTCTGACTGCCTTTTATTTCTCCCCCCACCTCATTTCACACACTAAGAAAGAAATACATATATGTATATAAGCTTTCATAGAACACTCCTACTAAATAAAGCAGTTTTCCAGCTTTCCTTGAGTCTGGCAATAAATGCACATTGCAGGGAGAAATGCAGGGATTAAGCCACACGTCTTTATGCTGCCTAGCACATAAAAATAATTAGCTATTACAAGGTCAACTTCCCAACTTAACTGTATTTGGGAGGAGTATGAAAAACAGCCGGAGGCCTAACAGAGCTAAATCTCCAATTAATAAAGAGGAGCTGGGCAGGACTCGTGCAGTGAAGGGTTGGACTATCTGTGTCAGGACTCCTTGACCTCCAACCCCACTCACCTGCTGTGCAACCTGGAATATCCACTGCCACTTGGATATTGGGTCTGTCCATTGAAATCACCCCTTCCTGGACCCAAGGCACATCCTGGAGTGAGTGCACAGTTCCCAGAATCAATTAGGTTGGAGCAGACCTCTGAGATCGAGGCCCTGATGCTAAGTTAGCCTCTTTCAGTACTGTCACCACCAATTTGCAGATTAACATCAGCCAGAGGTACCAGAAGACAAAGGGCAAGTGAATGACCATTCCTGTAGTGATAAAATGCTCACCTGCAATAATATTCACACTGCAGATATAATGTAATTACCTATAAACTGTGGTATTTCAGACAATTTTTAGTTTTCAGTAATACATTCTCTTCACTTGCCGCTATGTTATCAATTAGTACCAGCCATCACTGCTGTAATGAAGCTCCAAAGAAAGACATTTCTCAATTTGTAAAATATGCTTATTGATAGTTCAATAAAAACTGTTTATCGGACTTGAAAAAAAGTCCTGAACAAAAAGCACCCACCAAGAAACTTGGGTTATTCAACATATATTAAATCTCTGTATTTCTTTGACACGTGTTTTCTGAGCCTGCCAGGAACCTGTTAACTTTGAGCCTGACTGCTTCCTTTGGTATTATAAATAATCTTTAATCTTGAACATGAAAAACTCAAATTGTGTCCAACTAGCAGTTAGGTGTCATCCCTGCTCTGTGCTGGATGGACTGAACTTCATAAAATGAGATCCAGGCCTGTGTGCCTCTGAATTTTTGCTGTTTGTCCTTCTTTGTTCCTCCTGAGCTGTTTAAGATGAGCTTAGCTGGTGGTTTTCATCAAAACAATGTTTTATGCCAAGCTTTTAGAAATCTTCTGTTGATTTCAATGTCGATTTAAAAGGAGAATCCAAAGAAAAATCTTGTAACTTTCAATTTTGAATTAAAAATTCAGGGACTTGAAGCTTCATTTAAAACTTTACTCTTAGTTATGCTGTTCCCATCTGGTTTGGATTGTTTTTATAATAATTTCACGATATATAGAATGTTATTGCTACTCCTGAGGGCTCCACTTAATGTGAACTGAAAGGCATTATCCACTTAGAAGAAAATATGGTTCTTATTTGTGGAAAGAATGAAACCACAAGTGTAGATGCCTTTCCTTGGATCGTCCCAGAGTAGTCATTTTTCTTACACGTTTGAAGCATCAAGGTTTACCTAAACGGAGCAAAAATAGCATTACGTGGAAAACCAGAAAGCAGATCGGGAATAAATTGCTAATATTGGATTTGTCAACATTTCATTTTAGTGTTTCCAGGCAGGGAATATTAGAAACACACACAGATTTGTTCTTTTGCCTGCTGTCATTTTCTCATAAATTTTGCTCTCCATCTCAGTGCCAAGTGGAAATATCTGCCATGGCATACAGATGTTTGCAGCTGAACAAAGGCTTAATACAGATGAGCATTTCAGTTGCAAATCAGGGCTAAAATATAGATTTATTATGGCTGGAGCTCAGCTGGAAACATTTTCATGCCATTTCCCTTCTTTTTATGATTGTTCCCATCCACCCAAACAACATGGATTGTTTGCTATTCAACAAAAATACCTGTATGTTTAGAGGGAAAGCAGCCAGAAATTTCCTAATCCTGGGAATTCAGATCAGTTTTCATCAGGGAAAACAGAAAGAAAATTCAGGAGAATGTTGCTTGCTTTTAACAAAATGTCACCAAGGTCTACCATAATCTATGTCATACTTTTAATGGCTGCAGAATCAGGCTTTTAGCAAGAATAATTGAGGAAACTGGAATTTCCCAAAGATTAATGTCCACTTTTAAGAGTGAATTGGAGACACTTAACAACAGTGAATTTCTTATCCAGAAAATATAACTTGAAAGCAGTACTTGTAAAGTTCATGCAAGTTTATGAACACTTAAGAATCCTTCTTTGATGGAAAAATAATCCACTAAATTGATTGCGGACACTTTCACAGATTTCTAGAATAACAGAACCTTTCACATTATCAAAATATTTTTAAGGTTCTACCCCTCTGTCTTCCTTTCCATTTATAATACACAGTACAGCAAGAAAAGCAATGAACAGGTGAAGGCTGACATACTGGCACTGGAGCAGAAGTTATATGAAAATGCTGATTTAAATTGCTTTAAATATCTCTGTGTAGTCAAAGAGTGTGAGAGCTGTGCTTCACCCACACTGAACTCTTGGCCTGGTGAAAGAGAAAACCTGACCTGCAAAGGAAAGTTTCCCCTAGCAAATATTTTGGAATGTGGAATAGGTGTTTGTGGTTAATAGTTTGGTGCCAAACAAGAGACACTGAATGACTGAATTTGTGCCCAAGTGTCGTAAACCTAGGGAGGCCCATATCTAGGAGTGCTAAAGACAAAAGGAAAAAGCAATCAGCACTAAAACAAAGTACCAGAAGTGATGGATATCAGGAAAAAAAGAGAAACACGTCATGAAAGGAAAACAGATAAGTGGAGATTAAAAGGAAGGTATGTTGAAAAGAGAGAGATGAAGGAAGAAGTAAAATCAATGGGAATAAAATATACATAAAGTGAGTCAAAACAGGATGCTTGTATTTTGTCAGATGGAGTCATCAGTCTCTGAAAAGAATAAAAATGTAAAGCAGTGGAATAAAGAACCAACAAAGCTGGGTTGGAAACACACTGGAGCTTCCCTGGGGCAGCACAATGCCTGGGGCTCCACTTGACTCCACTGTCACCTGCTCTGCAGTTCTGGCACCTTCCATTCAGAGCAGAGGAGTGCACTTTCCCAGTTACTTTGCTTTTTTACAGCATGACTATTACAGGCAAAATTTTGAAAATAAGGAGAAATACTTGCAAGAAAATATTTAACTAAGCGGTAATTTTGTAGCTTGTATTGGATTTGTTAATAGCAATTGAGGTGGTAGGTAATCACTTTATTTATTTAATAGCTAAAAAAAGGATAAATGGAATAATCTCAGAGAAAGCTGCTAAGTCAGATCCCATTACTAATATTTGTTCATTACTGAGGAAATTATCTGAGATCTGACATTCTATCAGACAACAGAATAATAAGACATGTGATACTATTAACTTCTTGAAAAGGCAAAAGACAACAGCAATTCACACACACCTCAGTACTCAAGCCATTAAGTACTCAAGCCAATTCTAATTGATTTCTGTGCTTTGGACATGGACTTGAGTTGTAGTTGGTTTAATTTAGAGACAGAATTCATTAAAAAATACATGATTTGGAAATCTCTGCTATAGAGGCAAATGATTTTGTGACAAGAACCTTGGAGTTTTTACACCTTGAAACTCCCCTCCTCTAAGGCAAGCTTTAGAACAAGGAAATGTTCAGATTCAGTTTTTTGACTCCTGAGTCTACAGATTAGAAATCTGACAGGTTATAAAAAAACCTTGAAATCATAAAAGATTCCTTGAGGGAAGAGAGGTTTAAGACATCATCATCATCAAAAAGAAGAAGAAAAATATCAACGGGCTTTAAAAAGTTAGCCAAGAGTATTTAGATTAAGAATGGCAAGGCATTGTAACAGACTGGTATGAACATTTTCATTGCTAAGCAGAGTTTCACGAGGTCATTTCCAAACCCATCCCCAGCTGCACAGCCCCCAGGTACCCATTAACTTCAGCCTTGGTTCCACATAGGCTTTAGTTAAACTTTCTGTCTGAAAGTTTCAAAAGTACTGTTTAGGGTGAAATTGCAAATAAACTTGCAGAACTACCTAATTCATAGCAGGGACTGCCTGGTAATCTTAAGATATGCATTTGAGGCACTACTTAGGGAAGTTTAAAAGGCTGTTTAAATCACTGCTTAAAAAAATGCCATAAGCTTAAGAGAACAATAAAACAAATGGGCTGTGAAAGGTTCCCTAAGTTTAACAGTGAAAGATTCCCTAAGTTTAGCAGAACTGTTCAGGAGAAAAATGAAGGAGTCTTAAACATAAGAATTGGTTTCTTCCGCCACAATGATAATTCTGACTTTAATTTATACAAAAAATTGTTATCCCTTTTTAAAAATATTAATATCTGCCTCGGTACATTAACATTTATTAGGACTCTATGAAGTTTTCTTCCTCTCATACCCTCGTTCCACTACCCTGGGATCAAAACTACTCCTGATATACTCTATTGCTTTATCTAAATATAAGGGGAGGGGAAGAGGGAACAAATCTCAATGCTAAAAGTATACAAAAAGTTAAAAATGGTTTAAAAGTAACTTATGTAGCTGTTGTCATTCAAGATATTTCTGTTCTCTCTGGGACTTCAGAATAGTGTTTTACTGATCCTCTGTAGTGGAAAGGGTGAGGGTGTTGTTGGAAACATTCTAGTGCAGGGATGGTACTTTTCAGATTGTATCTCTAACAAAATAATTTTTGAGACAGTATTTTGATTGAGCAGCTCAGAAACTGTTTATTCTTTGACATGTGCCTGTGCTCTGTGCCTTGATGCAGAGGCTTCCTAAATAAGTGAATTGCTCAAATATAAGCAGAAGCAAAGAGAAATCATAGGTGAGCTTTTCAGCCATGTCCTGTTATTTTAATGCAATTTTTGAATTACATATGGCAAGGTATTAGAAGAGAAATGACCTCTGTATAGAAATGGAAAATATCTCCATCCCATAGAGTGGAGATTCCCAGATACACATACTGATATGTCTGCTCATTATTGATCATTTTACTTCTGTCTCCAGGAATAGGTTGTGTGATTCCATATTAACAGAAATCCTAGGTATTCATAGGGCATTTGTCTACTGCAACTGGAGTGCTTTGGCCACTTGCATACCCAAATGTTAATCTCAGTCCTTGACTCTTCTGTAGGATATTAAATCAGACCTTACAGAAAATATAAACTATCTTTTAGCAAATTACTGTACGACATAAAGCTTCCCATGCCCTGAATTATCATGCTTAAAGCAGCATTTCTGAAACTGTGGGCTGAGACTGTTCAGAGGATGGACAGCGCTAAACATCTGCAACTGGCAATAGTTCACTTGCCCTCAGGTTGAGAACGGAAAATTACTGGCTGGATGTGTTTGTTCGAGTCAGGAAACTGCCAATTCCCTCTTAATTGCCAGCAGGAGATCATTTCCTCCGGGATAAGTGAACAAGCACTTGTGACCAGTAATAATCGGGCTTCACTTTCTTCTCTAAATGAATGCAAGCAGCTCCTGCTTCCAGGTCCTGCTTGAAATTCAAAAGAACCTGACCCGGATACTTTGGACAACTTCACACTTTGGGAATTCTAGTGTTTGCCAAGTGATGTGGCATCGCTTCATCATATGGATCATAGCAGTGCAGGGCTAAATCTAAATATGAAACTCAGCTTTTACTCCCTTGGGAGAGTAAATGGTTCGTATTGAAGAAGAACATTTGCTGTTTACTTGTGACTTATTTACAATTCATACTGATCTAACAGCATTTTCTTGCCAAAACAGTCAGTCTCTATGTATTTCAGAACTGGAAAGAACTGGGAGAGGGTTGAAATACTGAGTTTGGTTTTAGGTTGCTTTTTACTGATGCAGGAATGGATCTGCTCTAATAAATGTGGGAATCTTTTCCTTGGTTGGTTTGGATCGTGAGAAACTCAGAGGTCAAAACATTGCCTTAATTATAATCTCTTTCTAATTCTTGTAATTTTAAAAGGAAAATGGTAGTATTATTTTACATGATGGGATGCAGAAGAATCTGTGTTTGAACAATAACCACAGCTAAATGCTTTAGTGTTTCCCCAGGTAACTCGTTTCAGCTATGGCATTTTATTCTCTCTTCCACATGTGCATTTATATGCACCCTCTCAGTGCATATATGGTAGTGTTCATACCATAAAAAGGGTTGAAATACTCCCTTTTTTTTTTTTTAAGAGTACTAGATTTGAATGAAGATTAAAAGGGATATGTATGAAATGCAATTTGGTTTTGAATACTATCAATAATCTCTCTATGCACCCACCAAGACACGTATCTCTTCTATTGAAGATTTGCTTCAGAAAATGTTAAAAGCACATGATAGCCTGATGTCCCCTGAGTGTGCACGACGGAGGATGGTGAATAGGCACTGCTGAAGCAGCCATAATTCCCTCTACTATTTTAAATCCTGGGAAGAGTCCCCTGGGAAGTCCCCCTGGCAAGAGGGACTCAGTTCATTTTGCACCATAAATTTTGTTGCCCCTTCACCAAGAAGTTGGAAGAAAATATCCCCACCAGTATAGAAAGAGCTCAGTAGTTTATGTCAAGTCAAGGTTTAGTGAGTTGATATGAGTTGATACAGTTGAGAAGAGTCAGCTATATTTTTTGCCTTTTTGATAAATATTACTCTTATTGTAAGGATAATGGAATTATATTCATATTATCTGCCCCTTACTCATCTTGTAAGTAGCCTCAAAATCCATATGGATTTTCTGCAAACAAAATTCATCCATTGGTTAAAACCTTCACCAAGTACTTTATTCACGGATAAAACCAGGCAGCAGCAGAACAGAAGAAGGCAGAAGTCTTCAAATGGTTTTTGTAGTCAACTTAGGCCTTATTTCTAGTAGGCACCTACTAAGGGCTGAAAGGCTGCTTTAGTTCATTTTCACACAGTACATCTTCTTTTTTGAACACTACAATAAGAGATTAAGATAATATAAACATATCTATCCAAAAGCTGTTGGGAAAAATGAGTTTTCAGCTATGATACATTTTACTTAACTATCATAACTTATATTCTAAACCAATAATAGCTCTGCATGTTATAATACAAATACATGATACATGCACACCAGATATATTGGAAATATATGCAGGAGCTGAGGATATATGCAACACTTTGCTCACAGCACACCTTGAATTCAAGGAGCATTTCAAAGAACATACTCATTTTTTAGTTTCCTTATAACTAAACATATTTTTTGATAAAGGTGTTTTCTGTTAAGATTAATAAACTAGGATTGGAGAAACACATCTCTCAAACAATGCAACACTCTGGTTTGTTCTCTTTCCACTACTACATGAAGCATTAATATTACAAGCTAAAATGGCTTGTGGTTTAGAGTGGTTATGAAAAAAAATCACAGATAAAAGGTCTGAAATAACTGTAAGAACATAAACACTTTATGTTTTTATCAGCAATAATGTGACTCCATTATAAGACAAGCAAAAGATCCTTCCTTTGCACTTAAACCTTAAATTACTCCATAAAAAATTTTCAAGATGTCTATTTTTAGATTAGCAAAAGGGGATTATGTATTTTTAAAGCATTACTTGGTTTTATATCTTGAAAAGATGCTCTCAAAAGATCTGAAGGCAATACAATTCAGACTCATCGCAGGAGTTTGGTATTCTGCTGTAGAACTATCCAGAAACCCCCTCAGAGTCAGAAACACCCTGCATTTAAACACTTAAGGCAAGGGACACTACAGATTTACTTTGGAAAGGAGCAGAGAAGAAGGAGTATCCTTCTGCTGGGGACTGATCTTTTAGACAAATGGTCGTTGTCCTGGAAATTACTTTGGGCACGCCTTGCCAAGTAGCTCTTGTGAGGAATAGCCACCTTCACACTGCTTTCAGTTCTGTAATCACCTGCCTCATAAAACTCATCTCTCCTGCTCCGACAAAACCCATTGCTTATCCGAGGCATTTTTAATCAAAAGAAGCAATTAAGATTTACTATTATTTGTGGGCATCAAAACCCTCCTGAGGGCAGCAATTGAGATCTAAATCACAGAGATTACTTGGAGGCTGGATTCCAGAGTATAATCCTACAACACTAGTGCCCTCATCTGCACTATATCATCCAGCCACGTGGAAGCTGGGAGTGTAAAGCCTTTCCCATTCACTAAGGCAATTTCTTGGGCAGCATATGGTATGAAAAGTAGTTTTGTTCCTATAAATAGTGATTGGATTATGATATATGTGTGCCTTGCATGAAACAAGACATTTGTGATTAACTGAAACTTTCTCCTTAAACAAAGCAAACCCATCCACTCTTAGTCTTTTCCCTTGCATTCCAGCCCCTCCAATCAAACTCTCCCTCAATAAATGGCAAGAAAACCCCGCAAAAGAAAGAATTACTGGTAGTTTTTTTTTCTCTAAAGTATATCTGCTGCCATCTGTTGACTTCTGAAGTGCTCTTGAGCCTTAAATAAAATACAATCAGGTTATCAGATGTTATACATACAATTGAACCTCTCAACAGCACTTTCAGATATTGCCAATTAGACACTTGAAACTCAGCCATATGTTTCCATTTTGTAATAAAGAAAGACACAGAAAAGGCTGGAATCTCTGAACACTCACAGCTCCTCAGCATAGCATGGTACAAAATAATTTGTGTAGCTAGTGAGGGAAATATTTGTAGTAAAAGCAGTCAGAAAAGACCGAGGCTGCAGATCAGTGTTCACAGGGAGATGTTTGATCTGGGGAACAGCAGTGGGTTTTTCCTTCCCTATATAAATATATAGGATTCATTTACAAATTCAAATGAGAAAAAAACTACTTTGTGAGAGTGTAGAACGCTCCATCCAAGTACCTCGATGGCTGCTCTTCATAAATTCTCTTTGTTTGTTGTGCTGTGTGCAGAACTCACAATTTTTATGGCCTCCTTCCAGTTTTTTCCCTCAGTACTGTATTTAGAAATCTGTGAAGTCTTATTAAAGGGAAGGAGGCATTTTTCTCTCCATTTTTATAGCAGCATCCAAAAGTGGAAGTTATTGGCACATACACAGACTTTTTCAGGTGTCCTGTGTTGCAACTAACTTGAAATTAGTTAATATAATGTAGTTTGTTCTAAAACTTTATTTTTGGAGACAATCCCTTCTGAATCTCTAATACAATCATGGCATGTTGTGCAGTATCTATGGGCATTCAGCTATAATTGGTATTATTTTTTCCTAGGTTGCATTATATTCATGTCTGCTAAACTCGGTAGTCCAACAAACAATGATGCTTTTTCTGTATTCTTGTAAGAAGAAACATATGCCTTAGTGTGATGAAATTCTGCACTCTTAATGCATCTTTCCTGTCTGAAATGTGCATTTTTGTTCTGCTTTCTTCTATTCTGAGCATCTCCAGGAGACTATTTCGATCCTTACAGCTGATACAGGAACTGAAACACCCTTGTAGCAGGGAGGGAAGTGCTCCCTAGTTATTGGCAATGAGCACAACTCTTTCCAATGCTAAAAGAAAAAAGCCCCTCCTATATCTTTTTAGAGCTCTGCTCCCATGCCAGACCATATATTTTGCAGGTGTCAGCCCGATCAGTTGGATTTATTTTGATCCGACGTACATTTGTTGTCATGTTTTATGGAGAAGTAAAATAGTACATTTAAAGCAAATGCACATTTGTTTCTCTGTCAGTGGCTTTGGCTTAGATTAATGCAGCCTTGTTACAAGGCTCACAAATGTCATGTGTAGTCTCAGTGCATAACATCTCCTGGGAAGTGATGCCTGCTTTCCCCAGAGGAACTGATCCTGCTTGCTGCCAGGAGGTGACAGCTGTGAACCTTCCACCAGAGGCTCTGGAGATACCCCACCAGCACACTGAATTTGCAGTCACTGCTTTATTTTGCATCTTTGCCCCCAAAAAAGACTTCAGGCCTTTTCTAGGATATTCTGATGAATTTCCTCCGCTATTAGTTTTGTTTTTAAAATGTTTTCTCTTTCGAGTTCCCTGTCTGGATTTTCTTTATCCACTAGCTGTAGGGTAGAAACTGGGGACCTGCTAGTAAATGCTATCAATAAAAATTGAACTAATTAAGTTTTAGACATAATCCCCTGTTATTATAAGAGAGTTCAGTGAGATATAAGATAATTGAGTAATAAACCCCTGGAAATTGAGATTTAGCAAGAAAATACCAACTGAGCTTGGAATGCAGTGTTGTGATCTGAATGATGTAATAAATGTTTAATCAGCTACTATTGACAAATTTTAAGCATCAGAAAGACCTGGATACAAAAGCAACAGAGGGAAGTTTAGGTATAGAATATTTGCAACAACTTTGCATCTGTATTGTTTTTAATAAAAAGCAAGCAACAGCCCTGATTTAGAGGTTTTCAAAGAATTTGAAATGTTAAGAGACAGTAAAATTGGTGCAAGCATAACCAGACACTTCTAGGCTTATAACAATAACTAGAATTCGTACAACAGTTTTTCCTTCATCACATGTATAAAAATTTAAAGGAATTCCATGGTTTTAAATGTAGAATGCTAAGATCTCAGATTATGCACTATTATAACCTCAAAAATGTTGCAGCTAAAGGTTCTGACCCCTCTTGAAAAGTTTATTTAAAAGCTCAGTTAACACCTGAATTGCTATATAAATGACCATGATGCTAGATTTTTCTCCTCTACAGCATGCATAACACAGCAGATGAACATGTTTTGGTTAATCTTTTATGTTGATTACAGAGGAAACAATTTTTTACACCATCACTCAAGTGCAAACCTCCAGCAATGAGTTCCAGAGTATTATGGTGCAGAAATGAGTAATTGCCAACTTAACCTGTTCAACCAATATAGCAGCAGAAATTAAGCTGAGAATTATGTTTAAAAAATGGCACATAGCAATTGAAAATAGTTTGGGAGGTTTAGAGTGTGTTTGTTTAGTGGATCTACACTCCTGTCTCTTATTAAATCGTGATTAGTATGTTACAAATAAATTATTATTCCTGAATTCTCTGTTGCATAGATATATATATCAACATGATGTACCATCTCTTTAAAGTTTGTGGCTAGGGAAGAATTATAGGAGACATCCATCTAGAGGCTAGAGAAATATCAATAGAGACCTAAAATATGTGTATGGAAAGGCTATTTCCACTTCCCTTTCTCTTCCTTTTCCATTTTCTCTCTCGCTTTTCTCTTTTCCCCCCTATCCTCTCTCCCCAAGGGAAGGGTAGAACGCTCCAGAAGAAGGGCTGGTTTTTCACAGTATGTATCTCTCCCATTCCACTTAGATTTCCCCTTGGAAGAAGCTGGGGGACAGGTGAGTGCCTCCTGGTTGGCACAAGTGTGAATTTGCTCTAATATAAAGCAAGTTAGTGGGCAGAAGAGCTTACAAATCCCTGTGGTCATCAAAGACAGATGCACACAGAACACGCACCATTAATACCACCTTCTGGGTGAGAGGAAACTGTGAACTCATGTCAAGGTCATTTCAGAGAAATCCTTCTTTTATCCTCAATTTCTAAAACACCTTCCTGCAGTATCTCACTTTGCTTTGATTTTTTTAAGACCTCCAGAATTAGAGGCAACTGTAGCTTCTCACTGATTCATATTAATCCCAGGTGTGGAAAGGCTATTTATTGTTCTGGATGGCCTTCCTTTCTGGTAGGGAAGTGCAATCCTACAATGTGTCCTCCAAGGGAACTGTTGGTTAAGGGGCTCCTTGGTCAGTCTGAATGAATGAGTTATCCCAAACTTGCTACTGAAAGACATCGGTGAGTTTTTAAGTCTATTTTCTTGTTTTTGGTGTGTTTCTTGCATCTCTAATCCTGAAAAGTTTTGTGGTCAAGTGTAAATAGAGGTGAACAGCCTCTGCCTGGGTGCTCTCCGTCTTTCTGTGTATTTTCTGCTGTTGCCAACTGAGGTTACCCACTTGTTTTGATTTTCCTGATATGACACTGGTTTTGGCTATTCTGAAACGTGTAAAAAGATGAAAGCTAGTGCAAAAAAAATTACCTAGGTTCTGATGTAGGCATTTCTTATTTTTCACTTCCCCCCCCCCTTGATAGCTGCTACTTGGACTGTTTTCATAAAGGAATAACTTTTATAAGAAGGCTCATTTGGTGATATAGATGTTTGGCCTTACTCTTTCAGAAAATTTCCATGGGAAGTAAAAATAAACTTAGAACTAGAATATGGGGGTTTTTTTCTGGCTGGATATCACTTATAGTGCTCGTGTGTAAGGCAGAAATAACATGCTTTTGCTTAATTTTCTCTAGCAAATTATATATTTTAGCTCAAAGTGTTTGTAAATATATAAATAATGGGTGATCCAGACCTACAGTATGTGTGGTTTTGAGTTCTCTAAGATTTTCCATTGCTTACTAACTTACTGCAGCTTACTAACCTCAGTATGTACTTATATATATACTTATTTATATCTTTAGAGATACCTTTTGTGAGGTTTAGGGAGCTTTAAAAGGCAAGTTCCTTTGTGCCTTATGGTTTCTGGTACAGTGAGCAGTATGGATGTTTCTTTGTGACCCTTCTGTAACTAACATTATCAATGAAGTGTTGCTTTCTCTTACTAAATAAGATCTAATACACATGACCAAATTAAAGCAGCCTGATTCCAGGCAGAACTAAAGGCATACAGGGAAAAGAGGGGAAACAACTTTGGTTTCTGCAGGATGTTGGCAGGTTGCTAAAGACCAATTCTCTGACTCCACTGCAGCTGCCCTACAATGTCCAACCTAAATCTGCCATTTTCACAAGATGTGCTGCTACAGTTAAGTGAGAAATTCTTTTAACATTAAAAAAATCCCCTAATTTCAAAAAAAAACTCCTTCAGCTGGTGTGAGTGGCATCAAGACCTTTCAAAGCTTCAAAAAAGAAGCCAGCAAGCCTGACACCCTCATTGGTATGTATCAATGTGCATTTGCCTGACACCATAATTAGTAAGCCATCAAATATAATATGCAATAATTTAATTAGTATTCACATGGGTGAATATGTGTTGGGAAGAGTTCTTAAAATAGTTTATGGCAAGAGAAATTATGTTTCCCAAACCTTTCAGGGTTGTTTCAGGCAGCTGCCAAGCTGCTGCCTGTTGACACAGCCTGCTTTGGGTAACTAGGAAGCATTTGGACAAAATTCCTTGCTAAACTGCCATGGAGGATTTAGACAGCCAAGGAATAAGAGCTCCTTGTGGAGAAGAATAAGTGCTTTGGCTTGTCAGGGAAGGCACTAACATGTCAAAATTTTCCTGAGAAGCCTCACTGGGATTCCCAATCCACACACACTCTGTCTGTGGGCTGGGAGCTCCAGGAAGGCTCAGGCCTGGACCTGTCCTCTCCAGAGCTGGTTTTACACCTGCTTTCCTAATTCTGCACTATTTTGAAGATCCTTACAGGGAAACAAAGGGGATGGTTTATGAAAATGGCAAGAAAGAGAATGAACAGGCACTGTGCACCTGTTAAAGACATGCTTTTTCTCCCTGTCCATAGCGTTAATCTCCCATTCAACATTTAGCCATAATTATTATGCTAATTTGAGCATTTTTTTCTTATGGTGGGAATAATAATTGCTACTATTTATGGCTTTTGGTTATTATTTAAGTGAGGAACAACTGTATTTGTGGATAATCGAGAGTCCGCAAATAAAGAATTTCATCAAAAGTCTTTGCTTTGGGAAGATATTTATGGGATTTCTTCATAGTTAGTGGAAGCAATTTAACTAAGTAGGGAGCTCTTCTACTGCTGGATCAAGGTAATCTCATGTTTTTAATAAATGTTTAGAAAAAGTGTATTCTAAAGCATATAAAAAGAACATAATACAACTAGCAGAATCCTCAAATTGTTTTTTTCTTTCTCACACGTAATCCAGGAATACTTTAATTGCTGTTTGTCTGCTATTTTTTCAGTCCAGAAAGGCCAAAACGGTGTCCTACTGAAAGAGTTTAACAAAGTGGCTGTGGAGGGTTTGCACAGTTTAGCACAGAGGTGGTCAGCAGAGTACACAGGGCTAAAAGGTATTTTAAACAAAGCTAGAACAAAGGCTGAGTAAATTGCATGGATCTCATATTCCACAACTTTTAAACACGTTTGCTCTATTTATGTACAGCTCTTTCCTTTGCATATTGGCCAAAGCCGACCTCAACTGAATCCTGCCTGGAAAACAGCACTGCTGAATAGAACACTGATGAGGAACTGCAGGGAAAGGGTAGAAATGATGCTGTAACTACATATTAGCCTGCAGTGAATGGGAGTTCCAATGAGAGTCTGAATGGGGGGACTATTAATTCCCCACCGAAGACTTTATTATAGTAGTATATAAGTTGCACACAGATGCAAACAGGAAAGGGGTGAAAATGTAGCTACTCCTGTAGCTGCAGGAGTAGTTCACTGGTGTACCAGCGAGGTGGTCCACACACAAGGCATGAAGTCTTTATAATTTCAGTAATTTTAAGAAGCATTGGTTTGGTGGTGTTTGATTGCTCCAGTGCAGATTCAAAATAATCCTTATTCAAAAGATCAAATAGCAGTGTCACAAGTCCCCTACACGGGGCAAGTTCATTCTGATTAGCCCTTTGCTTTTAGTTCTGAGTAATCTCTGAAGAAACAGTGCTTTTTGTTGTTCAGGCTCTCAGGTTCTTGTAGCTCTGCGTTAAATAGCTTAGCAATATTCCACAATTTCTGATGTCTGTGCACACACAGTTTTAGCCCTGCTTTGTTAGGGGCACTTGGGTACTTTTACTACCCTTGAACAACATACAGTACATTCAGCATCAATTTTATTCCCCTTTTAATTTAGAAAGGAAAACTTATGTTCCCGAAGGTATGACTCACTTTTCATATGAAGTATTGTATTTCAGTGATTTATTGAGATATTAACATGGAAATGGTGATGTTAAACAATACTTGGAATAGCTCTAAAAGCGTAGTGGGAATCATGATTTCATAAGAAGAAACTTAGTTATGTAGGTAACATTATTGTCTAATTTCCCAGAGGATTTCTACATCAGGCAAGATTTTATTATATTCTAAAACAAAGTTGCTTGCACTCACTTTAAATATAAAGTACTGCTGAATACAACAATATCATAAGGCTGCTCACAGTACAAGCAAAGACATCTGTTAATGGTACCATGAATAGTTATGAACTGTGGTACTCAAATGGCTTTGCCAGCAAAGCATTGCCTCCTAATTTATTTTTATAGCAAATGGATGCCTCATTTTTCATGGTTTGGTAGTTTGCATTCAAATGTACCAATAACTTCCAGGGCAATCACTTCTACACAGCAGGTTTTATTTGAAAAAACAAGATGCAAGAGCTAATGGGGTGTTGGTGGGTAGTCTTCTTCATCAGCAGTTTTGTATGAATCCTTATGTTATTTCTTTATTAGTTCACGAAAAGGAATGTGCTACATAAGTGTATGCTTGTGGTATGTAAGGTTTAATTTAATTTCTTATCACACAAATTAGTAGGGACAAAGGCTTGTAATTGCAATGAGTTTGCCATCCAATGTGCTACAGCTCAACTGGGCACTTCACATTTTCACTAATTCCTGGAGGCACCACCAAAACTAGAAGGGAATACAAGTGAATTCAGCTGTCACAGAGCAGAGTTCCAAAGCCTCTAAAGGCTCCCCAGTTGAGGAGAGGAGGGAGGCAGCAAAAATCAAGCTCTGCCTATATTTTTTTTTTCCCCAATTTTTGGTAATAGATCTGGTTCTAGGAGGAGTTGATGATGATGATGTGATCAGCAGTCAGTTAGCTACATTCATGTGCCTGTCAGGTCCCTTGTGGTTTATTGGCAGGTTAAAGCACTGCTGTGTGCCTGGTAGATGGGGATGCTGGGGGAGTTGGCTGGCTGGGCTGCTGGCACACTCAGATTTGGCTGTGCCAGTCAGTTCATTGACTCCAATGCTGTGGATCTTCCTGTGTGTGCCTGGCACTGCTGGCTCTTCTAAATCTAGTTTCCTCTAATATTATGCCACTAACCACTGTGGTGTGCATGGCTCCAGAAGTGTTACATCTCACTTTTGAGGGCAGATGAAATCTACTGAGGGACCAGCAAAAAAAAAAATCCATCTCATTTATTATAGTAGGCTGATGTGAGGTCTGTGATAATTTGGTTTTGAAAAGACCAAAAAGAAAAAAACAATCAAGGAATTCATGACAGGGTTGATCAAAAATATTTTAAATTCACCTTAAAAATCACACTAGTATTTTTGGTTTTTAAAAGAGCTCATTTAAGTCTTTTACAGGTGTTTTGGCTGGTTTGGAGATTTTATTGTTTTAATTGAGATTTCTGAAAGTCTTTTCCAAGCAAGCACAGGTTCCAATTTCCTTGTCTTATCACTCACAAAGCAGTCTCCCAAGATTCAGTCCCTGAACTGTGCATGCACCCAAGTAGCTCTGGGGCTAAACACAGAATGGGATCGTGCTGAGCTAAGCTGTTGCTATCCCAGAGGGACTCAGCCCTCCAGAGGGAGCTCTTAGGCAGAGCAGTTCCATCAAGCAGCCAAGTGCCACTTCTCTGTTGGGTAATGCTCACCAGTAACCTCTGAACCTGGCAGGTGCTCTATGTCCCACTGGTGGCCCTTACACAGGCACCACTTGAAAATTGCTTTTAGTATTGCAATTTCATAGTAATATTTGTTGTAAGTAAGCTACAGATTTATCTTGGATGGGTGAAAGCTTTTCGTTTTTCCCCACCTCTTTTTCCCCTCTTATGATTTCACTATTCTTTGAATTGTGTGAGACCTTCCCACAGTACTGAAGCCTTAAAGTTTGGAAAGAATTGGTTTATCCCATTCTTGGAGGGGGAGTAAAGAGTATTCCTGACAAAATCTTTCTCAATCCAGATATGACACTGTGAAACGCTCAGCTCTGGGATTTCAATTAATTGAAGATGTTTCAATTAGGTCATCAAAGCCCTTATCAACAAGGCTTTATCAAACTGCTTCAGCTGCTGCAGGAGCTCCACTGTGATTCTGAGCAGCTTGAGGAAAGCTGCTGGCTTGCCTGCCCTCACATCCTGTAAATCAAAATAAGAATCAGTGCAAGGTTCTGACTACCAAAGCAAAGCCTGTGTCAAGACACTGTTGTTGTTTAAGAGTCCAGTTCTTGCAGCAGATTAAGTTTGGGATGCCTTGGATGAATGCCAAGGAGAAGCTTGGCAGCTAAATAACTTTACTGTCTCACTATGGTTTCGCTCCTCCTCTCCCTTTTCAGTGTCATTACATCTTCATGTCTGTTGGCTACCGTTTAGATCTTTTCTGAAATATATGATGGTGGTATATTCTAGCAATAAGGCATTTTTCTTATGTGATTTTGACTACAAGTTTCTCATGCACAACAATTAACAGGGCTTATAATAATAAATAGTGACAAAAAGCTGGTCCTGCGAGACTTGAGTGTCCAAATACCCCCTTCCTTGCTCTCAGCTGATGGAGGCCTTTCCCCTGTGCTGGAGCAAAGCTGACAGGGAAGCTCTCAAGTGTCCTGTTCTGAAGGTGTGCCACTTGAAGCACTCCTGCTTTGCATGGTGCACCACTTGGGCCATCACTGCTAAACGGTGCTGACACCAACCTGTCACTTCTGGAGTCCAGAGCAGGCCAAACACAGGAGCTGTTCCACTGCAAGGGATGTGGATCAGATCTAGTTAGTGCTCGCTGACTGGATGCCACTGAAACCAATTGGACACATTACTTTGTGCTCCCTGGCAACTAAAGCTCAGCTCAAGATGTGATCAATCCACCAATCTATAGTGACAGAATAATACATTAGAAGAGATTGATCCTCGAGCTACACTAAATCAAGTTAAAGCCTTGTCCTTGGGTGAGTTTGTTTTACAGAAATACAATTTACATGTGATTTCTTTAGTTTCTGTTAAAATCCTTTAAACACTGCATTTTGCTTTAACATCTTCCTTGCCAGAACTGCTTTCTATCTCTCATCCTGTGCTATGCTGGATGTTTCCACAGAAATGTATACAACAGTTATTTAATGAGCAGTGGGTTAATTGTAACTATTTATGAAATCCTCCTTGAATTTCAGTCTGTGAGCTAAATATGAAATGATGTTTGCTCTCTGGCGATGCCAGAGGCTGAAGGATTGTGTCAGATCAAAAGAAATTATTTTATCTACATGTCTACCCCAGATTTGTTGTCTGTTAGGATATGCATTTTGAGGGTGCTGTGCTTCATCTTTTTCCACTTGCATTGGGGAAATGACACCATCTGTATAAAAGAGCATAAAATTGTGGATTATAGATTCAGTGAGTAAAGATTAATCTTTTGAAAGGCAAAAGTATGGTGGTCTCCTGCATACAGCCGGATGGCAATTGTTAATGAGACAAGTCTTGGTGATTTCATGACTTTCTGGAACTACTGTGAATAATCTGCTGCTGCCATTAGCTGTTTTACTTCAGAATAGGCTTGAAAACTATGTCAGTAATCTCTTTTCTTATTAGAGTAACAGGAAAAGTAATGGTATGTGTAACATGCTGCAAACTTGTCATCCTGCTGGGATGTGGAGTCTTCTGCTGGTGAGTTGCCTGTAAACAGACAACAATAAGTTTAAGCAAGTCTCCCAGAAAATTAATTACACTCTTTGGCGTTTATGAACTCTAATAAGACTATTTTATTACTCTGACACGCTTAGAAATCACATTCCTTGTCTCACCTCCTGCAGGAAAGCAGATTGTTCCTGTCGATACGTGTTCAGTTGATTGACCACAGCATTTGTCTGTCAGCAGCACTGTGGATCCCCAGTGCAACAGCCCTGGTGGGGGAAGGAGTGAAGGGAAAAAAAAATACACATAAACAATAAAAATCTGCATGCTCTGCTACTGCTCCACTCCACTCTACCATGAAAACTTGAATTTAGGCTGTAAGAGACTTCTGATCTGAGGCTTAGTTTGTTGTAAAAGTTGGTTTTTGTGGAGGTATTTTTTAAGACAACAGAAAGAATTAATACTTGCAAAGCAGAACTGAATTTCCCTGTCATTCTCTGACTATATAATATACCTACTTAACAACAAATGCACATAATGCCTTGGATTATGGTCTATTTGGTTGTAAAACTGCCTATAGAACGCTTTTCCATGAGTGATGGGAAAATTCTAAGTATTCAGCTGTGATGGCATTTGTATCTAGAGCTTTCAGAACTCTTTTTGAACTGGTTTTCAACATGACTGACATTTGTCAAAGTCTTTTTCTCTGGTAAAATACATCGTTTACCCTGCTGAGTTATTTGAGAAATCTGTAGTGTTTCTTTCTGTACTGAGCAGATAAAATCTACAGGAGTAATTAACTAGATTGAAAAGAAAAAGACAAAAGGTAATTTATGTGCTGCTACATGAACTGTAACAGAAAGGTTCTTTCGCTTCTCCTCCCTAGCTAAGATTGAAGTGAGTTTATGGAAAAGGGACACTTTTCAATCACACCATTTCAGATTAACCACTGCTAGGTAACTAGATTATGAAGTCACTTGCATAAATTTGGTCTCTGGCTTATACAGCAGTTAGTATAAGGAAGTCCTAGTTGTTCATAAAGGCTGGTTTATTTACATTAAAGTAGCAAACAAACCACATAATGGATATGAAGGTCCCAAGGGATCATAAAGGAATAATTTCTGCTTTTCTATCACTGTTTCAGGTAAAATACTTTTCCCCTCCATCTGTAGTCCAGGGCATCAGACTCTGTTTTTCTCAAAGGAAGACAAGGGCTTAGTAAAATGCCCAAATTAGAGGACAGACTTGAGTCCTTGCCCAGGCTCTTCTATAAGAACAGTCCAAATACTCCCTTTATTTTCTTTTTGTGATGGGGATGGCAGTAAAACTCTTTTATTGTAATGAGCAGCCCTTTGGGCTTCAGTCACAACTAAATGTGTAAAAGTAAGAAATATATTAATAACAAATTAACACACCTAAGTAGAGTTGTCTCTTTGGGCAGAAAAGGTACCTTTGGGGGTTTGTATTTTCTTGTTCTCCTCTGGTTTTATCCCTTGTTTCTCCTTCTGTCCATCTCTGGACTTGTGCTTTAGTATAGCCCTGAAATTCTCAGCTCTGCTGGAAATTCACACAAATAACTCTTACATGACCCCCAACTTCAATGCCAGTCATTAGTCTATCACATTTTACAGGGAAGCCCTTCATTTTCAGTGTCTTATTGTGCCATGGAAAAGCAATAGTTTAGTCTTAATCAACATCTGTAATCATTTTCCACGCCTGAGGAAGGCTGAGCCAATTAAAAATGCATATATTGAAATGGCTGTGTACACACAGCTCGGGCTACTTGGAAATGTGGCTCTTGCAAATTGAAGCTGGTAAAAATTCATTGAGGTGCTGAAATGAGTGTGATCCAGTTCTCAAATGTGGGTAGTGCCTGTAATCACAACAGTCACTGGCAGCTTTGAAAGTAAGGCTGATTCTTATGAGAAGTGATGTGTAATTCTCTCCTGACCAAATGCCGTGCATTTTAAAAGCATCAACTTCCATGTACATATGCATTCCATGCCTTCAGTGGGTCGGTATTGGATTCCTAGTGCTTTGTCTGGGATCAGCCTTTCCTGCAAGCCAAAGGCTTTTCATGATTGTTCCAGCTAATCAATGATTCAGAAGTTCAGCATAAATCCAACAACCTCATGTGAGTCGAGCAGTGGAAATTCAATTCCTGAAGATGGTCCAGCTTAGTTTAATTATTCTGAATGGAGGGAGTTCCCCAAATGTGTTTAATGATCTCCAAGTTAGAGAGCACTGGATACAAATTGGTTTGGAAGGGCAGGATGGATCTCTGAGCCATCAAATCAAGAGGCAGGGGAGGAACAGATGGGGAAAACATAATGCATTAGGAGGCCTAAATATACATTCTTTAAAAGGTTGGCTTTCTAGTTCAGAGTGCTGGGATTCCACAGGGGTAAAATAAAAGCTGTTTTTATCCTCTGTGATCCACAGAGTTATATAAAACAAAATCAACCCACTCTTTCCCCCCCCATCCGGAGATGTTTGCTGGCTCTGTAGATCATCAACCTCATTCTTTGCTCCTACCAGAGAGGACTTATGCATGTCTTTGTGGAAGGAAGGAAAGAAAAATACCCATGGAAAAGAAAAAATTTGTTGGATGTTTTGTATCCTAAATAATAAGTTATATATGTAGGAAGTCAAAAAGTGGGTTTGTCTGTTCTGTTCCTTCTGTTGACATTTATCCATAAATGTTATGCCAGAAGAACCAGAAAGAATCAGCATTTGACAAATGACTATCCTGTTTCTTCTAACAGTCAAGAACTGGGAGGTAATTTTCTTTTTTAAAAAAAACCAGATTCAGAAAATAACAGTCTCTTAAATGGTTATAGATGAACACAAGTGAGAAAAGGTAAAGCTTCAACAAAGCTAAGACAGGGAAAAGGAGTTATTTTGTTTATGTTGTTCTCTGTGCCCCACATGGCCTAACATCTCCAGTTTGGGGACTTTTTACCATCCCAAAAAAGTGTTCAAAGGATGGACTATGTCTCATTTTCTTCCATTTGTGTTGTCAGTAAAATTGATATTATGCTTTCAGAGTAGATTATTTTCTAATTTATGGAGAAAATATCTAAATGTTTGTGTTCTCTTGTAGGTTTGGGGGTTGTTTGTGAAGTTTGCATGAATATTTTCCTTGTCAGAATCCACCAGAGAGTTTTGTTCCCATCTGCAAAGCGTTTGATGCACTATTTGCATGTCCCCAGTTTCTCACAGTCCACAGCCAAATGGAAATCAGAAGGGAAATGAAATGTTTCTTTTACTAAACAGGAGTTAATTCAGGGTGGAAGGGATCTCGAGAGATCTTGAGCTTGGCCTCCTGCTCACAGCAGGGGCAGCTCTGAGATCAGACCAGGATGCTCTGGGCTTTTCCCAGTCAGGTAACTTGGGTAACCTCTCTGGACTGTTGCTTTCCAAGAGGCAAAAGACATCTAGGCTGCAGCAAATATATTGTTCCTGTAGAGTATCTAAAATGAAGGATTTAATGCTGCAGTAATGATTGGAAGTGCTGACTTTGTGTTAGGTGTAATAAAGACAATAAGTTCAATTTTAAAAAAAAAATGCCAAAAATATACAGTACTGTTTTAAAACAGAAAAAAAATAGCAGAACATCTGGCTTTTTTGTGCTGGAACTTATACTCAGAAGTTCAAGAAAAGTTGTCTTTTTGTAGAGTAATTATTTTCTGTTTTCAATGTCTGTACATTAATGAAACAAGCCATTAATTACATTCCATATTCTGGTTTAGTGTTCTTAGCAAGATAATTTCAAAATGCAATTGCAAATGATTTACAGGATTTGCTACCCTTAAAACAGAATTAAGCTACAAAAGGTAGCTTTGTGGAAAAAACTTGGGGTAAGGTTGGAAATGTTTTGTTTCCCAAGTCTTTGAGCTGCCTTAACAGCCCAGGCTTTGATGAATACTGTGCAAGTGTAGTGAAAGCCTTTTTGTTTGCCTCTGTTCAGCAAATAATTGATTGGTAGCTCTCCTAATGTGGATCTGAGGGCTGGAAGTGCCTTCCTTACCACTGCTGTGTCACTGGGAATGGAGCTGAAGTAGGGCACTGGGTGGAACAGGCTGTGCTGGAATTTCCTGCTGTGCCAAGAGTTGTCTCAGTGAGTCCCATCAACTGCCAGTTCCACTTTCTGACAGATTTTGGCTACCTGTGGCTGCACAGGTGGGCTACAAGGGGATCAACTTGAGATCTGGCATTTACACGTGTTTTTAAATTGTGGAGTAATATTTTTTTACCCTCTAATATCCATATGAAGTTTTTAGGATTTTTTTTTCCCACAGAATATGAAAGTCACAAATTTTTACAAGTTGAATGTGCTTCATGTGCGTATGCATGTATAGATACAGCTTAAAAAACAAATTAATGAGATGGATGTATGGAAAATAATCCTTCAAAGCCTTTTGAATGCTGAGAGATGAAGCTCAAGTGCTTAAAAGGAGAATGGCACTGAATGTTAGGTGTGTTACTGTGGAAACAAAGGAGAGAAAAGCTAAAGGTGTGATAAATGTTCAAATAAGGTTCCTGAAAGGAAGCAAATCACAGGAGGGAACTGGGGAATATCGCCAAGGGTTGATATTCACTGATGGAGATAGCACTGTAATGTCCAGTTTGGATCATGCTCCTTTCGTTTCCTCTAATTCTACATCATCTGTTTTGGCAGCTCACCTTCAAGTAAGAAAACCTTTTTATAATGTCTTCTAACATAATGATAAATTTTAAATTGGTAATTTAGAATGAAGACTAAACACACTACATACCTAGGCTGTCCCCTCCCTTGGCAGCCACTTTGTAGCCCCATTCCAGCTGCAGCTCTGGTTTGTGTCCTTCATAACCCCAGTCCTCTACTTTTCCCACATCCTGAATGGTACAGTTCTACATCCATCCTTAAATCCATTTTTGTTTAAGTAAAGGGAAATATTAAATTTTTTGTTGTTGTTGAGCAAGCATGAGTGAGAAATTGCTTCCAGCAAAACCTAATATTCTTTAATTGTTCTGATATTGCTTCATGTAAAGAATTTTAGGCATTTTAAGTTTCTGGCAGTTCTCCAAATAATGGTAAGTAAAATATTTAACACTTTTAGAACACTTGGCATATGCCATTATTAAAAGCTATAGAGTAATAAGAGTAATACTAACTCTCCAGCTCTATACAGGGCATATTATTGAGTATTCTCTGCCTGAGTCATACACTATATATGCCTTATTTAATTGGCATTAATTTTGTACATCTGAAAATTATTTGCCATCACTTGTGTGTTCAGAGACTTTTAATGTTGAGACAGAATGAGAAAAGCACACTTGTCTGATGTTTTAGAAAATACAAAGGATGAAAACTTTACACTACTCTTAAAGTGAAACCAGCAGATGTTTCCCAGCCTCTGATTTCCACATTGCCGTGACCTTTATAAAATTTCTCTATGTAACACGTGGCAATTGTCATCAGAGCTAAGGACAGCAGCTGTCAATATTAGAAAATGTCAGACTTTCAACTTCATTAAATCTTCCAGATAAACCTGCTCTTTGTGAAACAGCAGAGCAACTTCAGCTTCCAGCAGTAGCTTCCAAAGCACTCCTGTGCCTTGGATTCCAGTTCATATCTGGAAGACTTCTTTGTTGAGTCACAGCTCTGATTTCAATCAGGGCAAGAAAGTGTGAGAAGCTGGTTATCACTGATTCATGTTTGAATTTGATGGGAAACTGGACTTCTTTCCGAATTATACCGAATACTGGAACTCTAGTCTAGCAGGCTGCCTTTTTCACAGAATACTACCAAACTGCATTTTAAATTTGCACAGAATGCAACTTGTTATCTGAAAATGGAAATAATCTAAAGGTAGAAAATTAAAATTATGAACAAATTCATCCAACTAAATCTGAATGCAATTTAAAAGGAGAAGATATGCCAAATTTTTTATGAAGAGAGTTGCTTAATATCAGAGTTGAGTATCACAGAGTCACAGAACAGAATGTTTCATTCATGTGGAAAAATGCACTTCTTTATTGAATAATTCATGCTAGATTTTCTTGAATAACTGGTACTAAAGAGCTTTGATCTGTTTTTTTGGCGGAGGCTGGGGAATTCTGTTGGTTAGTACTGTGCATATGCCTGACTTGAACTTCACGGGTCTAAAGTTCAATAGTATCCCATAGGTACACTGTCAAAATGCAGTGCTTTTATCCACATGTAAATGACCTTTTTCATGTTTAAGATGAACTGGCAAAAGTGCAGCAAAGGGAGAAGACAGGAAAGGGTACAGCTGGGATCTGCATTTTGGCCTAGAGGGAAAAGGGGCACATATGGGACAGGGGATGTCCCACCACCTTCGCTGACCCCTCTGCAGCAACGGGGGCCAAAACCTGCTGAAGTAAGAAGGGAACTGGGATTTTTTTAATCTACTTTTCCTCCAGGAGCAAAGCTGCCAGCAGCAGTGCAATACCATAAAGTCCAGTGTAAAACACTGCAGTGATGACAGCTTGACTTCTGTGGCTAGAAATGTAGATTACTGATCATGAACAAGGACACAGGAATCATTATGAGTGCCAGAATGAAATCTAAATTAAAGATTTCTCAGGCAATCTAGGAGAACAGTCAATACTACGCACTTGTTGTTGAAAAATGCAGTAGTCAGCCTTTATATTTGGCTTAGACAACAGCCTTCACTGTTAGTCTAATTCTTTATAATTTGTATTCTATGCAGTCAGGTATGTAAATGGCCTTAAACTTAAGCAGCATTTAGTACATAATCCTGGTTGTTCTACCCATCCCTGGCCTTTTAAACTCAACAGTTTCGTGGAGGGAATTAGATAACCTTTCACAGATGAAGTTTCTTCTTTAATTAAACAATATCCCTAAAAGTACAAACAGCTCTCCAAGAGCTGAGAGACTGCTGTAGACACACCAGAAAATAAATTGGGTAACTCCCCCCTCCCCAGCAGTGCGTGGAGCTGCCTTTTACACATCTTCCACTCCATTTCCCGATAAGCCCTGAAAATGCATATTCAGTGCAGCAATTTATCCTCAACGCCTCAGTGCAGCGCCGTCTTAATTTGCCAATTAACACTTCCCCACCCTCCAGCAGGGCCATCACTTTGCTCGCGACTGTTAGAGCAGCAGTGGGACTGTGCTCGCTCACTTCCCAGCTCGGTGCTGTCAAAGGGGTTAGGCAGAGGTGAAAGCCCTTTGCTTTGCCAAGTTCTCACAGAATACAGGATCCAAAATAGTTCATTGTCTCAAGCCCTCGCACCGGCAACAGCCTCGTGGGCTGAGTTCTCGCTGTGCAATTTCTTTGTGTTTTTAAGCAAACGAAAAAAGGGGAAGAGGTATTAATATCCTGAGAGCACAAGAAGTAGTGGGAACCAGAACTGGAGAGAAGGGGAACAGGAAAACTACTGATTACATTAAAAATGTTTGTCTAGTTGACAAGACTGTCCTGCACACTAAAGCAGTATCAGTGGGATATTTAGAGCTTTCATTCCCTCTGTTTCTGGTGTTCCCCAGCCTGGCTGCAGATAGCACAGCCTGGTGTTCAGGGAAGCTGTAGCTGTATTTCCTCCAGCAGTGTTGCCACCTTCCTTCTTCTATAGTGCTGGTATATCTTCCAAATAATAAACTTATAAATAACCAAGGTCTATCCATCTGCATAACTTTTTCAAAGCAATTGCATACTAATTCTTAATAACTTTTGATAGTCATAGTAACTAGCTTACTTGAACAGTTTAACCTTGAGAACAGTGGGAAGTCAAGAACCACACTGTGCCTTTTTAGGTTTTTAAGGTGATCACTTGCTGCAGATCACACCCTGGGTGTTTTGTTTCAATCAATTCTGTCTCACAAAATGCATCTGTAAAATACCAGGGCTTAAGTGTGATTCTTAGTGACATTTTTCTCAAAGAAATGTAATTATTCAGTTTTCCCTTGATGCCTTTTTTTTTATTATTTATTTTAAGCTAAGAAGTGATATAAATTTGTTTTCCACTGAGTCCTGCCAATCACCATGCACTGAAACGTTGTTCTAGAGAAGTTATAACCTTCATGATTTGTAAGTTTTACCGAGGGTAGTTTTAATTTTTCATCTGATTTTCCCAATATTCTGCTGTTGTTTTCCAGCAGTTCAATCAAAAGTGGAATATTCTAGCTGGGAGCTACTAATGAACTGATTGCTCAGGTCTTGCTGGTTGTACCCTGGCTGACCTACAAAAGGAAGAGCCACTGGACAGTTTTCCTCATCTCCACACAGGTATGAACTCACTATTTGTCCTGAGTTCTTTGTTGGCCTTGTGTCCTGGCACTGGAGGAGAGTCCATGTGAGATCTGCTACTTTCTGAAGCAAAACTAAAATGCTTACAGGGAGAGCATGGTGATGGCTGGCAGTTTGTTCCTGTAAAGAGCCGTGCAATGCAAGCACTTGTTTTAATTTTGCCCAGAGGCATTCATAAAAAGAGAAATGGGAGTTTGCACTGCAAGAAAAAACTAAATTGTGTGTTGCTACCTGATACACCAGATGGCAACATGGATTAAAGAGGAAGCTTTTGCCATTTAAATATGATAACCTATGTATTATATACGTGGGAAAAGCCACTTTTTGCACTGTGAATTCTTTTTAATCTCATCCATGAGGGGCAAAAGACTGTAAACAGATGGGAAGACCTCTGCCAGTTCTGTTTGACTATGAGGTTGGATTAGAGCCAATAGCTCCAAAAGTTTTTGCAAAGCATAGTGCTTTTCATTGCAGTCAGACTTCAGATAAAATACATTTCTGAGATAAATGCAAATCTGCCATTGTCTTCTGTATCTGAGTATTCATGCCTGCAGCTGTTCCACTTTCAAATAATTCTAATTTTTGAAAACTAGTTCATTTGCTACAAATGTGTTCACAGGGATCAGTGGGAACTTCTCTGCAGTGGAACAGAAGTGCTCTTTAAAAATGAACAGCACTTCTGTATTACAATTTCCTCTCTCCACTTCTGGGACACGTTTGGGTCATTATTGTGACTCTGGCATGAGAAATATTTATTTTAGCAAAATAATATTTTGTTAAACTTTGAAGAACTGTGGTTTTATACAAAATGCATCAGGACTACAGGATGAGCTGAGGTTAATAGATACTGAAAGAGGTTTAGATCTGTGATGGAGCTTTCTGTTGCTCATAAGAATGTTCATCCCTGATCACACACTGATCACAATTTTGGTGACTGGTGTAGTTACATCATTACTTGCAAGTGCTAAAAAAGTTTATTGATATTCATTAAGTATAATATACTGAAACAGAGTTATTCATCCTTGTATCTTCCTTTTTTAATTGAAACTAGTAGTTTCTTTGTTAAACTTTCATGGAGCCATAGGGGTGGACTGACAGTTGCTCGTGTCAAGCACTGAACACTATGTACGAGTCACTAGAAATTACAAAGCACTATGCTTTTAACTTCTCTCACTAAAATTCTACCATCATGGAGAAATCACTTCATTTGAAAGCTGTGGGGTTTGCCCGGTTTCTACAAAGTGGTAATTAACCTGTTTTAGGTCTATTTTAAACTGTGATGTCTTGCTTTATCTTTTTGTTTGTTCTTTTCATTGAGTTTAATTTTCTCCCTCACTTTTGAACTCTTCCAGATCTTATTTGTGTCTTCCTTTCCTCATGAGCAGATACTGAATAAGTATTTTATCATTACTATTAAATAATGGCTTTTTTTGTAGTCATATCTTGAAATACCTTATAGATGTGACTTACTAAAGAGATCCAGAAGTTTTTGGACTTTTTTTTACAATCCACTAGCACATGTATTGTGGTATAACAACACCCTGCATGTTGTTACTTCCATAACAAGGGAAGCCACATTAATATATTAATTTAAAACCTGGCATTCATTTTGGTTCACACTGTTATCATGTTTCTAAAGACAGTTGTGCATATCTAGTATTTCTGTATTTGACTCTTTTCTTTCCTCTCCTTTTATTTTTTGAGATGTATTTCACCTTTAATAGCTGCTTAATCCCACAGAGCTTGTTCCTCCATCCCCTGTAGTTTCTAAGTGCCAGTCAGGCACATTCCCTACTGTTTTAAGTGGAGCCCACTGCTCAGTGGGCTCATTTGTATGCCAAAATATTTCCCTGGTCTCCAAGAAAGATCATCCTTTCTCTGCACACTGTTACTCAACCATTCATAAAGGCTCTTTCTCTGTGTCTCTGGATTTCAGTGCAGTGGGGACCTCTGCCATGTTGTTCTCATTCATATTCCAAATTCTTAAAATGCCCCTCTACTGTACATGAAAGGAAGTGTCCTAGATTTTTCCTTCATTGCCTCCTTGGACACTTGTATTAAGTCTGCATGCTGCTCTTTCTGTGACTGGAGAGCTCTTTCCCTTTAGCCTTTCATAGAGAATTAACTTACTGGAAATTCGCTCTACTGTTTCCCTCCAATTAGCAGTGGGGGGACCACTAAAAATCATGAGGGGGGTGAAGCAGATGGGAAATGAGGAAAGCTGGCATGCTGGGATTATTCAGCTTTGTGAAGAGAATGCTGGGGGCAGACCTTATTGCCAGAACATTCCATATGGCCCACCCTAGAAGATACCTGGTGTAATAGAAAGTGCTTGCATTACCAAAATATCGATACCTGTGTGCATAGAAAGATGGAGCCTGGCTCTTCTCAGTGGTGCCCAGTGACAGGACAAGAGGCAATGGGCACAAAGTGTGATACAGAAAATGGCATTTAAACATAAGTGAGAAGAGGAGGCTTTCTTGTGTGTGTGGTCAAACACTGGATCAGGTTGCTCAGAGAGACTTTGGAGTCATTATCTGTCATTCAAACTGGACATGGCCCTGAGCCACCAGCTCTAGGTGGCTCTGAGTAGGGTTTTGGACTGTAGGATCCTCAGAGGTGCCTTCTAATCCCAAAGATTTGCAAACAAGTAAGAAATGACTTACAAACAAGTAAGACTTGCAAACAAGTAAGAAATCAGTTTATCTCCTTCCACTCCTTCCTCTTCTGAAAGGCAAATTGAGGACAAGTGCTGCTATCCAGCAGCTCTGCTCCTGAGCTCACTGTGCAGGAGAAGGCTCTCAGAATTTTTCCCCTCCGGAACAGACCCCGGGCCTAGCAGCTGTAGCAGCACTGAGAGGAAAAACCATTCCTCCTGGAATATTTGGGTTTGCTTTTACTTCAGGCTGCTAATCAGACACTGTATTCCTACAACAGTGATAAAGGTTAGGGATTCAGATGTACCTCTTCTGTCAGTGGCAATGCTGAAAGAAAAATGAAAGGGACAGCAAGGTGTGAGCTGTAAGTGTGCAACTGAGCACAGGGAGAGAGTTTATCTTAATACACAACATCTTTCTCCTACTTTAACCTCTACTGGAGATTTCCAAGAAGAGTTAGATTTGAGGAGTGTTGGGATCTTACTTATTCTTTGTAAAACTCTCATTAAGTTGGGGATGTCATATTAAACCAAGCAAATTTTTCCAGTTACTTAAACCAGAAAGTTACAGATGTCAATAGTGACAGTATAGTTCTTTTTTTTGTAACTATTACACCTATTTTTGTCTTCCTTCATCTCTGACATAATCCAAGGGTAATTTAGAAAGCATAACCAGTGTTTTTATTCAGAAAGTAGCTTTCAGCTATCCAAAGGAGTAATTTGGTTTCTTTGCCCCTATCTGCTTTGTTACCACACTTAGTATTTTTTAAAAATAATGAATTCACTAGAAAGTAAAATTGCATGAGGTAGGTAAAACATTTGACTTAATTTTTTTTTTTTCCTCCTCTGAAGTTCCTTCCAACCAACTGATTATCAAGTAGTACAGCCTGAACGTGATCACAGGGAGTTAGAACAAAGGTGCATGTTGTCCCCAGGCAGATGCACAGCACAGTGAAGGGCAGGTATGTGTGACACTTCCTCTCATATCCTTGCCTTTCCATCTATTTTCAGATTAGATTTCCTGAGCTAGATGTGGTTTCTTTCTACTTAGTAACTCATATTTTTTTCCAAGCACTTGGTAAGTCTCCCCTTTAGCAACAAGCTTTGGGTGAGAGCTCTCCCAGCCTCCAAAGGAGCTGAAAACTCCCAAGTGTCAAAAAACAGCTGCAAATCACTCGATGCCTGGAAGGCTGCCATTGGAGTAGCCTTTTTTTTACTGGAATGAATATGCTGATTCAACAGACCTGCATGTTGTGGGATAGTGAGAGTATGTTAAAAACTGTGAAGGAAACCAGGCAGCTCAATTTTGTCACGTGTCCAGATGCTCAACCGTATAGATATATATAAATATATATATGTATGACCTTCTATTAAAAACACTCTTGTTCTTTCTTGATAGAAAAATATTTTCAACAGGTTGTAAATTAGAAAGTTGTCATTTTGAAATTAGAAACCACACAGGTAGTGTTCAGACTTCAGACAACTGAGGTGGAAATGACGTTGAGCTAAAAACAAAAAGGGTTGAATCCTTCTCCGAAAATCTTTGTGTATTTTCAGACCCGATTGAAAGATACATTTCTATAACTGTAATTTATGCAGTTCCAAAGCAGAATTTAGATTAAAACTTTTGAAGTGTCTGCTACAAGAACCACTATGGTAACTCCAGTAATAACTCCAGTTATTACTCTGGGCACATCAGACAAGTGTTTTGATTGTAATGGGATTTTCCCTCTTAAAGATATAAGAAGAAAGTGAGTTGTAAGGATTTATGAACCATGTCACAGTTTTCTTGGATATTGCTGTTTTTCTAAGATTGGTTCTCTCATGAAAACATTTTTCTTCCACTTTCCATCAAAGTTACATCTCTGGCTCTGGAAGGAAGGTTTTTCCTGCTAGTGTAGTGGTTGTCCTGTTTTGGTTTTGTGGGGTTTTTTGTTGTGTTTTGTTTTTTTTTTTTTTTTTAATGTCACATTTTGAGAGTGTTATCCTTGTGACTATTACCTGGCTTTATGGTGCTGTCAAAATTATGAAGTATATTACTAAAGAATGAAAAGAATGGAGAGGAAAAAGGAATGAACTTATAACAGTGAGAACTGTCCAAAATAAAATACTCTACTACTACTTGTTTGTGAAAGTAATATTCCTATGTTAGTGATCCTCTCAGAAAAGAGAAGGTTGAGTCACATTGCTACAAGCCTGTACAATAGAGATTTTTCTGAAATGTAATTAAAAGGAAAATACATTACCATCTTCTTTTTACATCCTGAGTTTTGTTATGGGCATGAGAAGTGACTGTTGGGGAGCAGCAGTTCAGACAGTGTGTCTGGAAATAAGCTGGCAGAATTCCTGTTTGGGAGGCTGAAGTGAGGTCTCCAGGAGAGCTCTGAGCCTGCAGCTGCCACAGACATTCCTGACCTGGGCAGGCAGACAGCATTTTGAGTAATCCAAGACAGAACCTATTTACAACCTATAAAAACGCTGCCTTAAAATTACTGGGCATCTCATTCTACATTTCTTTCAGACCTGTCAGACAGTGAATCAAAAAAAAAAAAAATGTCCCCGAGATATTTTTGCAGCTCCACAGAGAGTGACAAAGGAGACGCAGCAACAGCCCCTGACAGCCACCTCCTGTGTTTGCCCTGGCAAGGGGAGCTCCATACCACAGGCACTTGGTCATCTCAAATTAGACTAATTTGGCCGTGAGGGGAGAAAAAACAAAACAAAAAAAAAAAGGAAGGGGAAAAAAAAAAAGCCCAAAACCCCAGATCTTTGATGCAAAATCCTGCCTTAGGTCTAAGCTGAGCTTTGAGTTAAGCCTCTGAAGGCAAATTGAACTGCAACTGCTCTTACTGCCATGTGAAGCTCAGCCTAAATGCCCATTTCACTGCACGGTAATGGTGTGATTTCTACAGCAGTCTGTCAGCTCCTGGTGTCATTTCTTAAGAACCCAGTTTATGGTGCTGTTACTTGTGAGTGAAGACAAAAACTAACAGACTTTAATTACCTGGCACTGCTTTCAATATGGGAACCTTGAAAGAGATGCTATTTAACAGCTTCTATGGCATTATTTTTCTTGTAGAGAGCCCTTTCTGCAATCCATATTCACTACAGTGCTCAGAATGGCTTGCAGCAGAAATTAAATATTATTTATTAGTTAATCACAAAATGCATATATATGCAATGAAATATTAATGTATAATTCCATATTAAAATACTGCATTTGAATGTGCAATGAATTTCCTCACAAGGAAATTCTAGCAAAGTGTAATAGTTTCAGTTATTCTAAAATTATTATACTTTTTTCTTTTTTGCTAAAATAGAAGTTCCTTGTCTTGGGTATGACCTAATGATGCTGAGAAGTTCACTTTGGAAAATGGTAGGATGACATAAAAATGAAATGACAGAGTCTGTGAATATCAGTATCAAACCGTATTCACAAGAAAAATGGTCATCTGAATTTTTTAAAATATGTTTAAGCACTGTTTAAGCCAATCCAGTGTTATATGATATTGAATGGTATATTCTGAGTACCATGGCAGAACCTTCATCTGAATTACACAGTACTTCAGCAATGGGATGTTTAACATTGCCAGAAGCTTTTTTTATTGCAGTAGAGCATATCCAAATATGAAGATGAAGCAACTTTAGATTCCTTCAGTGGTATTTGCTGTTAGAGAACTGGAATTCAGCAGAAAAAAACCCCCGGTTGCATATTTTCAACCTGAGATTCAGTAGTGACTTGCATCAACTCTGAAACAAGTTCTAAGCAGTGTAATCTCTTAAATTTTATAAACTAGAAGAACTGATGGTGAGAAATTACTTTTTCAAGCATTTTAGAAGTTATTTGCATTATAAACTGTTCTCTGCCAATGTACTTGATGTGCTTTTAAGTCTTATCATAACCTTCTAGAGAGAGGTGAACTCTAGTTAACAAGGAATTGAGACCCAGCTCGGTGACACACAAGATTTCAGGCCTCGAACTTGAGAATTACACCCTGAGTATGCAAACACATCTCCTAGGGAAATTCTGATTAAAAGTAAATTAAATAAATGCATGTGTCATTTAAAGTCAATGACAGGTATAAAATTATATGGTAATTAGTACACTGTGTCTATCAAGAATATTTCCTCCTGAAACTCTAAATTGATGAACAAGTGGGTTCTTCTGCAGGAGTCAACTATCATTAGAATACCCTTTGTGGCACATGAATAATCAGGAAAATCTCTGGCTGCTTTCAAGCAGATTTTTTTTTTTTTTTTTTGAGGGTGTGTTCATCTTTTTCTACTCTGGAAAAGTATATTTATGTCTGTGGCAGAGGTGTTGTTACCTGAGTGTAACTGCAGAGTTTCCTCAAGGAGAAGGCAATTTTCAAACTGTCACTTCCTCCTTCCATCTTTGCCTTTCACTCCTGCCACAAAACTTCCCCTTCATTCTCTTGTTCTTATCCTCCAGACAAAGTGTTTCTCCCCTTATCCAATGTAGTAAGCAAAGGAGGATCTCTGTGTGTTTAATAAAAGAAATGCAACTCAACCATTCATTTTGGAAATTGGTAGGCAACTCTGCCACAATGGAAAAAGGTCCAATTGGATAATCAGAATGAGCTTTGAAAAAGAGCTTATCTGAAGAGCCAGACTCAATTATATCCTCTGCATAATACAGAGGTGGTCCAATGCTGGAATTGTTTGTTTAGCTCTTGTCTACTTCCTCACTTCAATTTTTTTCTATTGTACTTGCTGCTTTTAAAGCCTTCTGTTGGGTGAGAATATTGTGGGATGAGTTGTTTCCATTTGTTATTGGATGAGTTTAGCAGAGTGTGAAAGAAAAAAATTCGTTTCTGGACTAGGAGTTTTAGGAAATCTGTTTTCTAATCTGTTGGAATTGATGATGACTGTCTTTATGTGGAGGGTGGAGAGGGGTTAGAGACAGAACTATTCACTTCAGAACCTGCTTTCCATCATACTCTCTGTAGCCTGGCTGAATACTGCTGCATTTTCTAAACATGGAATAAACCAACATTTTTAGGAACCACTATGTAAGTGTGAATTCGCTCAATGTTGCTTCATTAAAACAGGGGGGAAAAAAGGAGTGCTTTTAACTGATTTGCTGATTAGTTAAAAATGCTTGCAGATCTTTGCTTTCAGTATTTATTGGTGTTTGGAAGTCCTCTTCCAGCACTTTACACAGTTTAGCCACTGTCTAGTTTTCCCCCTGCAGGTTTTTGTACAACTGTCTCCAGTAAAATTTATATAAACTCTCCTTTGTAAGGGAAGCCAAGACTCTGCTCTTACAGTTCTGTTCTTTCCATGCCTTACTAACCAAATAATAGGTCACTCTTCATTCATTTTGTATTATTTCTTTTTGATTTTTCTTATTCACTCTTGAAATATATACAAAACCATAGACAGAAGCACTAGGAGCATTTTCTGGTTTAATCACCACTATCTATTCATTCCAAGTCTTTGTAATTGTAGGACTCCTGAATTTCCTATTTGAATCTGAATTTCCCAATTCAGATAAGGCTAACATATTTTTAACACACTGCAAAAACTGCAGGGATTCCACATTGTTTTCACTTTTCCCAATGGCATTGATTTAAACACGAACTTTTGTGTCTTTTTTAGTTTTATCAGAAACTTGGCTCTTACACGTAAAATTCCAGATTGACAACATGCATCATAAAACTCTGTAAGTTCTTTAACAACAGGATGTCGAAAACTGTGATTAGCCTTTGATCTGAAAATTGTATCTCATGGCAGTAGATGATAATAATTTCTACATATAAAGATCATGGATAACTAAATGAATTCAAGAATTTACAGCTTTGAAGAAACCAATGTAATTTGTTTTCTCTATTTAACCACCTTTCCTGAGAGAACATACTGAGAAGAATATAAGACAAATAAATGGAGCAAGGCAGTGAAATTCTTGAATAGTAAAATGGATAATGTAACATAATCCATTATATAATGGAATAAAATTTATCTGCCCAATATTCGTAATTTGAACAGTATTTAAGAGAGCTGTACCAACTTTTAATATGCTGGATATCAGGTCAAAGATGGAGTGTCAGGCTTCAGGTGATAAAACTAACTCAGTTATAATTAATGACCCTTTGATTAAAATGAACCAGAAGGGAAGTATTAATCACTACAAGCAGTTTTGGGGTTTTTTAGAACATTTTTATAACTATTTTTAAGTGAATGTGATCCTGAGAAGCATTATCAGAAGATCTGTAGTATAAATTAGCCTACTTTGCTATACTTAGGTGTACCAACATCTGAAAAATTGCTTTTTAATTTCCAGATAATATCTGAAGAACTGCAAGAACTCCTAGTTAAGGGAATGCAACGTTCCACTGGCATGTTGGTCTCTGTTAATGCAGATAAGCTCTGTTGGGGCAGGGACTGCTTCCAGCCCTATGAACTGCTCTGAAAATGGTGCTCTAATATTGGATGAAATATCACTGCCACATCTGTGAAAGAATTAGTGCTCTTCATACTGGCTGCCCTTTCAATTTTGTAATGGCAAACAACAATCTGTACCCACCCTGTTAGAAATGCGACCCTTAATTGTTTGGGAAAAGCAATGGCAAAAGTTGTGTCCAGGTCATTCAGCTGCATCACAGCTGCAAATAAAGTCTCAGGAATTCATACTGAAGTTCAATTAGCTACATTCAGCTTTCCAAACTACTGGAATTTAGCTAGAGACCTTGCTTTCCAAATGGCAAGCACAGAGCAGAAAAATATCCCTTGCTTTTTCTCTCTCCATCTCTCCCTCTCTTCTTTTTTTTTTTTTTTTTTTCCCTGTCTAGAAATGCTCCTTTATAAAAAACATGATTAGAACCTCTGGAATTTCAGGTTTGTGTTAACAGTCCTGGATCTTTAGTCTCACTCATGGGAGGATTAGCTACAACCATTCCAGCTTAGAGGAGGTATATTCCTGAAAAGATTTCAGTCACCCTTTTTATGTGTGTCATCCAACAATTTAAGCAGAAGTGAACTTAAGGAGATTAAAAACTGCACGCTATCCATATTTTCAGTATTTTGATAGCAATATTGGGCTGTTCCCTGTAAATTCTAATGATTAAGATTTGAATAATAATTCTTTGCTGTTTGTGATCTTTTTTGAAGTTGCCAAGTCAGAATAATTGAAGGGTTTAGAGAACTGTGTTGCTGTTTGGTTAATACCTGCTTCTTATCAGTAGCAGAGTAATTTATTGTAGCTGGGATGAGACCAGAGCAGACTGGACCAATAAACCTCTGTTTCTGACTGTGTGTCTCCACACTTGTTCAGTGGTAATGCATGCAAATCCCTGATGATGGCCCTGGAAAATAGCTGGTTTTTTAAAAAATTTAATTACTTTATCTTTTGTACTGAAACCTGGTTTTTTTCCCTCCTCTTGTATACAGAATATTCAGTTCACTGGTGTTGCTTATGCACTATAAATTGAAATGTGCTCTTATCTCCTTCACAAAAGTGGATTTTTCTGGAATTATTCCAAGGGTAAGAAAGAGTAGTAAGGTCAATTTTAATTACAAATCCTGTTCCATCAGTTTATTTTTGTTGGGGGGAGGTGAATCAATGTTACTTTGCACCAGACTGTGCTCTGAAATGCTCTCAGGGCTTCCTAGTAGGTAGAGTTGTATCAATAAAATTTGTATTTCCACCCCTGTTAATAATCCCAGGTACCTGAAGACAGGCACTGTGAAGGTATTTGTATCTCTTTCATCCGAGGTATTTGGGTGTCATGGCTACTTTTAAGGTCTGAATCAAACCAGGTCAATCGCTTTTATCCAAGGATAAGACAATTGCTCTTATTTCAGGACTGGGAAAACAGAGATATGCTTTGATTAGTTCAAGATCTATCTTACTCAGCCAGATGCAAGCTCAGAACTCACCTGCCATCACTTTTTCTTTTTTTCTTTCCTTTTAGCCGTTAAATCAGTTCTCTTCTTTTGATGCCAACAGACCTTTATTCAGATCTTTGAGCTGCTTTGTTTGACCTCCCTGTTTCTAAGTAGAGGTTCCTGTTTGAGATCTGAAAGGAAGAACCAAACCAACCGGTCTGGATGGAGGGATCTGAGAGCTTGGAGTTGGGTTCAAGTTATGATAAAACTTTAAAAGCTCCTAAACTAAGTGTTAATTGAGCCACTCCCCTTTGAATAAGCTTAAATAGTTGCTTTCTCACCTACTTGCCACTTATTTAGTGGATTTAATTATCACCTCGACAGAAGGCAGAGACACTATTACACCCAGCCAGGGGGGACCAGAGGGGAAAGTAGTCACTTTAATGAGATGGAAGAGAAGCAGGTTAATGAAAAATATATGTATAATTTACTAGAGTGCTTCTATGTGTGTGTGTGTGTATGTATGGGTGATCAGTGGACTAAAGGTGACATTGATTGTTGAAGCTTAGAACATCAAACTTCAGTTATCTGAGTGATGCTTTGTTTCCTTCTCACACTTTTTCATGGTGTACCTATTCTCTCTTCTCACGCTGATTTGAATCTTTAGCTTTCCTCAGCTTAGTAATACTTTTGTTACTCTACTGTCTTATTGAAAAAAACACTATTGCACATGGATCTCAATTTATTGGGGTTTTCTGTAATAAATTGCCACTGCAGCTATTTCCTTCTATTAAAATAGTTGATTTATATTAGCACTTTAATTTGGGGGGTTTTAAACTATGGGGTGTCTCTATAATATGAATTTATACTTTTCTTTCATCACGAAGTAGCTGTTTAGGTTAAAAGGGAAAAGAATTCTCATTTTCTTGAGAATCCTTGATAGTGTTTTTTTCCCATGAAACAACTTGCTGCTCTTAAGACGCATGTGGGGAAAAGCAATGGAATGACAACAGAAAGAAGAGATAATAGATTTAGCAAAAAGTTAGGCTGTTGTTACTCTGGGAATGAACAATCTTCTCAGGAGAAAGTACTCCACTGAACCCAGGAAATCAATTTAAGCTGTCCTTAACACTCTTTTCTTGTGTGTTTGTGTTGTTTTGTCTTCTCCTGCTGCTTCATTATTCATGTTATATGCTATTTACTCAGCTGTAAACTGGATACTGTTGTAACAATCTAACATAGTAATACCTAACATTTCAAAGAAAATGAGAGAAGAATATAATGGAGGGACCTGAATTTGCTAGTCCATGCAAAAAATTGCTGGTCTGTGAGAGCCCCAGAACATCTTCTCATTTATCTTCCCCAGCCCTGATCACAGCACAGCCTTCAAAAACATGCAAGATATAAAACTTAGGAGAAAACCCCCAGAAGGCACGATGGCAGTATATCACAAGAGCATGGGAGAAAAGCTCAGTGTATTAGTGCCCTATCTCACAAATCAAAACAAACAAACCAAAACAAAAGCAGCCTGCTTTTCTCTAAAGCACTAGATATTATTGTACCTTTCCTGCTGTGATCTTAAAGCCTTTAGGTCTGACTTGCCCGTCTAATTTGCTTATTCTTCGCATAATTTCTTCTTCCATAATGTCTTTTTCAGCTCAAGTCAGTTCTGCTTCTGAGTGACACCACTCTAAATGGGATTACATTGTCATCTGCATTGTTCTGTTCCACTTTACCAGTTCTAATGACTAAAAGAAATTCCTGTTCCAAGCTGATGGTTAACTTTAATTCCCTAACATTTATTTTCTTGAGACTGAATATCTTTGTGCTGCTGTACTGTATTGATTCATTCCCAGCAGTACTAAATCCAACTAGTTCCTGATTTCTGGTCTTCTGATTTCCTGCTTAAATTTTTTATAGTTATTCCCTGCAGGTCAAAAGAATAATTTCTCCTTCCACTTCAAAGGTTAACCAATATAAGCTAAGGCAACTAAAATGTTAGATTACTAGTAATTTCTAAATGTGATTTCCCATAAATCAATATCCTTTTAACTAGGTGAAAAAAAGATTATAAAGCCTGGTTGGCTTTTTTTTTTTTCCAGTATCTCTTTAGTGAACTACAGTAATTTACTCAGTCATTCTCTCGTTTGCTACCACTAATGAAATCCACATGTAAGTTGCACACATTAAATCCTTAAAGGTTTAAAAGCTGCTGCTTTTTTCTTTATCAAAATCAGAAGACTCCTCACTGCAGCGAACAACCATCCAAAATGTTCTCACGTTTCCCTGATTTCCCCTAGTTTACAGCAGCAGTGAAAGGACAGCTGTTAATAACCGATTTACTTGAGATTTAGGAAGAGCTGGTGTGGCCAGTGGGTCCTTTCATGGGAGCCATTCTCTATCCTGGATCATCCTCACTGCCAGGGAAGAACCAGAACTGCAGCCAGGTTTAAGGATGCAGCAGAAGGGTGGATTTGCACGCTGAGCTAATGATATTTTTGTTTGCTTTTCTGTTCCTTTCTTAGTAATTGCTAATGTCCCCATCTCTGGTTTTGCACTCCTGGGTATTGGATTTACGTTTTCACAGCGCTATCTACCCTGACCTTAACATCCTGCTCCTACATATTAGTGGTTGGCTTATCACTGTGTAGCTAAAATTATTTTTTCCCCTGTGCATCATTTTACAACTATCCTTCCTGAATTTCATCTGCCATTATCTCGCTCTCTTCCTTGGCTGAAAGGTTTTGCTGCACTTCTTCACAGTCAGTTCCTATCTTTACCACCATGAATAACAGTAGCATCCTGAAAGTTTGTCATCACACTCTCTGCTCCTTTTCCCAGATAACTTGAAAACATGCTGAGCACCAGGGTCTCTCATAAATCCTGTAAGACTCTGCTGAGTATCTCTCTTCTGGGAGAGAAATGGCTTTTACACTAACCTTCAGTATCTTCCTTTTTAATCAGCTATTTTATTTGTGTGAGGTCCTTCCTTCTCACAACTGCTCAGCCTATTTGAAAACACTTGAAAAACATTCTTGCAGAAGGCTTTTTGGAAATCCACGTATGTTGTATTAACCTCACCTGTCACACAGGTTATTATCTCTTATTATTGACTACAAATGTAGTCAATGGATTTTTGACACATGCCTTGCCTTTTTATGAGCTGTGTTGATTCCTCTGTAATAGATCCTACTTATTGTGGCTTTGATAATTCTGGGTGGGGTTTTTTTTGTAGTTTCCAATAATTTCCCTGGAGCAGATTTCAGAATAAGTTGTTAGTAATTTAGGAGAAATTTTGCATAAACTTATTTTTAAAAGTCTTTCTAGTCACCTTCCAGCCCTCTGCTAACAAGGTGGCTTTGCATGACATGATACCATGCATCAATAACTCCGTTATTTCATTTTTAATCCTTGAGTGCAGACCACCTGAATTTGGTGTCTTGATTGTTGTTCATGCTGCCATAAACTTTAGATCTGACATGTTGATTTGATGCAGGTCCTCTGACATTCCCTGTGGAAGGTATGAAATTATAACTTTTCGTTTGGACTCAATTCAAACTGAATGGAATGAATCAAGAAATAAATTTCTATTTCTTTACCAAAAAAAAGCCTAGAAAAATAGATGTATTATTTCCTATTCAAGCAAGTTTTGTCTCCCAACTCCCCCAGAGAGGTAAACAAACTACTGAAACCAAGATGTGGATAGGACAATTTAAAGCAAATTGTATCAAAAATGATAGAAAACACTTCCTTCTTAAAAGAAATTATAGATTCCAGTAAGCTTTTTCTAGTACTTCTATGGAGGAAAAACTCAAATGTTCCAAAGGATTGATGCATTCTATTTAGAAAGCCTTGTGACTGGTAGCAAATTGTAATTCCCAGACTTTAAAGTTTGCGTTGCTTTCCTTTTTTTATAAAGCATATGCAACATGTAACTAAATCCAAGATGACACCCTTGGTTGCAAATGCATCTTGCAAAATCAGAGTATTGTGCTGGAGGAAATTAAGTAAACAGTCATTCCAGCCGTACAGCAAAGTAATGGAAAATGTTCTTCCTGCTAATTTACACATGCAAATGAGATCAGGTTCTTGTATCAATAAATCAATACAGCCTAATGAATTCCATGGGCGGAATTCAAATACGCCCGACTGCAAGCGGAGTTAGTTTGGAAGAAAAGAGTCTGTACCTTTACTTTCGGTGGTGGCTTGAAATCCTGTCCTGAAACACAGCGTGGTCATTCGGGGGACAGGGGTGGTATCACCAAACTCCCTTAGCTTTAGAGTAAACACTTTATTTCTAGTAATCCTCACCTTTCTTATTTTTCCCTGTTCCTTTCTGACCTGAGCCACCACAGCAGCTTTCCCAGGCCGTAGCTGTCCCAGTCAGCACCGCAGGCATTTTCTCCAGATGTCTGTACGTTCTAATTCACTTTGCTGCTTCACCCTTCCTTTCCTTCAGTACATTCCTGCCACTGGATGGCTGCAGGCAATATGGAGTTGTCACTCATATCCTTCCCTTTTTTCTGCCTTCAGTGAACTCAGGTTTACAAACCTGATTCATTGTTCCCTTCAAAAGTCATTCTAATAACAAAGACTTAGGGGAGGTATAATTTTCCAGACTATATCTAATTTATAAGAGAAATATCCACACAACTAATTTTAATTGTCCTAGTTAACATTCATCTGCCATCATCCTAACTGATGTACAAGAAAATATATAAAATATCTTCATATTAAGCATCCATGCCCATATTTAAGTTTGTGCTTCAAAAAGTGCTGTACTGATCATTCCAAACATAAAGTGATGTACTCCTTGTTTTGTGAGAGTCATATTGACATTTTATGTGGTTTATATAATAGACTGCACTTAGAACAAATTGAACAAGATTTGTTCCTTTAGTGGGTAATAGAGCTTTCTTTGTCTGGCTGCTTTTAGTGACACAGAAAGTAAACTCAGGTCATGTCAGCTGGTATCCTCCCCCAGTAATGCAGGATATATTGATCTACTTATATGAAAAACATTATCTGCAAAGAGGTGTTTTAAATTACAGATGCCTTGAGTATAATTAGTCTTCATATTTTTTTGTTATAATTTTTCCCCTGAGGATTGAAATTTACCTGAATTATATTACCCAAAATATTTTACAAGTATGTGATTATGTAGAGATGGTGCCAAACAAAAATCTGGACCTTGTTTACGTTGCCATTCTGTAAAAGATTTTTTTTTTTTACAGTATTTAGGTATTAATTTTCCATTTCACTTCTAAAATACTGGCCAAAACTAAAAATGCAGTAATGTTTGTTAGAATATTGAAATCAATCAAGTTCTTAGTTTTTCTCTTACCAGTGAGTTAGCCTAGCTCTGTAGGTGCTAATACATCTTATTCTGTATTTATTGAAACCTAGGATGATTCAACCCACTTCCACAAGCAAAATAGATTAAAAATTTCAGTCTAAACTTTCCATCTTGTACTACAGCCAAGTTACATTGTAGCTCCTCGAATTCCGTGAGAGTCTCCATGGGCATTACCTGCCCAGAGTACCAAGTGCCACTGTTTCTCTCACTTATATTGATATGTCTGCAATTTAGATTTCTGCATATTCTGGTCACCTCTACCGACACAGACATTTTTAGATCAATATGTTTGTGATATTCCACTCTCTGTGTGCAGTGCACATCATTCCCATAATGACTTGGATTGCCTTGTCTGCTTTATTTTTGCTTTTCAAGTCGCTTCATTGGACTTGTATGCAAGTGAATTTGAACCACACATGGCCCCAAGGTAAGTACATAAACGTATCATCCCCTGAATTGGTGGTGTATGGATTGTCTTTAAACAGTAATTTGCTTGGGATTTTGAGATCCTTTTCTTTTTTTTTTAAATTCAGTATTTTATGCTATTTATCTGTCTTGGTTTGGTTTTTAAACATGAAATTACCACTCACCCTTGAAATCACCCTCACAGCTGTTGAAAAGTGCAAACTTCATCAGCATCATGCTAAAATTGATTTTACAGGCTGATAGTCATGAAGACTTTTTTTAATTGCTTACCAAGAAAGCATTGTCTCCCAGACTGAAAGATGAGGGAAGATAATAGCACTTGGCCCACAAATAAGAACACAAAAAAAAATCACAATGACTTCTTGTAAAACCTCAAAAGAAAACTTAACTAGCAACTGACCTCATGAAAAATGTCGTGATGGGCAAATCTGACACTTAAATCATGGCAGTGAAAGAAGTAAACTGGCTCATATCTGTTCAAAGAAATTCGTGTTGCATGTGAGATTTTTGCAGTCCATGTAGTCCTTTCTTGTCCTCTAAATATTTTGGACACTTAAAGAAAGGATGCATCAGTGCTCATCTTTCCTTAAAATCAGATTTATCGAGTCTTTAAGTCATGCAGTAGCCCAGGATCATCTTCTATGTGATTCAAATATCACAGTGCATTTTCTTTATTGATGATATCCTCAACAATATTTTCCAAGAAGACAGTGAGCTATTTTCAGCTGCTCATTCTGTGCTTTAAGAGTTGGAAGGATAGGTTGGAACAAAGACCCTCTTGAGCAGCAAAATCTCTGCTCAGGAGTATAATTTCTGAAAGATGAGGCAGACAGATGTCCATCCATTGCTGCAACCTCTGGAAAAATCCAGTGAGATGCCCTTTGAAATCTGCAGCTGTAGATTATGAGGGACACCCACTAAATTCTACTTAAATACATTTAAACAAGTGTTTCAAGAGGGAGATGAGAAAGGAGAGGGATAGCTGAGGTGAAAAGGAAAATAGCCTCAACTGTTATAAATCACCTGAATGCCATTGTCTCCCCTGCAGCTTGTCAGAATTTGGTTTACAAGAAGAGGAGTGAAAGACAGCACAAGAGGTATTCTGAAATGTCTGTGAAGCATCCTGGGGAAAGTCATGTGTTTTCACAAGGTTTCTGTGAGATTTGAGACTATTTTCTGAAGTCATTTCAACTGCAGGTTAACGTTAAGAGGCAGATTCTGGGAGGGCCGATGGAACCGAAGGTTGCACTGTGTGTGTCTTTACAGTCTTGAGCAAGGCTTCGGTTGTTTTCCTCCTCTGTTCCCAGCTGGCTCCATGTGCATTCTCAGTTGAGTAGCCTGCTTGATTATAGACTTTATGATTAAATGGCTGAGCCTTACTGCAAAGGTGATTTTGTATTTTTGGGGCTGTCTGAAGGCAGCAGTAGCAAGCAGTGTGTCCCCCGCAGCGGCACTGAAGGCTGGAGCATTATTTGAAATGCCTGAGGATAGATCCTGCAGTGCAGTTCCATCACAGAGCAGAAAAGCCCTGGAAACCCCCATGCACTCCATTAAAGCAGCACAGGGACAGCTCTCACTTATTCTTAACTTTTCCAGGGGGAAGAATATAGAAAACACAGCCAAATATTACTGTAGTAATGCACAATGTTTTATCAGGATAAAAGTCTAGACTCTTGGGAGTTTTTCCACAGGAGGAAGTGCTGAAAATGCCCATTTATTAAATGGCTTGGTTCTGGGGACACACACAAGCCTTACTTCAGCGCTCTCCTGTGCCTGAAAAAAGGTAATCCTACTTTTTTTTTCACCTTTTATCATCACCAGCCTAAAAGGTACTCTTAGTCTGGAGTGCTGAGAAATGAATTATAACATTTTCATTTTTTTTTCTCCTCACGCATCTCCACTCCAAACACCCACTAGTGCAATGGATTGAAAGTCTGATGTGCCATTTCCTGCTTAAGGACTTGTGTGTCCTCCTGGGTAAATAAAGACAAAGATATTGAGTGAGATTGTTGATACCTCTGTAAACTTAAGTGTGTAACAAAGCAGTGTATCCATTCCAGATGAAACAATCAGTGGATGGAGTCACAGCTGGGAGGAACCTACTGTGGAAAAAGAGAGGTTAGAAATTTATATATTATTGGTAGTGAGAAGGCAAGTGGCTGAAATCCGGTGAGATTTTCTCGTGAATAACTAAGTATTAAGGAAGTGCTCCAGATGAAGAGTGAAAAGCAATAGAAATTACAGTAGGACAGAAGGGCCACCTGGGATTCTCTTAACAGTGACTGAAAGGAATTGAGGCACAGTTAGTGTTACAGGGGACTCTTGTCTGTAGGTTTTCTTAATTACTATTCATTGCTACTCAATGGAGCTTTAGGAGAGCACAAAAAAAGTCATAATTGACTTGATTTACCTAATTTTTCAAAGCATTCATTTAAATCTTTTCACCAGTCTAGTCCAAGTCTTAAATTGGGGTTGGCCTTGTACTTCAGCTCTCTCCTTATGCCTGAACACCGCTTACATACCATTTTTAACAAAACTGTACTGCTGTGTTCTAGCAAAGCACACAGATTAACTCTGCAGATGCTGCTGATTGAGGTTTGTATTCTTTGGGTGTTATTTCAGTTCCTGCTCCCAATTAGAAGTAACAAAAAGATCCCTTTTTAATGTGTACCTAAGAGGAAGTTGTTCATTTGAGTATGTATCTATTTTCTTCTTTCTGAAGAAGAAAGATAATCATCATCCTGTTATTCTTCTGGAAGTCAGTGTTCAGTATGTTAGGTCACACCAGGTTAAGGATATGGGGCATTTGGTTCATCTGGATATTGTGTTTTTTTCCAAACCTATTATTTTTAAACAAGTGGGTGAATGGGGAAAAAAACCTTTCTGGAAAGAACCATAAGAATATTAATACAATTCCAATATAAAAGCCTATATATTTTAAATACACCAAAAAACCCTTGGAAGATATTTTCAAGTAGGTATTATAAAAGGCATAGAGGTGACATTTGGAGAAAACACATGGAAGGAACTTAAATCCAACTGTGAGTGAATTTTGGATACTGATAGCATCTACCCTTTCACTGTATCAATAAATATGGAATATAATTTTTTTTCTGCATTTCAGTTATTTCTTATTTTCACTACAGACTGCTACCTTTTCTCATATTTGTTAAAATAAAAATGACATTAAGAATTGCAGCTATTGTTGGTCAGCTGCCTGGCTGGCCAAAACTTGAATTTTATTTCAGATCCCTGCTCTGTAAAGTGTTGAATTTCTCTCTTTTGATCTAACCATATACAAACATAGTTTTCTTTATTAAAACTGTGTTTCATAAAATGTGAGGGTAAATGAAATTATCACCTTCTTTGTACAGCCCAGATTCTCTTGCAAATAAAACAATTATTGTAGATATTGATTATGATTTTCAGTTTCAAAAGAAAAAAAGAAGTAAGCCAGTGGTGCTTTGCTATTGCTGCTGACAGAATAAAAAGAGCTGGGTTAGGTACAATTTCCATGATGTAACCAAATATATTGGAGTGAGAGAGACCAGCCAAGAAAAAAAGAGAATTACCCTGAAGGAGAATAGCACTGGGTTAAAATCTAGATGAAAGGGAAAAAAAACAAAAAACCTTAAGGTTAGCCACTTTATTTCCATTTATAAAATATAGCCCCAAAATGTTTATTTTTACCACAGCACAACAGATTTTTATCTTTCCTCAACCTGCAGTAAAATGCAGAGGTTAAAAAAAAAAAAATACAAGTTGTGTTTTTGTCCTTGAGAACTTTCCTGAGCACAGATAATAGCTGCTGGTTTACATGGGGCATAAACTTTACATTGCATGTTACTTTTCCTTCTTTCTCTGGGCACTGGACTTTTTAAGTCTATATACACTGAATTTTGGTTTTGACCCTACATTGTAATGTTTTATGCTGAGAACAGGGAGTACAAAGAGAACGTAAAAGAAGCAGACATAGGAAATTAATTTAATAGCAGAAAGACATATTCCATTGAGAAAGCTGTGTTAAGATGACATGATTTGCATAATGAAGTGCTGAAAAGTCATGAACTATGAAATTCAACATCTCAGACAATTCTTATTCTTTTTTCATGTATCTGTTACTGTTAAGTTTTTCATTATAAAATCTTACATGTTAAAAATGCACGAGTTTTAATGAGAATTTTTGCTGCATGTACACATATGGACTTTGTAGATCAAACTACTGGCAGAGCAGGAAATCAAAAGAGAAAAAGAGGGTGTGATTACAAAGCACCTTTTCTCTTTATTTTAAATGCATATTTAAATACTTTAACGACAGATTTATTCAGGTAACTGAATGTATAAAATAGAGCACTTTTGAAGTAGTACCATTGACAATTTTATGTATTTAATGCCCTGCTCATCTATTCGTTCTGCTCTTACCATCATTGCTTCTTTCTGAAGTCTCCATATGACTTTTGGATGTAGTGGTGGCTGTTTCTGTCTCCGTTTGGAGCTGCTCCAGCTTTACTGTCACTGTTTGTGACTGACACCCTCTTTCAAACCTGCCTTCAAACCACCTGGACCTTCTCATTTGCTGATGCCCCAACGCTGCATTCGTGGCTACTGTCACAAAGCCTGAAAACCAGGGAAGAACAGATCTCAAAGTTTTCTTGAGGTTTCTAGTTGGAATAAAAATATTTTTTTTGGCCTTTATCATGCAGGAAGGGTGGGTGCATATCCAGTCATGGCTGTTCACTGTGGGCTTTGGTTTCAAACATCTGATCCCCTCAGCATTTTTGCAGCATTGCAGCGAGCTTGGCCTATGAAGTAGCATTGTTATTCTGAAGGAGCGTTGAGCCCTTAGCTGTTCTCACTTGTTTTTCCTCAGATGTTCTGTAGGAGTTTAAAAGATCTTATTCTGTGTCTGGTTTTGTTCTTGTGTGAGCCATGTGTTTCTGAGCCTAAGAGCATTTGCCTGACCGTCCTTCATAAAACAGTCCTGAATTCACAGAGAAGAGATTCACCATGAACAGGGCTGTTCTTTTTTGCTGTGGTCCTGGCAATTTAATTTTTTTATTGTCATGTGAAGCAGCTTATATTAGAAGAAAAAAAAGGCTGAAAGCAAAGTTATTTTATAGAAGCATAGAGCAGTAGTGGAAGCACTTCTCCTGCACAGAGGTACTATGGCTAAAATGATTTAAACTAATGACTAGTGATTCATTATTTCTGGGAAATCATCTGAGCCATCTCATAAATCTTGACTTCACTCTACTGTGAGAGTGGCACTGCAACTGCTTTTCCTGGGGAAAACTTTAGGCAATCCAGCAAGGATGCTTCCAGTGTAACCATCACTGCTCTTAAGTTCGGATGTCAACCAAGGTGGGGGTTTGTGCTGTCATGCTCTTCACTGTTACCTGACTTGTGCCATGTCTCAAATAGTCCTAGAACAGGGTCCATCAGCAGGCTTTGTGTTAATGTAATGGTGCACAAATCGTTCACTACCACGGCCTGAGAAAACTCATCAAGGATTTTCAATGCCAGGTAACAGAGCAGATCTCCACTCAGTCAGTGACTGCTGAGGAAAGTGTTGCTTCAGCTCTAATTAGTGTAGTCTTAGCTAAATTGACCACAGGCTTTCAGTGACTGATGCTTCCTGATGCTGGCATTCATACCTTTATTGGTTTGCAGTAAAGACAGCCCTATCAGAATCAGACTGAGAGAGGGGCTCACCGGCTAAAAGCTTGTCCTTTTTCCCAATTACATCAGCTGATCTAGGAAAGTGTATTACTTTTTCCTACAAATCTTGTTTTATTTGAAAAAAACCCTGTTAAAAACAGTAATAGAAGCACAGAGGGGATTTTGTAGGACCTTTAATCATTGCAGCCAGAATTTTTTCTGAGATGTCCTGCTGATTTTTTTTTTCAGCTGCTGAACGATATATTTTGACAATAAAAATTTTGTGCACAGGAATACATATTTATCTGCAAATTTAACAGGATGTGAATATATGCCTCTTGCTGCAGGCCAAAGTAAATTTGTAAGTTATTACATGAGATTTTCTTTGTGTGTGTGTAAAATGTTTGGTATTAACTACTAGGCAATTTTCTTTCTTTTCTTGGCTGTAAAATCTCATAACAGGAAAAAATGCAACATTAATAATACTACAACAAAGGGAATCGTATTTATGACTGGGGGAGAACACTGGCTAGCTCCCTGGAAGGTAACATTTTACAGTTTATGTTGACAAGTAAATCTTTATTTATGACTTGGATCACAGAACACCAAGAAAGTCGTCAATAAGGGATCCTATAATGGTGTGAAAGAAAAATTCTTCATAAACAACATTTTGCAAATTTAGTTTAACTGGATGATGCCTTGTTAATTTTTGTAATGGATGGTGACATTGGCATGAATAAGATTTATTACGTTAGTCAAATGGAAGTGCATGTGCTGAATGCACAAGTTTAACCATCAGTACCTGCACAGTAAACCTAATTAAATGGTGTGTCATCAAAGATGATTTAAATGAAAAGATAATGAAGCAAATCACAGGAAAGGTGTTCAACAAAATTTATTCTGAAAGAATCGGAAAGGTTATTGTAATGAGAGAAGTAGTCCTCCATGTTAATCATCTTTTTCAAACTATCTCATTAAAATTGCAAGCTTAAGAAAAGTCATGGAAACTCAATTTTTGATTTGGGACAAAAGACAAGATTTTACCACCATTTTTTGCAGAAATAACATGTATTTTTACTGATGAATTTTGAGGGAGAGTTTCAGGTATACATAGAATTTTATAGCTTATAGCTCTTTCTGTCTGTGTCTGAATTGGATCCTAGTTCCCTCCCCTATGAAACTTTCCAGCAGAATTTCTCTCCTCTCTGAAGGTTTCCAATAGAATTTAGAGCAACTATGTTGCAGATTACAATGTTAAATAATTTGTATCACTGATTAGGAAAGTAGTATTTTTATTGAGACATTTGTCTAGTTCAAGTAACAAGCTGTGAAAGTAAAGGCCACTAACAACAAAAAGAGAAAGGAAAGAATTGGAGATCACTTCTGAGCAAAGAAAGTCTTCCATTTTTCACCTTTCACCACGTTGTTTTCTCAGTGAGAGAGACATTTGGCAAGGAAGGGACTCTCACCAGGCTCTGTATTGCAGGTGCTTAATTGCACAGGGCAATCACTTGCCTGTGAAAGAAGATGCTAAATGGCACTGGATCTTCAGTCAGGTTCTCCAAATGCAAAATAAAATGTATTATTAGGCTCCAAGGGAGTTAAAAGTGCTTTCTGCAGGAAATTTTTAGTGACCTTTCCCTAACTGAAGGTTACCATGCTGAGGTTCCCTTATGCTGAGGGAGGAGAACAGACTAATTGCTGATTATGTGTTTGTTACCTGTGTTAAACTCAAGTGACAGACATGTATTGAGCCACAAATTTCAGAACCAGAGCTTGATAACACCCCACTCTGCTCTGTGTTTGAGGTATTTCCAGTGTCTTCATTCCATGATTGAAATAGATCATCATCCCTTTTGTCTTGGAGCTTATTTCCAGGTTTATCTACTTTCTCCCCAGCCAAATCCCTTGCTGCTTCTGCCTTCCCAACCACTAATATGTATTTAGGCCATTTGTCCAGTTCAAAATTACTCAGCTGAGGGTTTTATTTTGGGCCTATCTCAACTGCATTGATGTTTTCAGACACGGCAGCAATGCTGGTCTTCATTACTGCAGCTCTGCAGTGACTCCCAACAGATAGTACAGCCAGACCCTGCCTTTAAAGTGTTATGTGCAAGTCGTGGCATGAGGTGAAAGCAAAGTAACTGCAGTGAGGAAAACCTGTATGGACACTTTAATCATTAGTTAGATTAAGGTAACAATTTATCAACAGTTGTAGCATGTACAGCAGGGACTTGCAATTAATATTAACTATTGATGGATACTTCCTGAAATATCCATCAACAGTTAACAGAAACCATGATTTTTAAAACAGATTTCTGTCATGTTTATCCCTTCAGTGCTCTCCTGCATGAAGTGAGGCAGTGCAGTGGTGTTTAATGAGATCACAGCCACGTCTGAAGTGTGACCTGTTGGCTGGCAGAAGGCAGGCACTTAAGAACAAATCCCAGCAGGTGGTTTGGTTTTAAAAACAAGGTTTTATCTCCACAAAGATTCCAAGATCTATCAGTGAAAAAGCTGGGAGAGAGAAATTGCAATGCACCCATCTGAAATTTAATCAAGAAGTTAAACTTGCTGTAACAAACATAAAAGCTTAAGTTGTAGCAAAGTAACAGCTCTGTATGTATTTGGTGACAATCAATAGGGTATGTAAAGCCTTATATTCTCAACAATTTTGTGTTGAACTTTTGCTGACATATCTAACTAAATACATTAATATTTAGTCAATAATTATTCCATCAAAAGGGCTATAATGCGTGATTATTTCCAAACAGAACTTCAAACTGAATGCTTAATAACTTTTTTTCAAGTAATTTCATAATTGCAAACAATAAAGAAAAAAATGAAAAGGTTCTTTGCAGGCAGAGTATTTGAAGTCACTGCAGCTTCTAGTTCTGATCTTTGCAGAAATACTGCCACTTTCAATGAGAGCCTCTTTCTCTCTGATCAGGGATGAACACTGAAAATTTTAAAACTTTGCTCTACTCAGAGTATTTTTTTCCCCTTTAAAGTATTACAGTTGTGGTTTAATTTTTTTTTTATTTATTTTTTTTTAAGGGGCTGTCTTCTCTGAGACTTACATCAATGCCAAGTGATATCTTCTGCCCAGGACATGCTGGAAGGCTCCTAATAAAATCTGCCATAGGTTTTAGTTTCTTAAATATGCCCTTTAACAGGTTATAGGGATAGCAGAATCTGAGACTCATGCCTGTAGAATGATCTAAAGTGTTAAAGACATCATCTTGCTGTTTCTTCTCCATTTCACTTGCTTCACTGGTAGCTGGCTCAGTATCAGGAGGTGCTTGTCTAGTGTCCCTCTGTTTATTGAGGTGCTCAAATATTCTTGCAGCTGAAATACTCATAGAAAAATTTGCACACAAAAACCTGAGTGTCCATTGGCTCTGTGCCAGCATCTGTAAAAAGCCAGGTCACTGTGCTACGAATTTCCTGTGCCTTTGGGGAAATCTTATAGCATCCTTTAGTGAACAGTGCAGGCTTTTGGGGTTTGTCCTCTGCATGTTGCATTCAGTCTTCTTATATTTGTGATCTTTTCCTGAAATGAATCAGACACATGAAATACATTGCATCTTTTGTTCTGCAGTGTAAACACAGTTTTTAACTCAGCAAATATGCTTTCAAATTAGAAACTATTTGGGATACCAATTTTTGCTGTCTTTTGGAAAATGAAATTGCATGCAGAACTGTTGAATTTGCACACATTACACGTCCTACCTCTTCTGCAGACAAATCTCCCTGGAGTAATGTGATCTTACCAAAACAAAATGACATTGTTATATTCCTTTGATATAGCTTTTAGATTTATGGTTAGAAACCAGTATTTTTACTAAAGAAATATTGACTTATGAAAGAAATATGTCCCAGAAGAGCTGGACAAAGTGTTAACAAAAAGCTCACTGAATGGGTCTAACCCTGTGAGACGAATCTGTTGAAAAACACAACTTTGGAGTCTGTGGCTAAAAGAAAGAGGAGCTGAATCTGAGAGAGGACGCGAATAACTCTGTAAGCAAAGTGACATGATTCCATCTGCCTGATTTGGGTGACTCCCAAGCCGAGGCAATCTTTTTCTTGGTTGCCTGTAACAAACAAAACATGGGCATTTTCAAGGACACAAGTGGTTGAAACAGTTTGTCCTTGTTCAGGCTGTCTGAGAGCTGGCAAGTCCTGCCACCCAAATGCCCCAAACCGCAGCATGGGAGCCCTAGTTCGGGCCCTGGCTCTGGAGGGAAGATGCCATCTGCCAAAGTACACAGTCCAGTTTTCCTCCTTTTTCATCTCCCATCCACATGCTGAGCAAAACTAACGGTCCTGGTAGGACTGAAAATGGAAAGGTCAAACCAGAACGTGGTGTGCTACAGGAAGTGGTAGCTCAGCCTGCAGAAAAATCTGGCGAATCTGGGGAGAAATGAACTGAATGTTTTCAGTATTGCTCTGTTACTTTTTTTTTCTCTTCAGGGCTATTGATGTTGCGAAGTGTTACTTTGCTTTGTTTCATCTATGCCTAGGAGAGTAGGTTGGAACTTTGTTAGAGCACGTTCCAGTTTGTCCTTAATATACAGCAGATAAAGAGAAAATAATGCATCTGTGCATAAAAATCACTTTGTGCCAGGATTCTATCTGAGAGCATCTGAGAAATGTTGAAAGCTTTATTAGAGAGTGATGACGTGTGTTTCGTGAAACACAAAGAATAGATAGTAAATTACCTTGTCAGTCTTGCTTCCTTTCCTTCCCTGATCTCTGTTGCCTTTACCTTTCTCTTAAGCTGCCCAGTGCAACCTCACACTTATTTTTCAGGGGAAAAGCAAGTCCATCTGTCCTTTTCCCTCGACGTTAAGATTAATACTGTACTGTCAACATGTTGTCTACCTCCCCAGGCTGGTCCAGCCATTTCAGCAAGGAAGACTTGCCTTGAGGGTTTTTTTAGTGCTTTCAAAAGGCGATTGATGTGCTCTGGTACAGGAGAACAGAACTGTGTTACTGCCATGGTTACAATTCCCCTGCGGTTCACAGATAGAGTGGTCTCTTCCCACTAAAAGAGTTTATCTTGTAGCCAAAATGGTGTTTAAAAAACCCAAATGCCTGTTCTTTTCTCCCTCTTTGTTACATAGCAGACTCCCAAGGAAGTAAAGCATCAGCATCCCTGATGTTTAGATTAACTTGTGGTCTTCGTTTAACAGTAGTCTACATTTTTCCTAACTTCTCTTTGCATTGACTTCATGGGAAAAGACTAATCTTATGACTGTTCTTCACTGTTTACTATAACATTTTTTTACTTCGTTATATAGAAGCTTTGTTGAGGGATATTTATTTTCAGAGGCACTGTTATCATTTGTTCAGATGGAAATGGAGAACAGTCCTGGGTTTCCCAGAGTGAACTGCTCAGTTCTCAGAGCTGGGAGACCAGGGGAAAAAAAAAACCCAAACCTCAATCTCTCAGGCATGGTGTTGGGGAATGTTTTATGGAAGGTGATTTTCCTAAATTTCTGGATAGGTCGAGAGTGGCACCAGGCCTGGACCCCTGCTCCCTCTACCCTCCCCGCTCCCCGTTGCCACAATTCTGGGTGCTCCCGCTGGCGCCATCTTGTGGCTACCCCACCGGCGCCATTTTGGGGTGGTCCAGCTGGCGCCATCTTGTGGCCGCCCCACCGGCGCCGTCTTGTGGCGGCACCCTCGTGAGGCGGCGCGATGGCGGATTACTCTCCTGAAGGGAGTGTGGGGCGAGCGGGGCCCTTCCTGCCCCGAGGGAGGGGATTACATGGACGCTTTAGCTGTGGGGATGATTAAAATATTATCCTGACTTTACAAAGGGGGCAGAAATAGCTGGGAGGTGGGTCCTGGTTGGCGAAAGGTGGGCTGAGAGAGATGATGAGTCTTAAACTCCCACACCTGACCTACGATGAAGGTGTGGAGCAACAGGGTATCTTTGGGCCATTGCCACTTTGAAAAGGCACAGCTGGTGACTGCTTTTCCTAAATATACCTGCTGCAAATGTTGGGAGGTGGCAGAGACAAGATTTTATATAATAAATATATAATAATTATGTGTATAATTTATATAATAAGTAATGCTTCCGAGGGACAATTGATCGGGAAAGGGGCATGAAGGCCATGGGGACCTCAGAGGGAGAAGCAGGTGTTGGGGATTACATGATTAAGGGAAGGCAATAAAACACACCCTGGCCTTGTTAGTGTTGCTTTTTAGGAGAAGATGGAGCTGCTGCTTTCACTTTGTGAGCTGTGGAAAGGGGAGAGACCAGAGCAGAGCAGGAGGAGCTGGTGAAGGCAGCAATGCAGTGGGCTGATCCTGAGCACTTTCCTGTGGAAAACCGTGAAGGTTAGTGATAGACATTTTACTGAGGGGTTTGTTGCTGCACACCACCATGGCTGAGTAATTAAAATGTGTGGTTAACGGTACAATTATGAATGCTTATAGTTGCTTAAGTTAAGGAAAAGCGAGAAACTAGTTGAAGCTTCTGGCTAGTTTATAAGAATATAGAAATGTCCAGGGGAAAAAATATCTTTCTCTGTTTATTCTCTGAGGGATTATAGAGCGTGAATAGTCTTTAATGTTCAGTTGAGAATTAAAGTTAGGAATTGCACTTTTCTTCTAAAATAGCAATAAAGAATTTTGTTCTGACTTCCAGTGTGTTTATTCTTTTAGTTTTAATGGAGACTGTAGCCAAGTTCCAAACCTGCCTTGCTATTGCTCTGTAGATGTGCAAGAATACTACCCTGGGTGGCCCAAGTATTCAGTGTAGTGTAGCAGAAATATTTACTGTAGTAGTTATTCAGACAAAATACGAAAGAACATAAATGTGAAACATTTTTTGAAGAAGAACAAATATTATGAATTTTTAATGGGGTTTTCTTGTGCGTATGACAATCTCTGCCAAGGTATGAATTACTAGCAGTTTTTTGGGCAGCCCATGAGGCACATTACATGCAGTTACAACTATTTTTAAATATTTTATAACATTTCTTACTGTTGAAATAAAAATTTGCAATCACTATTCAAGAATACTTGAAAATAATTACGGGAATATGCATAGAACCTATAAACAACAGGAAAAAAAGGTGAATTCAGTCATACAAAAAAAATGTGGAGGTCAGTATGTGCTGTACAATGAGGTAAAAGTTGAATATAATCTTGTCCTGTGCAAAAAGAAATGAATTGCTTTTTTAAGTGTTCAGCACCTTTTGGTTTGGGCAAAATGTGACAGGTTTGTACAAAGGGAAAAAAATGAAAATAAATTTCAGAAGCTTAATACATTGGAAATGTTAAGTATTCAGTAACTTTATTGCAGCATCCTACAAGGCAGTGTCACACGGGATGTCCCTATAGGAAAATGGTAAGTGGTGAGTAGTTGTCTGTGCCATTGACTGTAAGTAGGTAAGTAAATATTTTGACTTGAGCAAACCTTGTTAACCTGTGATCCTGACACTGAGCAATGGAATTTTGTTTGTTTTTTTGTTTGTTTTCAAGACAAATCATTTTGACGGAAGTTGGCAAATTTTTTAAATTTGGTGCAGCCAAGATGGTAAAATCTTTAATTAAATTACTGGGTGTTTGTTTTACTTATGTTTTACATCCCTTTTACACAGTATTATTTCATTCATAAAACTCATTTCTGTGGTGGTTATTGCTGACACTGGTAAGTATCAGGTAAGGAGAGTAGTAAGCACGGTGTGAGTGCACTAACCTCTTACCAGCAAATGACTGGCTGTATGAAATTAATGCATTTACACAAATTGGGTTCTTGGTGCAGTTATTTTTTTAAGCCAAGGTCGATCATCACTTGGTGGTTATCAAGCCCAGCTGATCCTGAATTGCACTGTCAGGGAGCAGGAGCAGACTGCTTTCCTACAGTGGATCTTAGATGTGTAGCATAAAGAACTTTGTATTGAGAATGTTCCTTCTGCTCAGACAAAAACTTACATGGGTGTGGGCTGTGCTGTTAATTGTACAGTTTGTGTGGGACTCTTGGGCTGGTTTTAAACAATTACTCACAATTTGATACTGCAGGTTTTGCGTTTCATACCGCTGTACTCATCACCTGCCTGGTACTAATGTCTTAAATTTTAGTGCCATAGCTCTTTCTGTGGAAGGTAGGGGGATGAATAGAACAATTTGATTGAATTAAAAGTCTTTTCAGCAATTCAAGTTTCCTTCCATTTAAACATCATAGAGGAAAAAAGTGCAACCTTGATTTTGTTTTTTTATTTTTTCCTGACTTGGGGAAGAAATGTTTTATTCTTTACTGGAATGTTAAGCAGATCAGGATAAAGAGCCAGTTGCAATGTAGTATTCCTGTGTTTTCTGCCAGATTTCTTTGGATGTACATTGCCAGCACCTCTGACAGGCTGGTATTTGTTAAAATGCGTAACGTGAATCTTTAATGTCTCTCTTCCATATTTATCTAATTATTGGTCAAGCAGCGTGACTTAGAGGGCAGTTTAAAAATCCATTTTGCCACACAAGTATTCATTTGAAAGCACTTTTCTTTGTTTTTTAAGAAAACTGATGTGTCAGTTACGTCAAAGCAGTTGGCTGTCATAGGGAAAGTGGGCAGAAAGGACTTTTACCTAGACCCGGTGTAAAATCTTGGTGTTATTTTTTTCAGTTTATGAAGCTTAGTGAGTTGTGTCTTGTGATTGTGATTTTTACCCTCTCTTGACAGCAGACTTGCTGCCTGTTGTGAATTCAGTGAGCAGTCACAGGGTTGCAATGGTTGTCCTTCAACCCACAATCCCTCAGCGCCTCTTAGGCTGTGGGGTTTGTGTCAGTGCACAGTAACACATGTGGGGGAGCAAGAAGAACGTCAAGCAATGGAAAGAACAAAGGGTTTAAGGATAGCAGTAGATGAAACGGCAAGATCCACAACCTGGATCCTGTTTAAATCATGTTGGCATGTTGTGCCAAAGAGAAGGAAATCTGGCAGCAGTACTGAGAACAAATTGGTAAAGCTATTTCTAAATGGGTACCAACTAAATTGCACCCAGAAATTCAATCCATCTCAACTGTTGGAGGTCTCCTAAAAGTCAGAACAGAAGGGAGAGAGTATCTGTCCTTATTGTGAATTCAGATGTTTCTGCTAGTGGTAGTTACTGCTGATTTTGGTTGTAATACTGTGAAATAAATATTATTCTGTCATCTTCTGAAAAATACAGTAAAAATTGTTATTTTTCTGCTAGTTTTTTTTTTCCTTGTGAGGGAGATGGGTGACAGTTTGGAGAGGCATAAAAACAGCAGGCGAGAGCACTTGCCTTTTATCAGTCATGTTTGCAAGTTGTTCTCTTTTTCTTTCCCACTTTATTTTCCCATGTTTCTACACTATTTGAGATGAAGATATTATCTGAAATTTTTTTCATAGAAAAATACTGGTTTCTAATCGTAATCTAAATTGGAAATTTTAGCTTTTAAATTTTAACGGAGAAATTATGGGTAATACTGAGCTGCTTGTTAGACTGCTTGGGTTTATTGTAGAATAAACTGAATCCTAAAGAACGTGTGATTCTTGAGATAGCCAGAGTATGAGAGCTTAAAAAGAGATTGAATTGATGCTGCAAAATACACAAAGTTCAGTGTTGATTTTTCTGGTTTATTTTGGTCAAACACAAGCAGAGCTGCTCCGAATTCCTGAGTGGAGCTGGAACAGTGTGTGCAACTGTTGTCTGTTACCATCGTGTTTTCTTTTTTCGACACAGTAGAGATGTCGCTGAAGTTTAGAAGGCTGGGCCAAATCTGTCAGAGAGGTTTTTTTTTTTCTGCTCACTAGGATAAGGAGTTCTTGTTCTAATATTTTAAACATTATAAGTAGCATTATACTTAAATTATAAGTATACCTGCCTCTATCTGACAGCCAGGTAGTGTTATATTGTGGCATGTTTCCCAAACAGTGAGCTGTGCATCCTGTCCTTCCACGTCTAATTAGTGCCATCTCTGCTGCAGTCTTGGCCACTGAAGTGTCTGACTCGGTTCACTTGCAGTTGTTGCTCATCCTTCGTCTGGCACCGCACTGTGTCATCTGACTGTCACAACTTGAGAATTGTCACCTAGAGTAATTGCTTGGGATGCTGCTCTGTGTCTTGTTTCCTAAAATCCTGGTGGTTTTCCCTCCACTGAGCTATGAGGCTGCTAATGATATTCCCATGGACTGCTCATAAAATAAATGCAGCACTGTGACGTGTCAATACTGACAGCAGTGCACAGAACAGCAACAGACTCTGCTGATGCTTGTGTTCTGTGACGGATGTTGGAGCCAAAGGGAGTGTGCAAGAGGAGGACTGGCAGGCTGTCCCACGACAGGATCCATGGGCCAGCTGCTCTCCACAGTGCTGACCTTGCTGCAGGATTAAATGTGACACTTCCCCCTTTCCCCAGCTGAGACCCAAACAGTATTTTGATATCTGCTTAATGCTCACTGCCTCAAACGCTGTCCTTGATGAAATACATTCTCCCTAAACCATTCTTCCTCCTTTTTGCAATGTCTGGTGTTTTTTACCAGTACACACAAAATGAGCTCATAACAAATGTTCCTGCAGGAGCCTCTGTAGGAAAGTAGGATGCCAGAGACAGCCAATTCCGCAGGTGTCACCCTGTGAAAGGAGAGGAAAAGTTGGTCATCAGCTCCTTAGGCATGTTCTGAATGGTGCTGCTGCTGCTGATCAATGGGTCAGAGACAATACTGCCTTTGGTACCACTTTTGTAGTCTATAGAGTTCTTTGGTGATTTTTGAGGGGATTTGCTGCCTTTGTTTGTTTTAACTTCAAGGGAAACCAGTTGGCTAGTGTCTGCAATGCTGAAGGGATTCAAGATTGCTTGGAGATTCTTTTTTAGTTATTTTAGTTTGGTGGTGGTTTTTTTTTTTCCTCTTTTAGGGAAATGGCTGAATGGAAGGGATGGAAATGTAGGCAGGACTTTCTTGTGAAAAAATAATGGTGTCTCAGGTGCTGTTTGATTTCTGATATAAAATAGGGAAACTATGTCACCAGACATGAAGCTGATGTTGAGGCAGTAGTGTCTCAGCAGAGAGTAATTTAACTTTTCTTTCTGAGGCTCTCAAGGTCTTGAAGTGTTTTGAGTGATTGAAGTTCAGAGGTCAGACTTCCCCATCACTGTCCTCTTTAGGAATATTAGTCTTCAATTCACTTACCCCCAGTGGTATTTCTTCTGTTCTAGATATATACTGAAAAGGAACTGTTTCTAATAGGATGAAAGGTGTGTATATATATCATTATTACAGTAATGAGGAATGGGAAGGCATAGGAAAAATATAATAGCTTGGTGGCTTTAGAAGTCTTAGAGTAGATGTGATCTGTGATGTTTTTGAGTCTTGTTCCTGCATCCTAATTCTCGTGAATAATCTAACCTGTTTGCATAAATTATGAGGTTGTCTAACTCTGACTGTGTAAACTGTTAAGATTCTGTTTTCCTTGGAAATGCCGTGGCTTAGTTGATATATTTCTTGTAAGAAATCAAACATTTAAATTTTAGATATCTAAGAGCTGTGTCTAACATGAGAACAGCACAAAAGAGTATGAGATGGAGGCTATTGAATGTATTGGTGTTTTTTCAGTGCCGTGTGATTATAAGAACATCTGTTTTGAGTAGTGATGTGCTGATCAACTGTGAAAACTCTGTGTTCAGTAGCTCTTGACGCTTCTCATTTCTCCCATGTGGAGGAGTGATGGAGTGGCTGAAAATAGAGCTGTGGTTTAAAGTACAGATGAACAGGGATTCAAAACCTTGGGGGGGGGGATTGTGATACTTCCTACAGTTGGGCATATCTGTATGGAATTCAATATAGTGATTTTTATTTGTGGTTCTGTGTTTTACATTAAAACAAGGGTTCATCAGTAAATCGAAATGACTAAGACACATATTAAACCAAATCATTTCAATAATGTTCTAATTCTTTAGTAAATTTGGTTGTAATCATCCATCTTTACTATAGCTTGTTTTATTTAGAGATATGTGACTGCTAATAGAAAAGGAAATCATATAAATAGCAAAAAGCCCCCTCTGATTAGTAGTAACTTTGAATGAAATTTTAGGAAAAAAAGATAATATGAAACACAACTTTGAAATAAAACATTATTTTTCATATTAAAAAACCTACTAAAAATGTTTCTGGGTAAATACAAGATGTAGAATGAAAAAGGCAAAGTTTTGATTCTTTTGCTTGTTTTCAGAGGAAAACGACCAAATTCTTGTGGAATATGAGAGTTACAGCTTGCGTCTCAGAATGTTAAATGTTAGAAATTTTTTACTTGAAACTTACTGAGACAGTAATATTATCTCAGAGAGAATATATTGGTTAAAAGATTAATTATATAGAGTTTTCAGAGCTCCCTACAGAGATTTTTGCCTTCTCAGTGAACAGCCCTGTGTTTTGAGTCTGGGCCACGTGTGCCAGATCAGGTCTCCATAAATTCAAATTAAGTGATTGTACAAGAGTTGCAATGGAGAAAATGGATGAAATTGCATCTTTTTCAATTACTATATTATGTCATCATAGGAACAGGCCAGAATAATGTTGTCTGAGTTCCTTCTGGCACAGCAAGTTTCTGGTTGTATGGGGGACTCTGAGGTTTGAAATGCTGTGCCTTCAGATCCCCTCAGAATTGAGCAGAGGAAGGTCCTGTATTTGTGTGGAGGCTGTTCTTTCCTCGTGCTGGCTGCCTTTCAACTGGATCCATTCCCTAGGATAGAAAGATGTCACTGAGTCGTGTCCTGGCTGTGCATATGAAGGGAGTGGTAATTGTGTTTATCCCTGCAAGCATGGAACTGTTTAGCCCAGAGCATTTTCTGTATCTTCAGTGGTCTTGAAGACTCTTTCAGTGCTTTTTAGGTCAAAATCTTCTCCAACTACATATCTTATTTATCTTTCAGTAATATTTTCCCAAAGCATCCTTTAGTTTTGGGGTTTTTTTTCACTCTGTTCAGTGTTTTGTCCATGGGACAACATTTATTGATTAGCTCCATTGGGTATGAGGTGAATACTCTTTTCTGAGCCTATCTTGGTTCAATTTTTATAAATATTTCTTTTTCCTATCCCCCTCTGCCTTCACCATAAAAGGCTGGATATCATATCTCCTTTGAGTATTTTCAGGGACTGCCAGATGGCCTGCTAACCTTGCTGTGTCCTCTGGCAGTACTTGCTGAGCCAAAACCCCCATCAGGTATCTCTCGGAATTCTGGCAGTCAGTGTTCCAAGCTCTTTGCTTTTTCATTCAACACAACCCAGAAATGTTTCACAAGATCCTGATGCAGTTGATGTGTATCAAAGTCCCTCTGGGTTCTAAAGCTCATTTTAGAAACTATGGTAATCTGAATCTAAAGGATTTGTGCAAGTTGATTAAAAAAATAATAATTTGCATTTCTGTTATGCTGTTCAGTAAAATATGGCCCAATATCTTTAATTTTCATGTTAACTTTAAGACGGGCCTTAGTTTCTTGTCTAATCCCAGATTCAGTAGGAAGAAGCATGTTAAGTGTAATCAACTGGTTATCCTTTCTATGCTTTTTCCTTCACAATTTGCAGTGATGTTCACATTAAAATCTGCTATTTGCTGTCAGTTCTTTTGGGTTGCTTTTAGAGTATAGGAGCTACCTGTACAATTGCTTTTGAGGTTTACTGATGTTTTCTATGATGTCACCATGTATTGATGTATTTTATGCTTGAGCTGCCAAGCAATAACTGATCTTGAACTGTGAGATGAGTGTATTGCCCTTCACAGTGCAGTTTAGTAAGAATATATTGTTAGATTGATTGCATATCAAATATAATAATTTTACCAAATATAACATCTTTTTTCTAGAAATAAAGACTGAGAATAATACTTAAAATAGGGTGAGCTCCCATGTAGGGATTGCAAAGGATCAATCGTGTTATATTGGATAATGATCTGTGCTGGGACAAAAGTGACAGGAAAAAAAAGGCTGTGTCCTGCAGTGATATTCCCAGAGTTTCAAATTTAAGTCCTGAAAATGAATAGTGAGACATGACTATGGCACTATGCTCGTGTCTGCCTTCTGGACGCTTTGCTTTATGGAACAAAATGTAAGGAGAAATGATGTCTTGAAACTGAACCCTGGCTAATCCAAACCAGAAATGGACTGCACTTCATTAGTAATGAGAATGAGGATCAGTTGGAACCAAGCAGTTGTGAAAAAGTCATGGAACTAATGGTTGTGGTTTGGTTTATATTTAGGTACTTGCTGTGTGAAAGCTGGAACGGGCATCCATAGCAAAAGAAGCCTTAGGATATTGTTGCTTGAATAGTGTGCAAGGGGGCTTAATGAATTGTATCTGCCTAGCTTATTTAATTATAAAAGGATGCCAAAGTTCTTAAATTTTTTGTCACTGTCCACCAACTCAAGAGATGAAAGCAACTCGGGGGCTTGTGGGATAAAGTTATACAGCAGTAATAGAACCTTGTTTCCTACACTGATCTCCAGTGTCTGCCTATCTGAAAGCAGTTATAGGGCCTGCCAGGAGGATAGAAACCAAGGTGTTCTATTCCTCCTGTTGTATAATGAAGATATATGCAGCCATGTGTGAATTAAGATGGAAGAAGAAAAATAATAAACTGTGGAGAAATAGAAATCCCTATATTATTGGGAAAATGTGGGGTCATACTGTGGATCAGAGCTAATATGTGGTAATAATAGCCATGGTATGCTTAACACTTTGGAACTTATTGTATTTCCCATTTGGATTAAATTAAATACATACATCATTCTAACAAACCTCTCCCAGCAAATTGTGAACTTTGGAAGTGGGGAAGGGAATTAATGGCAATGTATTTCATAGTGGTGTTCCTCTGTCTAGTGATTCAATTATTTCCCCATAAAGAATTTACGGTTTTTACACAACAGATGTTGGTCAGCCTGTGAACAGACATTTGCTGAAGGTGGAGTGAAAAATGACCTTCAAATACAATAAACTCAACAGCTATTATTTATCTTATTGTCTAAGAGATGGGCCTAATAACCCATTTCAAAATAAGAGGAAAAGAGAACTAGGACACAGCTGAATTGCAGTGCTAAAATGCTACGATCCTGATCTGAAATACAAGAGGAATCTGAGATACTGAATCCTGGTAGTTAATCTTTTGGACTTGTGACTGAGGGAAACAGTGGTGTAAGACAGCTGTCTTGAAACAGTCTGAGTATAGGAAGGTAGTTGTGAAAAATCCATTCCATCTTGATTTTTGAAAGTGAAATAAATTTCTATGAAATTACCTACTTGAACAGGTCAGGAAACGGGCTTAGAGAAGGGTCATGTTTAAATAATTGCAAGTTAAACCAGTTATGACATAGAAGGAAGATTCCTGCACTAAGGTAGACATTTCTGAGAAGACACCAGTTAAGTAACAAGTATTCATTTACCTTTGTTTTTTTAGAGTCATTTGCGAGACAAAAAAAAAGTCCTTTTTTTTCTAGTCATTAAAGGTAAAGGGGACTTAACTTGGACTGCAACCCCTACTGTCACCCTGGGAGAAAAGGAAACAGTTTCTGTTAATACTGGGTCTCCCACCCACCAAGGAACAGGGCCAAGTGCCACTTGGGGACCAGTGTCAGTTCCCAGCAGTTCTCTGGACCTGGTGGAATTCAGGCCATAGCCCAAGAAGGTTGAAGAAGCAAAGACGTAGCAAGCACCTGGTCGATATTAATTGCTTCATTTGAGGCAGGGTGGGAAACAATAACTATGTAATAAGCAAAGCACCAGAGGGTTGGGTAGGGAAAATCCTCCCATGTCTGCATATTTTCCTTTACTTAAGCAACTAGTGGCTTGGATTTCAGACCTATCCTCTTGCCAGATGTTTTACAGTTTAATGCAATTATGAGAAGGCAGTAAAAATGGTATTCTTACTGAAAAGCAAAGCAGCAAACACTTCGGGATGTTTTGGTATTAACAAAGAGTGGGAACTTGTAACAGTTTACATAAATTTTCATGAGCATAGTAAATATTGTGGGTTGGGTTTTTTTTTTCCTCTTGGAAACTGTCAAATAATACTATGTGAAATCTTAGGGCTAGAATATGTACAGTAATGTCAAAGATGGGGCTTAAAACGTTCCAGTCTGTGGAGCTGCATTGCTCTAGCTGCATTGCTAGGACAGTTTGTGTGGCTGAGTTCCGGTCTTGTCCTTCAATATTGGACCGGAAATCTCTGTCCTACACATGTTTAATTAGGTATTGCCACTAAGCTTTTCACTTTAGAGATCTAGTGGCTCTCATCATCCACCTTTCTCTTACATATCACTTCATGATGCAGCAATGTTTAAAAGCTTCCGTAGTGCCAGTCTGTTAATAAAATATATGCTTTTTTCCTCTCAAATTAACATTTTTCAGCTGTCAGCCACTAGAAGACATTTTGTTGATCATAACTTGGCCAGGCTCTGCTGTTTTTCTGAAGCTCCATGCTGTGAAGTTGAGCTAAGACGTTCTTTACATCAGTGTAGTAATAATGACTTGAACGAAGTTTCTCTAACTTTCTTTTTGTTTGAATCTACCCAATGATTGAGTAATCAGATATAATCTAACAGACTGGATCTGAGGGAATAGCTCTGTGTTTTCCCCCATTTTAAGTGGCAAACAGAAGAAGGGACTATTGTAATGAATGTCAAGGATTTTAATTTGTCACTCCCTTCCACAACCTGGGAGTTCTTGTGCTTAGAGCATTTTTATGAATAATGCTTGAAACGAAGCTGTTACCATTTGGAGTTTGCACGTCAGAGCAAAGCAATACTCTAGTTACTTGTAAATTATTACTCTGTCAGGAGGGAGGAAAAGAGAAGCAGGATTCAGTTGTCGATGTGCTGTGCTGTGTGATTGATAGGCCTCTTAATTGGTAGGAGGTGCTGTGCTTTCTGAGAACCAACAGGTAAATTTTGCAGGAAGAGAGATGTATTTATTTTGCAAGACCATGCTGGGGAGTACTGAAAAAAATTAAAACTTCCTAAGGATATTTTATTAAAGTTGATTATGGATGGCACACTTACTAGGAACTATATTCATAAACTACCACTTGCTAACATCTGCTTTTCTTTCCTGCTACAGTTTACAGCTTATTTCTTGGTGACAGGCCTGTGTTGTAAAATATGCCCTGTATTTGATTAAAAAAGACATATATTGCTCATGTTCTTTACTACTGGAGCTGTCTCATTCAGCTATCTTGGTGCACTAGGAGAGGGAGTAAGGACTGGAATGCCGTTGGATTTTACCCTAGAAGTTGAAGAGGGGCAGACCCCACCCTGTTATGGAATTAAGTTGTTTTCAAGGCATTAGAGAGATAGTAGTCTGACTTTAGTTATTGGGATGAGGACTGTATTTACATCCAGGAATGCAGACTTGCATTGTAAGTTATGCATGTGGAATGCAGTATAACAATTCCTTCTCCTCTAAGTGCTGTGTGTTTTATTTTAAAAGGAAATAATAATTACTCCAAGTTTAAAAAAAATGTTTTCAACACATCAGAGAAGTTTAACTCTTCTCAACACTTTTTTCACTTGGCTGTGAATATCTTTATTGCAGCCAAGCAGTCCTACCAGTTGAGCCAATTTCTCCTTTCTGCTTCAGAGGAAAACCTCTAGATCTCATCAAGGCCACCAGCAGGGTTGCTTGGATAAAGTCACCCCTCTGTGAGAAATGAGTGTGGTGCTTATGTGAGCCCTTGGAGCTGGATAATGCAGAGGCTGAAGCACTGCATTTAGCACTATGTGTGTCAGTGCCTGCATCTTGATTAAGTGGTGCCCCTGTGGACAATATGGGAGTAGTCCCATGGTGGCTATAGGATTTGAACATCTCAAAACATTTAAAGTGTTCTGCTAGAGGGATGTTATAGTTCTGTTAATTGTGGTACTGAAGTGTTTCCCTGTGCACATACAAAATGCCGTTTGTTAGCTCGATGAAAACAGGAAGAAAAGATAATTTTACAAGCTCTGGAGTGCTCTGTTTGAGATCAGTGATGAAGGCAATAGCAAACAAAATAGTGCAATAAATAGTAAACTCTGTTACCCTGAAACTGAAGAAAGAAGGAGAGGCTGAGCTGGCAAGTTTTAATTGTAGTTGAAGTTCATTTCTTCTCGAATTTACTTCTTTGGTTAAAGAATCTTTTCTTTAGGCAGTAGGGCTTTCCAAAGTTTCCTGCTGTGATTTTTATCATTGCTTTCTACATAAGTTAGGTTTGAATTAATAATGGTCTGTTATGCAGTTTTAATATACCCTAAATATACTCTGCAGACACACTGTCTCCACCTATGGTGGTTTTGGCCTGCTGGCCATGTGTGAATCAAAGTTTCAGAATGTGGTTTGAGATCACTTCCTGCTTGTTTAGTTTGGGTCGTTGAGCTAAGAAATAAGAACAGAAGGTGAGGAAAGCTGACTTGGTATTAAAGACATTGGTTTGGAATTTGGTAAATTCCATTTTTGTTGCAGACAGTGCCATTATTTTCTGGTGTAATTATAGCAAGTCACCTGGTTTACCTTTCCTCAGTTTCACAACGAGAAAGGTGCTAATGATGTACGTATTTTATGACCCAGTAGAAGAAATGGGATCATACAAAAACTTGTGGAAAAGGGGTTTCAGTAAGCAAAGCTGAAAATTTGTATGCCAGGTTCTGTAGGAAATAATCACAACAAATAGTTTGAGTCATCTTCAGTAATGAAAATGTCTTTCAGTGAAAAAGAAAAATAAAATTTAAAACCCCACTATATTTGTACTGGGTCACTGGAAGTGGCCTAACCAGCCTGAAAGGGAAGATGTTGCAGCAAAGCAGGTAGGTCTCAATCATCACTCCACTGACAACTGATCCAGAGCGTTCCCAGAGTTCAGCTCAGGTGTCAAGGCTGGGTGAAGCTGCACTAGGTGCTTTCTGCAGCAATATAACAACCAAGAGGGTTGACAACTTCTGCCGTGTCAGTGACACACATTGATTAATGTCCTTGCTACAAAGACATTTGTGAGGAGGGTGGTGTAGGGACATTAAAGTCATTCTTCCTGTCAGCAGTAAAGGCTGCATGGTCTTCTGTGCTCTTCCCAGTGTTTGCAGTATCTGGTTCTTATAATCAAACTAGTTGTCTTTCATTTCACTTGTAGAGGCACATAAAAGTGGAATTCATTGTGATATGAAATGTGAGAAATAAGAAATTAGTATGGACCAAATTTTTCTGCTGTTTAAATTCAAGGAGCAACAATAAAATAGAAAACAAAGCAATATTGTGAGATTCAAATTCAGCAGAGTAAAATTTTAACAGCAATTACTGTTGATCTTCTTGATGGAAATAGGTGTCTGTGGCTTTTGGTTTATTTGTCTTGTTAAAATTAAAGGAGAAGGGAGAAGTTTGGGGAGGATTTTGGTGTGGGGTGGTGCTTTGTTTTGCTTTGGGGTTTAGTGGTGTTTTGGGTTTTTTTGAGAGAGTTAAAGGGGGCATTTTCCCCCAGAATGAGATTGTTTGAAAGATACCACTTGTAAACTGGTTTGGTTTTACAGCATTGTGATTGTATGGCTGATTTAGGCAAATACATTACTTTGTATCAGGTTCATGTGTATTTGCAAAACTTAATAGAGGCAGATAGCATTTATGTTTTGGTAATGGTATCGATGATCTCAGAACAAACACAATATTTAAATTGCATTTATTTTTCTTTTTCTGTTTGTTTAACAGATGCTAGTTAATTAATTTGCCATTTATTAGAAAAAGAATACTAGGGAGAGGATGCTGTTTCAAAGTCCCAGACTGCAGAGTTGATGAAAGCTAATTTGAATTGATGGCATTTCAGTAAATGCCACCAGGGGACTAAAATGAACAGCCCAGCAATTACAACAGAGTATACTTTGTGTATTACAGTAAAAAGAATTCAGAGCTCTCTTCAGCCAGTGAGTACACTGGTGAGTGACATCACTTTATATCATTCTCTTAAAATCATTCTTTGTAGCCACAGTAATAGAGTGGGCATGAAATGGGTTAGAGGTGGTGTGAGTTATGGGACAGCAATATATAATGCAATAGTGGCAGCATAATACATCAGAGGCCTGGCTTTAAGACAGAGGACAAATTCTGGCTTGAAGAACAGTTCTAAATATATGTAATGTGTATGCATTTATATATCTTATATGAATATATTTCTTAAGTATGGTTCTACACTTCTACACTTTCTTACTGCACAAGTCTGCCCACATTCCATTCAGCCGGTCTGTACTGAAAGTGGCCCTTAAAGGAGCTTGAAGTACATTGCAGAGCATGAGCAGATTGTTTAGGGATCGGGTGAGCCGTTGCTGTAGATTAACGTAACTCCCTTTCTCTCCTTCACAACCCCTTTACTCAAATATTCCTCAGTTGACCTGTTGGTAGAGGACCATCGTAGCAATAAGCTCCTAGCTGAGCACCTCATTTTCCATGAGTGTGGTGTAAGTAGCTCTCTGTGCATGTGAAACAGAAGGCTTTGCTGTTCCTCCTTCCCAGTGATGTTTGATATAATCAAGAAGATTTAAGTTTCCTGATCATTTTTCAGAAGAGTTTATAGTGAATTGCATATCATGGTATATATTACATCTTTGCAGAAGTGAGATGGAGAAAATGTCTATGCAAGTGTCCTTAACAGCTGTGGGAGTACAATAACTGTGACCATAGAAAAGGCAGCACAGAGACATCAGGTGAAAGGTTATGTTGTCCTTTTCCAGTGAGCAGAAGATGGGGCAGAGTCAGTTTGTTTAAGGTGGTTTATGCTCACATATGATATTCCTATCTGAGATGAACCTTGAGAGACAGAGGTGTTCTCCCCTCTGTCTTTTAGGATGCTGTCTTAGAGGCAAATATTTCTCATTCGATTCCAGCCAGATGGAAAGTGTAATGGAGGAGTTAATTTTATTAAAGCAAACTCTGAAACAGCAGAATATCATCTCTAATACATTGGATGGTCATGTAGTGCACTACTAATGAGGGTAACTATGTGGAAGCAAAAAGTGTCAAACAGGGATATTTCCATAGTCTTATTGTTCTTCGAAACATTAAAGGATCTGTACCTTTAGAAGACTGGCCAGTGCACTTTCAGGCCCTGAAAAGCATGTTGAGGACAAGTTCTCATCCCTTCAAAGGTCACCAGGCAACCACAAAGATGGGAGGTCTGAACATTAGAGTGAAGCGTAGCTCCAGCTGCTCTCACAACTACTAACAGTTCAGTGAGCTGATGCAAGGAGTCTGTGGTCCATCTGTTCAACTAAAGACACTCAGGAGGCAAATGAACTTTCTGAATGGGTTTTCATGTGAGCCACATGGCACTATAGGTGTGTGTCTGTAGTAGACTTAGTCATCTCCATTCCATGGATCCTTTGTCTGTGATTGCTCATGCTTTGGGCTGTATTTCCAAGGACATAACGTTATAGTCTCATTTTAGGCTGTCCCTCTTCGTTGTCTTAACTCTTTCCATTAGACTGCCTGACTGCCATCTTTCTGAGGTTTAGCTCTTGGATTTACACAATGACTAATTTATTAATTCAGCCTTTAAGAGTACTTAATCCTGAAGTAATCAAGAGTAGTCATTCAAGCAATACTGTAAAAGGAATGTCAGAAAAGAACAAATAAAAATAATGTATACACTTACAACTAATCTCAAAATGAAGCTGAAGATAAAATTAACGTGCTATCCTAGATGTACATCGGGATTGCTTGGAGAGTGCTCTAACTACTAAAAAGAAAATCCTTAGTGCTTTTCTGGGTTTAGTACTGTATATAGAATAAAGTTCAATTAAGTAGCATGTGTTCTGCATAAAGGGAGAAGCAGACCTATGACAAAACCAGCCACCTCAGATTGCTGTCAGTGACCATTACCTGTGAATTGTCTTGGGTGGGTTTGGCACAAAGTTATGTGCTATAAGCCACCTATTAATTTGGTTTTATTTGTGCAAAATAATACACTCCAAGCTAGCAACAGTTTATTTGTAAGTTCTGCCTTTTAGTGTATCTGTGGAGAAGTGATTATCTATACCAGAGAGAAGTATTTGCTTACTCAAATCCAGCTATTATTAGCAATAAGTTTATTCTCAGGAAATAAAATTTCACCTAACTTGGGTTTTTCAGTTAGTTTTTGACAAATGGCTTTTGTGTATGAATTTTTTTCAAGCTGTAGCAAAAACAAAACTGCTGGGACAGGTGTCAAATGTCAACCATCTGCTGTGCTAATGACCAGGATATTCAAGGCATTGTCAGAGCTACCAGCCATTAGGAACAGGGCCCTTACCTCAATGTTCTGTGCCTTAATAAGCCTCTCGTTTCAGATGAGATAGCAGAGAACACTGTGTGCAAAGTTCCTCACAGTCTGAGCAAAGTGGGTCTTTGGAAACTGTGAACCCAACTTGAAGTGTTTCTGCAGGCATCTTTTTTGGATGAGGTGGGAAGCAGGGAGAGGGGCCATGTAGGTGGAAAGCAAGCTTCCCTGAGTTGCTCTGGCTCTTTTAGCCTCATGAGTTACAATTATGATTCCAAAATGTCTGGGCTTTGGAACTCTCTCAGTACCGAGCAGAATGTGGTTCAGAAACCAATCCAACCAGAATGACTCCTTTGTCCCTGTTCCATTTCCCTGTGCTGATGACTTGCTGTAGTAGGTGCTGGTACACTGTAGAAAGGAAGGAGGACTGGAGAGTCCTCACTGAATAATCTTGGGTGTTCTTCACCAGAGTAAAGAGAGCAAAATGTAAACCTGATCAGTAAGCTGCAAAGCATCTTCCCTCGTTGCTTTTTTGGGGCCACGTAATACCAGGTTCTGTCACAGAGAAGATATTTGCTGCAAGTCATTCACTCATCATTGTTATGATAATTTGTTTACTCAATTTTCTATGCTATTGGGCAGATGAGCAGAGGAAGATTTTGGCACAGAGGCTTGAGAGACTTATTTGCCAGGTTTTAACCCTGCGCTACTAACACTGCCCTTAAGCACTGAATGAGGTTTTTGTCATTTTGTCTTTGTGCTTCTCTTGAATAGTATTTTAGGTGAACAGAGGCTCCTAATCACACTGTATTTATATTATTTTAGAACAATAGGATTGTTGTGAAAAACAAAATACTGTTTCTGAGAGAGTGAAGTATACAGACCTGTATTTCAGAGCTATCACGTTTGGACAGCTAAACAGAAAATACCTTCTAAATTTCAATGGTATCAAGTCTTTAAAATTGTTGGCTTCTTCAAGAAAGCACCTAGTACTTCTAATTCCTGGTTTTCCCTTTGATGAAAGAAAGTATAAATGATGAAATATTGAAATATTGACAAGTGTTATTTGAGAAATCAAAGAAACATTTTACAGGCGATGGGGTGGTACTTAGGAGCATGTCAGATTGCATCAGTCCTTGGTGTCACATACTCCTAAGCATAGGCTTGGTATTTATTGAGTAGTTTTTGTTGTTTTGTGGTTGACACTAGAGTATTTCATCTGTCCTGCTTTTGCATTCAGGGCATAAAAGCCTCATACTCAAGCTTCTGTGAGTTATAGTTGTTTGACTAATGGAAATTTGACCCTTTTTTGGCTAGAACAACTGCATGGTGTGTGTTTAACAGTGTTGTGAAACAATATGGGATTTTCATGGGGTACATGGCCCCATATATATATGTATATATGTATATGGAATATCTAAAGCCTTTAATTGCTTATATTGTCCATGGTGATTGTGTCCTATTGGGTATAACAGAGAGAGGAAACTGCTTTTTGTTTCTCTTGGCCATTGTGTAACTGATACTCCATGGTTTAGTTCTTCATAATAATTATAATCCTATTAGTAGGCAAGGGATGATATAGAGTAATTCTGTCCAGCATTATGGTTTGTATTTAACAAATCACAAGATAATGGGAAATATTTAGAAAGAAGCTAATGAGCACAAGAGAACCTTGGAACTAGTTTTATTCCCTGTCAAGGTCTCTTTGCTCAGAGCATTAATGCATTAATTTTTAAAAAGAATGACATCAAAGTCTGATGATGAAAGTGGTTCAGTGGAAATGTGTAGAAAATGATTCAAATTCATGCTGGTGAGTCTGGCTTGACTTGGCAAAAAGCACAGCACGTGTAGCCACTTGCTATTCCAGCACAGCTCCGGAGCGAGGTCAGCTGGTGTTCATGAGAGCACCAGGCAGAGCTGCTCCTGTTCCAAAAGCAGATGGTGAGGTGACCCAAAGGAAAGAATCAGAACAGCAGAGGGCATTTTTACTGCCAGCCACCTCATCTGACAGCTCTGGTTTAAAAGCAAACTAAAGATGCTTGAGAGAATTGCTGTAAGAGAAGTGCATCTCTGCATATATATAAACTGCACAGTGTGTATATGTAATATGTATTATATATTATACCAATGTATAATATGACTATAGTACTATTAGTCTGTAGTCTACTGTGTACACACACATAAAATACTGCATTTAAGAACAAAGAGCTGGGCGGTAATGACTGAGCAAAGCCATTTATACCCATAGTATTTTAAATAAAGCACATTCAGTGTCAGTCCACAAAACTAAACCCAAGGCAAACATCGTTGAGGAAGTTTTTTGAGCAACTTTGAAGAAGCTTGTCCCAATGCCACACATTACTCTGGAAGTGCTACCTTAACAAATGTAGTTTCCCTGCCTGCCTGTAAGAAAGGAACTTATAGTAAGTCGTTAGGCAAGCATCTGGCACCAAGGAGACTGAAATTCTCATGCAAGCTGCTGGTGACACATTGCAAGTGCTTGTCCCTGGTGGTGGAGCACAGTGTTCAGTGGGCATTAGAAGCCCACATGCAGTTGTGGAATGCATGGCTGGTACCGGTTTAGACTGCAGGGCTTTGGATCCTCTTGCCCGAATGAGAGAAGCCTGTGCTGTTTACATGTTGTCTGCATCACATAACTAATTGCAGGCATGGCAGTGGGCATGCCATTAGCAGACAGGTCCTACATGCTTATTAATGTTCTATGGGCAAAGGTGTCTGCTTTCTGGACTCTTCTTTTATGTGCTTTTTAGGACATTAGTAAGTTTGGGATACAGTTAAAAATATGTTGCCTTCTATGTCTGTGCCATCATTGTCTAATGTTCTGTGCTGGTTTTTCATTCATTGTAAACATAATCTTTGCTATATTTTGCTTTAATTGATAATTACAGAATGTCAGTTTTTCTTGGTTATTTACAACTTGGAGTTTTTGGAATGATACTGGTTAATCTTTCTCATCAAGACTGGGTGTTATATCCTAAACTCCTGCCTAGGGCTGTTAAAAGCTGATGCCAAGTGTAAACAGACTGAAAGGACATGATCTGTTTTTTCACAAATCATAGCTTGTACATACTTTAAAAAGTGAATGCAGGCTTGATGATGTCTTCCACCTGCAGATCCCAGCTCTACGTATCTTCTTGTTGTCCAGTAAGTCTGACTTAAGCTCAAAAAGTTGAGGAAGGAACTTGAACAGGAACCAGATAAATTACTGAAGCCATTAGCTATGAGACTGATTTGTTTCTGCTCATGACAAGATCATGGAATATAACTATTATGCATATTATTATAACTTTTAAATTGAGAACCGCTCAATTAGTCACTGTTTCTGTCTGATTTTTGATATGGCAATACTTCAGTGGGATTGTGTTCAGTTGTGACTGATATGTTTTCATTTACCAGCTTTTAAGAGCTGAACATAAGTTACATTAAACCAAGCTATGTTTCATTTTCCTGGCTCCATCTTTTGTTTCTTGTGATATAAGCTTTGTTTAAAAAAAGCTGACTGCTCCTTAAATACAAAAATCCTGCTGAGTTTTAACTCACTTGAGGGGAAGGAGCAACAAAATTTAGTCTCCAATGACACCAGGTTTCAAATGGTGTGGGTTGTTCCAATAAATATCCTTTCTGCATAGGCTCAAGTCCTATATTTGGGATGTGATAGATAACTTTAACAGTGAAGATCACAGAGCAGTCCTCAATAATAGTACACAAGGTAGATGAGGCACTTATATTACAGTTGACGTTTACTTGCCAGAATGAAATAAAGTTTTAGCCACTTAGGCTGGAAATGTGTATCTGTTTCTGACCTTTATTTTAGTAACTGTAACATACTGGAAGAAAAAAAATCAAGGTCATACTCCTAATTCCTGTTATTTTGTCATTGTGAGTAACCCTGATCACTTTTTTATGCAAAATCAGCTGTTACTTATCTGGCAACAGTGATGCTTAACATATTGGTAACACCTTATGCTGCAGGTGCAATCTTTAAATTTAGTCTGTAGAATAAAATGGATAGTGCTATATCTATTTCACTAACAAGGAAGCAAAGAGCATTTTCAAACAAGTTTTGACAACCCTCTATATGAATCCTGGAGAGCCAACATCAGGTACTTCATTTTGCAGGAAAAACAGTTTTTCATGTCACTCACCCAGGGAATATACGGGTCACATTGGCAGGCAATAAGAAAAGAAACAAAGTAAAATCCTGTCTTCAGAATCTCTGTAAAGAGATTCTAATTGTATCAATAATGCTTTTAAAACATGAGTTACTTATTGATTTTCGAAAGCCTATGAACCTACAGATAGCTTTGATTTCTTTAACACTTTGTTATTGAATCTCTGCTGGAGAATACTGGAGTAGTTACGAAGGGTGATGTATATTTAGGAATGCACTGACTCCCAGAAATAAAGCCAGGAGGGTGAAGTGGAACAGTAATGCTTTGTGATTCCTAATCCTTGGAAAAGGAATCACAGTATTTTCAGAATGCTAAGTACAATGCTGGTAGGGGAAAAAAAGTACTTTTCTCCTAAAATGGTGCAAAGGTTGATTTATAGATCAGTGTGCTTTGCAACTATTGTGGGCAAGTCTTCCTGTGTTCCTCTGTACTGTGCAGAGATTGACCTGTCAATGAAAAAGATGGCAAATGGAGACAGATAAGTTTGATTTGTCCCAAGTCAATCAGTTAGTGGCAGAGCAAGAATGGGATTAGTATCTAATTTTAAATATCTCTCTTTGCTTCCTTGATATTGTAGAGACAAAGGAGTCTTGGTAGCATGATACCTCTGATTTTTGGATTTTTTGCCTCAGGAGGAGCTGATGCACCTGTTTCTGAAGGGGATTTAGGAAAACCAGTTCTGGCACAAGTCCCTCCATTTGGGCAGAGAAGTGACATCATTTAGGTTTTAAGTGGCAGTTACAGGGCAGTCAAACAGGTCTGCTGGAAACAACTGCAGTGAAGTGCTGCCATCTAATTGCTAAGCATTTATGATACCTGTTACTAAACATTCTCTCTCCTTTGAACTGCAAAGTCAGTCTAGGGTATTATTGGAAATATATTGGTATATATTGGAAAATCTTTGCGTTATAAGTCTTTTAAAGATCCAGCAGTCTTCAGGACTGACAACTTGGTAATATGAAGACTTGATGCACAGATGTTCTGTTAGTGCTGTGGGTACAGATGATTTTCCTGCATTTATTCCTGGTTGCTATAGTTACAGTCAATGCAGAAAATTATAATATTCAGTAGGCATTGGGTTTTTTGAAAGCATAGAAAACAATGTTTTCTCCTATTTCCGCCATGCACGTTCTTGGATATGAAGCAGTCCTGGTAATTTGCCAGAAAAATTGAAATTTTTCTTCCAGTTCCATTTACTTTCATCATACCACCTGTCACACTCTTCCCAATTTTCCCTTTGTTTCATATCATCAGACTGCTTTTGTTTGTCCTTTGTCCCCTGTTTTCAGGAGGTAGGTGGTAATGTTCTGTCAGGCAGGAATGCATCCTGGCTACTGGATTAGTTTACTTGTCTGAGTGCAAACAGGTGCCTCTGTATTCTCTAGGGGACACACATTTTCTTTCCACTGAAATCTTTGTTTTTTCCATGAACACTGACCCACTGTCCAATTTCTCTGTTAGCAAATCCTGCTTTCCTTCTTTTCAGACATGTTACTTAATTCCCTCGCTCTCAATGTAATAAGCTTTCTGCTGTCTACTTTTCTTCATTTCTTTACGTGTCTCTGATTAGATATGGTCATGTTCTTAAATAGCTTTTTGATATTTACCATTATAATACTGTGAGGAAGTTTTAGCTCTAGATATTTATAAAACTGGGCTGTTTTACAAACTGATGAAAAATCAACTCCTGCACAGCAGGTTTCTCTTTCTTTTATTAAGTTTGACTGCCATACATTTCAAGTACAAATACTGTAGGAACTTTACTGGTGCTTTCCCTGCATTTCTTATCCTTAACTAACTTAAGTTTGGATTTTCTCATTAAAACAAGCCAAATTATCCCACAAATATACTGTGATATTTGGATTTCTTTTGTGCTTTAAGTTATGCTGCAACCTCAACATATCAGAACCTAAGATAAAAGTTTAAACCAAGTCTCCTAGGAAGACTACGTAGGATCTTTCCCTATTACAGTTTTTTTTCAAGAGGATTACTACTGAGTGTCAAGTCAGCTGCTGTGAAGGAGTGTTGGGGCTTCCCATTCAGTTGTGTGTATTCCACATATTCCAGAAGAAACTAATCAGGAGAGAAATACTGAGGCTTTGAGCCAGATCCTGTGCTATTCCAGTTACCCAGACTAACTCTATAAGGATAACCCTATTATATAGACTGTAAAACAATATATAAGAGAGAAGCTAGGTTGGGAATAACTTGTACTTTTTGGAAGGCTGTTTTGGCTTCTAGGAATAAGGTGTATCTGTGATTGTGCAGTGCAGCACAATAAGTTCCTACCAGTGAGCAGGGACTCCTTCAGCAGCTCCCTCTGCAGTCTGATCTGAACAAAGTGTGCTGCTGTAACAACTAAATACTTAGATAAGAAAAACATGGATGGAAGAACGTGTGTTTTGCCACAGCATTAAGAAGTCTTTCAGTAGGGTTGAACCTAATTTGCCTCACAATAATAAGGGCTGATCAATTCTGGATTAATATTGTTCAATGTGGGGCCTCTGGTGGTCTAGTGGTTAGGGTGCAGGACTCTCACCGCTGCGACCCGGGTTCAATTCCCAGCCCCCCGGGCAGATGGAGCTCGTCAGCCCTGTAAGGCAATCCATCTAAGAGAAGGTCACTCTAAACAAACCTACGTCCTGGGGACCTCACTGCCACTGTCCAAGTTTGCTTGGCCCCGGCAGATGAACCTCAGGATTAAAGGGTGGGCTCAGTTCAGCGCACGCTGTGTCTCACCTAAAAAATCCACTGCGCAGGCTCGAAGGGTTAATGACCTTTCCCAAATCTTTGCTCGCGAAGACTGACCATTATTGTTCAATGTGGTGTTGGCTGTGAGGTTAACATTTAAGGAACTAATATGGGCATGTAACCTTTACTAGTTTTCCATCACACCTTTTTAGAAACTGTATAACTTTGGATTAGGGGACTGCTACTGTAAGTTTAAATGCAGTTCAACCAAGGATAGCAGCATTACTTTTAAACAAAGTATTTTGTTCAAAAAAATCTTCCAATTCATTGCCCCTGTTCTTGTAATGGATGGAACTACAATATTTTTCTGTGATAGCTGAGAGAAGTCCATAAGGGTGAAAAATCCATTTTTATCTTCTAACAATATAAAAAAACTAAATCAGGGAGCATCCTTGGAGGCATTTAGTTTCTCAGATGTTAACAATCCTGTGAGTACCTGAAGCTTCCTTAAGGACAGTATTCAAAAGGATTGAGACTTTCTTGTGTCACCCATGAAGATTGCTTTCAGTTCAGGGGGAAAGTAAAGTAAACAAACTCCCCCCCCAGATCTAGGAAAACAAGGTAAATTCTGCTTCTGTCAAGAGAGACATGGATCTCAGTAAAGGTGCTTCCTGTCACCATGCTGGGAGTGCAGGATTTTGGGAGCTGATTGGCAGGAGGTTATTCGGATGGCATGGTCTCTGTAAGATTGAGAGATTGACTGAAGTCCAGGATATGACCATTTTCAACGTGCATGATATGTTGCTCAGGTTATCAGTAGGTCAAAGTAAACATTGGTATTGCTTTTGGGTGGGTATTTTTTCCTTCTGTGTTAGGGTAATATTATAATCTGTGAGTGAGTTAGAGAAGTAAATCTTGGAGACTTCAACCCTTTGCTAGAGAGGAGATCAAAGGGAGGCTTCTGTAGAGCTTAGCCCTTACTTAAAAGAGAGAAAAAGAAAATGTTATCAGATAACAGATTTTATAGTGATGTCTTTTATACCAGTTCTAAAAATGTGGTTTTCAGGTTCATTGAGCCTGATTTGCCATTGCAGGTACCTTTACTACGGTATTACTAGCCCTTTCTAAAATCTAATTGAGTTAAGTGAAGTTAAAGGTTATATAAATATAATGAACATGGAGAATAGCAGTCCTTTAACAATAAACTGAGTTGCTGCTGATGCTAGCTGGAGTTCCACGTGCCTGTAAATGACTGTTCTTCACCAATCTGCCTGTCTTTATCCTGCAAGTTCTTTTGAGAAGCTCCTGGATGAGGAGACCACTGGTCCACATCCTATTTCACAATACTGCCCAGACTGACACTCACTAAGATAGTCACTAAGAAAGCATGGTTCAAATTAGTGTCAGTATATTTTGAATGCCCAGTTTGAGAGCTTGAAAATGTGAACTGCTTATGCAAATTGAAAGTGGCCCGAATTTCAGATTCAATATATACTTTGCAACATTTGAACATCCACAGGCAAAGCCCAAATGAATTACTTTCTGCTTAGCACCCACTGAATGTTTACATTTGAAGTTAAAAACTAACATCAGTGTTTTCTAAAATACCATTATATGCTCAACATGTGGGAAAATCTGGGTTTCCTATGCACAAAATTTGTAGGCAGTCTCAGAAAAATACCTTAATGGTGTCTTGCTGGTGTGAGAACCAACTAACAGTTCATGCAAATCAGAACTAGTTTTTAGAAACTATGTAATGTGGCTTTATGTTTATGTATTTTATTAATATTTTTTCCTGTGCCTTAAATGAACACTAATCCTTATTCTATTAATTTTTTAGATGTCATGATAATATAACACATTTTAATGTATAATATTTTCCATATATATTTTCTGTCTTTGAGAAACCTTTTCTTAATTGTCAAAACAGACTATTAGTATTAACCTGATTAAATAAAATTTAAATTAATGCAGACAGCTCATCATATGAAGTGAGTCATATGCAAAGCAGAGTATCTGTGTGTAATTTAGTAAAATAGAGAAGTTAATATCAAGAGTTTTAGGAAAAAGGAATTACATCAAGTGTAATTTAAGCTTGTTGAGATGAATTTAAAATAATTTTATTTTGAAGGGAGACCTGATTTTTTCCAAAGCAGTTTTTTCACTGCACAGGCTTCTCAGTTTCTTTTATTTTTTGATAATTTACATGGTGTGCAACTAGGTAGGTTAGCTTCCATACTGCCCAAACTTTCAGTAATTTGCTATAATTGTCCATATTCCTCTTATGGTAGTTCTCATCCATAAAGATCTTAGTGAGCTGGAGAATGCAGCATTACTGCTAATCAAGTCTAATTCATCCATATTAAAATGTATTTTTGACCAAGGGCTATTGGGCCATTCTGTTTTGTGCTACTCCTGTATTTCCTGTAGATTTTTAAGTCAATAGGATTAATTCTTTGCTTTATTCCATCAGTGCCACTAAAACTGTTGTTCTTAACTGAGAGTAGAAGTGTTACCTTATAGCAGTACTTGGGTGTAATAAACCAAGCAAATAATGGTAAACTGTTGGCTGTTAGCTTGGTTGTTGTTTGTTAAATTCTTTGGGAATTGATACATCAACAACTGCAAAAATTATTAATAATCTAATGAACACTAACAAGACTTCTCTAAATTGCAGTACAGTACATATCTGAGAAACATTCTCAGTGTTTCGGGTTGTAAATGGGTAATTTGAGTCAAGAAGTTGCCATTATTTTATCAGAGTAATCCCTATTATTTTCAGCATATTCTACTTTAGGAAAAATACACGTTTGTCACAAACAGTGCTAAAACCGTGCACATGAAAAATAATTGACATTCAGTCCAGGATAGGAGTTGAATGGGTAAAACACAGCAAGTATGACAAAGATCTGGAGAAGGGTATTACAGGTGATCTGTAGACTGTTTCTTGCTTCTGTGTTGAATAGCTTGATAATTATAGAAAATTCTAGAGGATTGTTGGGTTTTTTTCCATTTAACACGGAAAAGAGTAGTTACTATTGTTGCGAGGCAGTTTTGGTGATCTTGGAAAAGCTGAGGAAGAGTTCTTTGAAGTTACTGTTTTCAAAAGTGTAGGCAGTATATCTAGAATTTAATATTAGGGAATAATATGTTGGGAAATACCATGTTTATGTTGGTACTGTAACATAAATTCTCTTTATCTGTTGGTTGGTCCGTAGCTGGTTGGTGTGTTTTGTGGTTTGTATTTTGGGGTTTTTGGATCTTGTGTGGTGCAGATTTTCCTTACCTTTTTTACCCCCTTCAGCTTCTAGTCTGTTTGGTTTTTGTCTGACTTCAATTAAAAGAAAGCTTTCGAACACTTCAAGGTTTATTTTTCATTTAATCTATTCAGAATTTAAGGATTTTTGTTGATGTATAAGAAAACTGTTCAGTCACAGACTACTTAAACATATGGAATGGAACAACTGTTATTAAGCATGTTCCATGCAAAACAGAGAATCTAGAGAATTTTATACCAAAACACAAAAGGATTTATAGCTCTTTATGTGAGAGAAACCAGAGATGGGATTCAGTTTCACCTGCAGATCCCAGGTAATGTCTGGTTGCCTACATTAAAGGCAGTAATCATGAGCTTTGTATTCAGTAGGAAGAACCAGATTCTTCTGGGATATAGTTGATCTAACTCACTTTATTTCTATTCTTTAGGTTGAAATATAAATTTATTTTAGAAGTGTGTGTTTCTCTCTGATGCCAGAGGATATGTGTATAGTTGATATTCAACTTTGGTGAGAAGAGTCCTACTCTGAGCTGCTGGCAGGGCAGCACACAACAGATGGAGTGTGGAGGACCCAAGGGAAAGGACTGCTGGGTAACCTCAGCAAGGCTCTCCTCCAGCCCCTTACAGCTCTGTTTACAGTATTCCTTCGAAATAACTCAAGTATAACACAATCAACTTAAAATTTAGATGACTCTGATGTAAATTATAAGTGTAGGTAAGACACTAAGGAAAGGAAGCAAGACATCAAAGTGAATAAAGGGAAGAGGGAATAAAATCATACAAATTCTGGAGCTTTGGGAGAGGGTTCTGGAGTGTTTTTTCTAGGCTGCTACTTTTGAGAAGTATTGTTAAATTATATTTGTATGCTGTGGTTGCTGGCATTTAGTTCCCACACCTAAGTACCACTGTTTGGTTTGCATGTGTTGTACTTGATGGATCTGATACTTTGTTCACCTTACAAATTACTGACATTTAAAGCTGCTTGTTTCTTGTAATAAAGCTGAGTTTGAGATTATGGACTAAATAATAAGGGCATGGATCACAACAGTGCTGTAGAATCACAAGGCTGTCATGTTAACAAAACCCAAGTACTGTATTTTAATGAATGGCAACAACAGTGAGTGAAACAGGGAGCTGTAGTGTGTATTAGGAGAAGATCTGGTTTAAAGGAGAAGTGGAAGAGTTACTGAGACCTGGATAAATTAAATATTGAGACATTCCTTATGCCCTGTGTACCAGTCTTACAGTGGCAGCTGATAACAAGGTGAGGGGTGCTGCAGTGGAGTGATGGTTAGCATGCTGTGCAGTGAGTCAGCAACAAATGAGCTGGAAAAGATAAAAGCAAAGCAGCATTGAGCATTGTAGCTTAAACACAGAGAGTCTAATTAATATCACTTGCATTTGGCCAGGCTTGAGTTAGTACTTCTTAGTCTTTGACTTTGGATCCTACTTTGATTTGTTCTTCCCTTAGTTTGGTTGTGATATAATGGTAACCTTGTTTGTGATTGAAGTCAACAAAAAGGAGAAGAGAGGCATGACATCTCTACAAAAGTGTAGAAAAAGATGGAAACAGGAGAAAGCAACAAAGATGGATTTATGGTAGAAGTGAAGATGTGAAGGATGAATGAGCTGAGAGCTCAGTGAGGTCAGAACTGTTCTGTTCAGGATCTGCCAGGATTGCACTAAGAGCACAGGCACTGGCATGATATTGTATAGTTGCATTCATGTGTTTCATAGTTTGGCAGGTGCTGGTATGGTATGGTTTTATGAACAGCAGTGGCTGGGTGGAATAAAGAATTTTCCTTTTAGTCAGAATTCCAAAATATGAGAAATAAGGGTCTGAGACAATAAAATAAATGTACTAAACTCCCCTGCTATATCGGTTCTGAAATAATGCCATTCTTAAGACACTGAGATAATTCACTCACATAGGCTTTTAAACAACTCCTTAATTTTGATTCTCTCCTTTTTTTTAATTTAACTTTGTTTTTACATTTTATTTTCATTGTGAGCCTGGAAATATTGGCTGAGGAGGTGGGAAGATGAGCAGACGTGAAACTGGGCAGGGTTCCAGTAAATGTCATCAGAATTTTGACACAATCAATGTGTTTCTCTGAGGCACTTGGATTCTTTCAAATTGGCATTTGCTTCCCTGAGAGCTGTTGTGTCAGAGTTTTGACCAACTGATATCTGCAGGATAAAGCAAACTTTTCTTGCAAGATGGTTTATTCTGCTTATGAGTGCAGCCTGAAAACCTTGAAAGCTGCTACTATGGAAAGGACTGAAATAAATTCTCCGTTTTCATTTTTCAGCAAAGAGGAAGGCGTGCAGTGATTTTTTCCATTGGGAAAGCTGGAAAACTGTACTGTTTGGCTTAGCAGAATTATTCCCACTTGAAAATACGCAGGCAGAGAGTGAGGGAGTGCTCATTTTACCTGCTTCTCATTGCCCATTTTCTGCAATCTCCATTCATTTCCCAGAGTTAAATTTCCATTATGTGTTCTCTTTGCTGTATTCTTTCCTCTTACAATATATGAGAACAGAAAAGTGGGGGATTTCTTGCATAAGAATATTGTCTTATTTTCAATTTAGATCTAAAAGATTATAGTTTGGGCCATTGGAATTGAATAACTAGAAATCTATATATCATTAAAGGAAATGTACAGTAAGTACATTTTTATACAGGCAGCATTACAAGATGGAGTATTTCAAGAGAATAGTAGTCTGGGCAGGGAATGGCAGAAATATTACATGTAAATGTAGTAAAGAGCTGACAAATGGTATTTCTCAACAAATGGGCTCCTTTTGTGGATAAAAAGCTCTGAAGAGTAACCCCCGAGGAAATCAATTCCCAAATGGCTGTATAATCCTCCGAGACCAGCTCCAGCCCTCTTTTGTCTCTAATTGTATTGACAGCTGGTAGTCCCAACTTTCTGGCGATTTATCTCCCCCTGCATATTTATTGAGAGGTTTCTTGTCATAGTATTGACCGTCCATTAACAAGGAAGTGGTGGATAACAGTGAAATCCCCATGGTCCTGGCAGATGTTTTCTTGGTATGGGAGCTTGTGCCCCACAGCAACGGGCCTTGTGGCATATGCACAACAAAGTGAAAGTTAGCATTTTGGAATAAAAATAAAGCATTACTTCCATGGAAGATTTGAGTCAGTGATCTATATTCAGTTCCTGATTTAAAACCAGATTGTCATGGTAATTTTTTTTATGCAGACACATGCAAAATTATATGGAGATAAACATGCAAAGCTAAAATAAATATAAAGCAAATGCTGAGATTATTGTGGTGATTTCAGTTTCTTAATAAGACAATGATTCCAAAAGAAAAATTTTGTTAAAATAGGAGTTCTGGATTCACTTATCTCTTTTGGTGCAGCTCTTGGTTTCCCTGCTCCCAAGTTCCGTGAGTAGTTCTGGTTTTTTTACTGTGACACAAACTCTGGGGTTTGTGCTGCAGTGTTTGCCAAGGCACTTCTGTCTGCAGACTTGACTTTGAAACTTCAGCACTTGAGGAGGTAATGAACCCAGTAATGGCACAGCTCATTAGGAGCATTACAGCTAAATGCTATCAAAAGCCAAGGAATAAAGTTTTAGTTAAACACTAGCATAGAATTCCAAACCTAGCATTCTGCTTCTGAGGTTTAACAGCTTAGTTCAACAAAGCACAGCAGCAAAATTCCTAACCCATTATGGAGACTAGGAAATAGTTTAGATGGAACAGACACCAGAAGCAATAAGGAGCTATTAGAGCAGGTTTGGGAGTAAGGATGCAGTTCAGATGGTCATTCAGATGGAAATGATTCCCCTAGAGACTGTATCTGCCCCTGTGGGTTTAATTCAATACAAGTATCATAAAAAATGAATCTTTTGGATTTTGCACAGCCCTGGATAAGTACAGATTCATCTTCCTAGTGCAGCTCCTGCTGAGCTGGGGCTAACACTTAGCATCTGTGGCCTCGTGAGGAAGTTATGTAAGAATGCAATAGAAAAAGACTGTGTAGTAAATGAAAGGGTTATTTTTCTTCACTCATTGATGCTCTCAATGATTCAGGAGAATGAAATATTAGGAAAGAAGGAGGCCTCGAAAGTTGGTGAAGTGAACAAAGGCCAGAAGTGAGGACAGGGAGGAATTTTCCAGCCAAGGGGAGAATTCAGTGCAGAATATGGTTCCATCCTGGAAGGTTATGTATGGCACTGCTGGGGTTGGTACAGAAGGTCATTGTGCTCACGTGCCCAGCTACAGGCACGTGCTTATTTAGCTGTAGATTTCATGAAAGCAGCAAATATTATAGATGCCTAAGCAGACCCTATCAATAATTGATTTTCTGCTTCATCTCAAATTGAATAAATTGTGCTTTCTGAACATTAGTTTACGAAATTTTAATGTCTTATCATGACAACCTGTTTTCCTGAGACAGCCTTTTACAGACCTTTGCTGTAAAGCACCTTTAATCTCTATTTCTCAAAGATTTATCATTAGGCATATTCTGCCTGTGCTCCAGAAGAAAATCAGATTAGAAGCAGACAAGGAATTCTTAGCAGCATGTTTTACTTTGAGAAAGATTAATGTTGATTTGATTTTTAGGCTGTTGTGTTTTATAGTTTGCATTTTGATTACATCTGATTAACTTAGGGGGAGGCTGTGAGAGCTGAAAGATTGTCATCTTATTTTGAGGGAGATAAAGGGTGAGAGATGACAAGAACTAAATATTAACCCACTTGCCCAAGCTAATGTGCTCAGTAATCATTAGTCACCTGTGTGATGCTCATGGTGCTTCATCATCTACAAATGAGCATTGCAAACGTAATTTATAAATAGTTTCTTAAATAAAAGCACTGTTCACTGTCCACTTTGATTTCAACTTACATTTAATTTCATTATTTCAATAACCGTGAGGTATTTTGGGAAATAATAGTGTCTCCAAAGTTTTCTAAGTTAAAGCACAAATACTAATATTTTCTGAAAATTTTGGGAGTTTATTTACTATGTGACTATTTCTGTACTGACTGTGCAGTATTAAAAATTTGCCAGTGTCAGAATCAAAAGGCTGAAAATTACATGGTAGAAGTAACTCAAATCTTATAATGAAGATTTAATTTAAGATTACTCCAACTTTTTATAGGTAATGTTCATCTGGGAAAAAAATCCCCATGTGGAACTTGTATCACAAATACAGGTGATTTACAGCTATGAGATTATGTAACCTTTGTTCTTAAATCCTGTGCATGGTGACAAGTAGATGGGGGTTGAGTATCTTCCTTCTTGCCAGTTCTTTTGGCAATCCTCTCCAATGTGTCTATGCTGTAAATAATTTTTTGCAGTTATTGCTGGGTTTGGTGGGGATGTGGCTGGATTAGAGAGCAGGCTCACAGGTTAGCCTAACTGGCCCCTATTTATAGAATCTTAGTTGGCAGCTTCCCAGTGCTCATCTTTTTTTTGCATTTTGAATGTTTAGTGTTCTGGTCCTTCTCCAAACAATGCACAATTGTTTCTTTAATTATATTATTTGGAGAATGTCACTGTTGATGTTTTGGAATTTTATTTACTCTGGATTCTAGAACTAACAGCAATAAAGAGTAAAGGTTGTTAAGCAAATAATGCTATTTTGAAAGTTTTGGGAATCTGGCAAATGGCATAAGGTTTCCTTTCAAATCTGGACTAACCTGGGCTATGAATGTGCCTCTTTAATGAAAAGGGCAGCTTTTGAATGTAGTCCCTAAGGATAATTATCATTTTCTGGAATCTTATTAGCATGCAAAGTGGCATAATGGAATAGCAATATGAGCCTTGGGAGCCAACTGAGGGGACAGTAAGGCATATATTATTGTAGCTTGTGCAATAATATTTAGCTGTATCAAGGGATACATTGGAAAGACTGTTCTGGCTTATCCAAAGAGAAATTACCCATGCTCAACAAAAGTTTTCAGGATGGGATTTTGCTTCTATTATAACTGAAGATTTACATTTTCCTATTCTTACCAGCTTTTGTAGACTCATTAATCTTTTAAAAAGAACAGAGATTAAACCAAGGTTATAATGTACTTCTGAGTTTGAATTTACAGTTTACAAATGTATTATGTGTGTGGTCTGAAACTTCCAGAAGTTACAGCAGGGAAAGAACAACAGAAATTTTCTAGACTAATGCTCTTGTTGTACTAGGGGATTTACCCAGGTGAGCTGCACATTGGGCACTATATTTGAGCATGTCTTTTATTAGTCTTGATGTAATTTTATAGCTGTATAAAATCAGTAGAAGACAGCAATATACCTTAGAAATTGAGTGGGATGTTTTTCTTCTTAAAATACCATGGGTTTCCTTTTGTTATTTAATTCAGATATTTTCATTACATGCTTCTGTGTCTTACTCCTTTTGACATTAGTAGCTGATCTTCATTGGGACTTTATTGACTCATTCTTCAAGTTGCTTTTGAAAGCCTCATTATTTGTTCCATGTTCCATAATTTCAAATGCTTACAGTAATAGTAACCACAATGCTCTATGTAAGAAAAAGCCTAGATAAATAGGTAGGCTTTCCCATCATATCTGTAGGAAGACTTGAAATTTTAAAGTATTTGGAAAAAAAACCCTGAACCTTTGCCCACAAAGTCACTCTTATTGCACAAATTTTGTTACTGTGGTTGAGATAATTAAAACCAGTATTTTAGACTTATTAATGAAAAAATGCACATACACGTGGTATATACAATTGGAAAACCTGAGCCTTCAGAGTTTATGGTTGTTTGTCCTGGTCTAATCCTAAGAGTATAAATTTACTGGTCTGAGCAAGTCTATTCATGACATGATTTGCAAGCCTTTAAAATGAGTCTTGATAAGGATCAAGAGGGACAAATCCTTGTCACAGATCATTGATAAATGTATTCCCCATAAAACTATACTACCCAGATTTTGAAGCCAATGCTTCTGTTACTTCTGTTATTCTCATTCTTTCTCATGGAGTCACTTTTTTGCTCAAGGATAGTGACAGATCTGAGTAGAGCTGGAAATCTTAATGAAAAGCTTTCACCCTCCCTCTGTTCTCTCTGCATCTTAATTGTGTTGTGGATAGAGGGGATCTAACAGAGGCAAATACTGTGTGACAGATGTGATGCTTCTGGGAAAGGCGGGAGAGGAAATCTCACTGCTGTTGCTGATGGGGCAGATGTAGCCAGCTGTGGCTGGGGTGACAGGCAGCTGAGACATTCAGAGCTAGTGCCTCACCAACCAGCCTCATTTCTCAAGGCTGGGCAACACAGACACACAAATGATGGTCAGAGGAGCTTTGTCCTCCCTTCAATACTAGTTTGTTTTGTAGAGAATCAAAATACTGGGATCATAGCCTGTAATTGCATAAGATGATGATGAGAAATACTCAGTTTCCTGTGTATCAATATGTCAGTGCTCTTTAAAGCTTAGAAATAGTCCCAAACACATTGTAGGGTCTGTAATTATGGGAGAGTTTAGTCTTTGGAAATGTGGCAATAGCTTCATATAAACTGAAACCTGATGCGTGGATTTTTCTATCTCTATATGTAATTTCGTAAATTAATCCATACTTTGTATCTACTGCACTCAAAATTGAAATTGTATAAAGTAATAGTTAGGGAGGAAGAACAGGTGGTTATTTTGGATTTAACAGGACACTTACTTAAGGCCAGGCCAGCAAAACTGCTCAAGAATGTCCTGAGATGGTGCTACCAGTGGCAGTTCTACCAGGAAGGGATTTAATATCTCAAGACAATTTGATATTTATCTTCTGCAGAATAAAATAAAGATGATAAAATAGCTAATGGGAATCAAAGTCCCAGGAGTGCATTGTGCTTACACAAGGGAGCATTTCTGTTTAGAATGTCAGATGAAAGATGGTAATGTTGTGGTATTTTTTTGGACTATTTTCTGTTTACGTCAGTTTTCTGATAATGAGGCATTGAAATATGTTAAGCACCCACTCAGGTAGCTGTTTTCAGATATGTGGGAATGCCAGTTTGCCTTTCCTTTGCTGTAAGCATGAGGAAGGATTAGGATAAGGTGCAGAGATGCCTCTGTGGATTTGCTTTAGTGTGTGTGTCCTTTCCCCTCAGCTCAGAAGTTGGGAATGGGTTGCACTTCTACAGTCAGAGTTTTTACTTTCTCAGTGTCTCCTAATGCTTTCCTAGATTCTTTTTAAAAAGCAGTGACATTTCAATTGGAAATCTCCCTGGAAAATTTCTCTACAGTCTGTCAAAATATTTTTCTTTGATATGACACTATATGTTCCTTTTCTTATTTTTTGCTATTACTGCATATAGAACACTAAATTCTTTATCTTCATCCATCTACCAGTTTTCAGACTTCTGTCCTCCCTCTGCTTAGCCATCATTTGCCAAATATGTTCATCTACTAATGGCTGTGGAGCAATATTTTATTTCTGTGTGGGCAGACACAGAATATTGGATCATCTCTAAGGTTCAGAGAATGTTTGACAGTCTCCAGTACCAGATACAGACCTGTATTGGGTGGGCATGCAGTAACCAGTCTCCCACCCCAAAAATATGATGAATCAAATGGCATATTGTAGCAGGAATGCTGCTTATTGAGTAGTTTAAATGAGAACAGATAGCTCTTTAAATATTTTTGGCTATCTTGTAAGCAAAAATGCCATACCTCATAGTGGCTCCAGTGGCAGAGGCAGTTCTAGTTCTGCTTTTTAGTCTCACACACAGACTTACACTTTTTCTGCACTTTTGCTCCCTTTTCTGGTGTTTGTTTAAAGGCAAATACTGATGTGGTCTAGGAGAGGTGCTTGTGCAGGATGGTTTTTGACATCATGTTTTGTGATGTCTCTGTTTAAAAAATGAATCTCTTGTTTCATGGAGTTGGACTTTGATCCTTGTGGGTGCCTTCCAACTCAGGATACTCTGATTTACTTGATTAAAACAGGGCTTACAGGCAATTCTTGTGCTGTTAAATCTGAGCATGTGTTAAAGCCACTGGGAAGGCCTGAGATTAGCATGAAAGGAGAGTGAATGCACAGTTCACCTTCACATGCATTAGCATCTCATGGCTGGGAATCAAAGAGGAGTATTTAATATTTTATTCCAAGTCTTTAGATAATGAGCTTGCTAATAAATCAAACTGGAGACTATTCTGATGCATTGCCCTCACCTAAGAAACTGTTTCTAAGTTTCAAGAGACCCAAGTACCTTGTGTGAGTAGTCTAGTTAAGCTTGTCTTAGAAAATTCCAGCATTTGTTATGTTTTAAAAAAAAGTAAAAATAAAAATGTTAATGGAGTATTAGCACTCTAAGATTCAGATCCATACATAATTTGAGGAAATGCTGAGAAGAACCTGTCAACATGGGGAATAAGAACAATTTCTCTTGAGTGCTACCTTGCAAACACAAATCAGGAACTCAAAGCTTTGTTGAAAATTTAAAATTTAAATTATTCCCTCCTCTGATGTCCAAGTTCACATCCAATCAGTTACCCATAGGAGACAAACCTAACTTTTAAAATAAAGAACTCATTCTGTTAGAAGGCAAAGGCTGCATTTTCCCTTGTTTGTTTAACAGTTCAATTTTAAACAGCATTCAGCAACTATAACCTAAATAATAACAGCCCCCCCCAACCCTAAGCTTCATTTGTCAAATTAAAACTGTTTCTTCATTTTAAACAGCTGTGCTTCTGAGTTCAGTCTGTATATTGATCTTTTGTGGCTGACATGGCAAATGATGCAAAAGTTCCTTAGTGCTATAAAATCACATGGCATAAGAAGGTAGGGCACTAAGTAATTGTGGATGCAGGTTCTGTCTCAAACAAAATAGGGAACAGTTGAGAGAATTTGGTCTTGGGAAGAATTCTGTGCAGCTGATTTGGGGGATCTCTGTAGTTCTTATTGTTTCTATGATGCTGCTGTTTCTGGTCAAATTTCTATTTTGAAAATCCTTTGCATTGTTTCAAAAGGCTTGAAGATGGTGAGCAGCATTTTCTAAGTAGCCACAAAATGTTGCTGTGTCCTGCTAACCTGTATTTCACTGGAGTAGCTTCCTCATTTCAGGCACAGATGGAGGGATTCCTTCCTCCAATATGACCTGAAATTCACAGTGGAAAATGTTTTACACACAGCCTGGAATATAGTATTTTTATAATCTCCTTGTAGTCCAACTAGTTACATGAAGGTTGACTAAAGCCCAATAAATGCAAATTTTTTTAAAAAAATTTTATTCATATGGCCACTTGTTAGCTTGAGAGAGCACCAGAAATTTATTTCAATATTTAAAAAGCAGAGGAAATAAAAGCAGAAGGGTGAAACTTTAATGTTTGTCTAAAAAAGGGAGTTCTTTTGCACATATTTAAACCAGTATGACTTATCTGGTTAAGCAAACCCGTGTCCTTCTGGAAATGTCAACCCCAACACATGGCAGTGTTATTGGAAAGAAAAGTAGTACTTTCTACTTGTTCCATCGTAAAATTTGCTTCTGTTTTTTTCTGATGTAAGAAACAATAATGAAAAAATATTCCTTCAAAACTTATTTTTCAATAAGCATTAGCTTATTGAAAGTTTATGTGAATTCAGTAGAATTGCTTTCTGCTAATAAATGGAAAGGTCACGGGTGATTTCCCCTCTATGGTGGCTCATGCTGGGAAAAGAGTAGGGAGTATAAAATCAAGAGTTATTTGTTACTTTGCACATTTGAAGTGTCCCTTTTATTGTTATTATTTTTAAAACCTGCCTCATTTCTCATCTTTCCTCTGCTTCCTCTGTCTCAGCGTAAGCCCTTGATCTGTGTGAGCTGTTACCACCAAAGCAGAACACCTGGTATAATCCTAGAAATGGTCCATCAGTCTCCTACTTGAAATGAGTCCTGATGCAGAAATTCAGAGGGGCACAGAAAATAATTCTTCCCCTTGAAAGATTAAATCCTTTAGGAGAAGGCCTTCAGTACCATGCAAAAGGCTATTGAGAACAGCAGTGCTTTCAGAGTAAGAGCCAGAACACATTTTGTAAGTCTGGGCTGAGATGGGAATGCTCTTCAAAGTGCTCGTGGCTTCAGGGGGGAGGAGAATGCTGAAGTCTTCCAGAGGCATTTGCCTTCCTTCTCTCATCTTTTGTCTGATGTTTGAAATGTTCTCTGAGACACTGAAAACCGCTACATTGTCTCAGAAAACACATGGTATTCCTCTCGTTTCTGTGCAGTTACTTCAGAACATATAAGGGCAGCATTTGAAAGCACAAGATATGTGGTGACAAGGCTGAAAGCATTCTGTCTGCCGCTGTACACATACTGGGAGCAAACTATTGTTGTTTTACTCTTGATCCTCCTTCTCTCTTTACCAGGGGAATTGCTTGAAAATGTTTATTTAAAAATGAAATGCAAGAGCCATCTAGTTAACAGCTGTAAGTCTCCAGGGACTTGCAGGTCACTTACACAACAGAAATTAAACAGGTAGTGTCTTGCAGTGACTGAAAAAAGGGTGGGTGGATAATCACAGCTTAATAACTACAAAAGTTGTGTCAGATTCTTTTTGAAATCCTGGAGATAGAAGCCTTATAGCCAGTCCTTCAAGGACTTTCACACTTTATCTCAGTACAGTTATTTTTATTGAACTCAAAAGTACCACCCACAAATAGCCAGCCAGCCATTTTCATTATGGTATTCTGAATCCATTCTGTTGGCATGTGCAAATGTGAAAACTCATCTATATATTTTTAAAAAACTGTTTTAACTTAATATTACTAGGGTCTGAGATTAACCTGGAGAAATATATCAATTTTTGTTAAGCCCATAGCAAAAACCAACCAACCAAAAAATCCTAAACCTGAACTGAAAAAAGTCATTATGTTTTACTGTGGATCCCTTTTTGTTTGAGCTGAGGGGGAAAAAAATCCCAGTATTAAGAAAAGGAAGAAAATATTAGTAGACGGGGGGAAAGCAGTAGAACTAATTCAGACTTGGAAAATACCTTTTAGAGAGAAAATTTAAAATGAGAGGGAAGCCAATATGTTAATAAAATAAGGAGAACATATTTACTTTGAAACAGAATTTGAAGTGAGAGCAAAAAGCAGTTTATATATGAACTTTGTCAGCTTTGTAGATTAGATGCACAGATGCTATTTTTCCTTTTTCCTTTTTCGCCCCATATTGATAATAAATACAATTGTTTGCTTTGAAAACTGGGAGAGGGATCTTGACACTTACAAAGCAGCTGCCTGAGAACATCAGGTTCTTGCTCCTGTGCTAAATCCACAGCTCTTAGGCAGTGGACTTGTTAAAACAAGAGTGTTTTTTCCCCATACTGCACTACTTATGTGGTTGCATGGAACATCATCTTGCCCAGTATTTTCTCTCTCTTAAGTGCAGCCTGGGTATTTTTATTTATGCAATCCAAGACTGGCTGCTGGGAATCCTTAAGGTGAGATGCACCCTATCAACAGAGTGCATTTGACCTCAGTGTGGACTGCAACATGAGGCACAGTATTTATGGCAGATGATTTCTTCTGCTTTTGATGTTACACCCTCTCTTTTAAAACATGTCTAACAAAAGCAGTGGGATGCCCAATATGACATTGAGTTTTTTAGCTTTTAAAAGCTCTTACTCTCAGCACCTCTGAGTAGAGGCTGTCAGCATATGTAATGTCCTGCAGGTATGATTTTAATGCCAAACAGCATGGAAGTTTTCCATTACTTCAGAGGTCACTAGATATTTTGAGAAATACCAAGTATGGATGAAGAGATCTGTGTTCCTTCAGAAGTTTGATTCTTTCTGAGTGCATGTCCAGGAATGATTGGTGTGCTTAGCCTAGCTCAAGTTTTTCATATTATTAGGAAGTAATTGTCCCTCATTTGTCATGTATATGTGTTATCTGCACACAGTAAGGACATTTACGAGGGCAGATTAAGTACAGGGAAAACACAATTCAGCAACATCTACATCTTAATTTTTGTCAAATTTATCAGGTTGCAAAAGGTAGTATTTGCTAGAAGGACAAAGTGGTAGAAGGCTAGAAAAGTACACATCTAACACAAAGAACAACCAGCTGCCTTTTATGTTTATTTCTTCATTGTCTAACTAAACTTGGAAGAAAAACAAGTTACTGTGAATGTAAATGCAAAGCATGTGAGATCTGTTTTTTCAACACATGGCTCATGGTCTGCAGGCCAAACAAAATTTGAGTAAATATTTGGAAACAACAGTTACAGTGTTGGATCCAAAGTAGGACAGTGCCTGTTGTAAGACATGTTGCATGTTGCGTTGTTAGGGCCACTCAGTGCCAGAGAAGTCAGATGTTTGACTGAAGTTGGGGAAGTTTACTCAAGTTTGAATTGAACTTTGAAGACTAATTAACCAGCAGGCTTGTGGCTGATTGAATAGTGTGGCATGGAAGGCAGGTGGAGTCTTTGATGGCAAACAGTGTGATGCAGAGATGTTTGCTTCTTCCTGACCTCTTAATGATGACTAAATACATACATGTGTATATATTTTGCCCACTTTAAAAGTTGTTTTTCATGTTTGCTTAACAGTTTTCCTGTCTCCTCCTTAGTCTGAAATCTGTTCCTTGAACGTTATTTTGAATTACTAACTATAATTCATGTACTGCTTGAATTTACTGTTTTAAATAATGCATTATTGGAATATTAATATGGCCAACTTATTTCCACTTCCCAATGAAATGAATAGTATTAAACGGCTATTTTGAATATTTGTGAATGTTCCTTTTGAGGTACCATGCCCAAATGTTAATGCAGGATGTTCCAGGAACAACTTAAAATTGCTATGAAATCCACTTTTGTGTTGGTTACGTCGTGTTTATTCTAATCTTTGGTGTACACCTCTGCTCAAAGTTGGAGCTGGAGGACAAATCTGTATGACCTAGTTAAAACTGGATCTTAAAGTGAACTTATCTTCTGTTATCTATGCTCTTGTGTTGCATACAGAGATGTGCAATGACACACTATGGTGCATAATGCATGACTCTTCTCATTATGGTAAATTTACGGCGATTAAAGCAGGTTTAATTAGCTGAGCACATAGGAAGAGGCTGGCAGCGAATTAGACTCCATTCTCCTCTCACATAAGGTGTCCCTGTTGTGTTTCTCTTATTCATGGTAAGCCCTTCAAAGATTCTTCCTCTGAGCCACAAGCTGTGATGTGAGATTATTAAAGGGTCTTCACTTGATCCTGGCTTCTGGTCTTTGGAGGGGAGAAACAGCCTGTGGATCAAAGAGAGGTGTTCAACCTTAATATGTTCTGGCAGGAAGATCTATAGTGAAGTGGAGACGAGCTGTACTGATATCGATACGACATGGATTTATTTCAATAATCTATTCAGGATAGCTCCTGTTAAAGCAGCATGTAGCTGGGACCCACAAAATCAAATTTTCTTCTGGTCCTCAAGTTATTTACGTGATTTCTGTAAGCACTGTGGTAGAGGATGTAGAACTGATCAGACCAGTAGATAAATTAGACAAAGGGAGAAGTTCAAGCAGATAATTAAGGCCTTACCAAGACTTAGTAGCAAAACTAATGAAATTCAGTGCGTGTGTGCAGCTAGGAATGAGTTGAAGCAGTGAGCTGGCTGGATCCTAAGGCAGTTAAGGTGTCGGTGCAAAACAATAACCATTTAGCAGAATATAAACTGAGACTTAATGAAGTTAAGTGATTTCCTTGAGGCTGTGCAATGAAGTCCATAGTTTTCAAGAAAAGCAGGAACACAAGCTTTTAAAGCCTTGTTCTACTAGGCTACCAGAGTGTAGAAATGTCACTTCTAGGAAGAACAGGATTTGCTTTAAATATAGCTGAACTAATACTAAAAATTGGTTGGAAGAGTGACAGATGTGAACGGATCTGCTCTTTGTGCCTTTGCTCTAATGCCAAGAAATATTTTACATTTCTTGTAATTTAGTGGCATGGAAAATTCCCCAAATATCCTCAAGTACTTTGGGAAACTGTACCTCAAAAATATAGGTGGTCCTTTTTACACCCTGTATTGTGTATTATTGAGCCATATACAGAATAATACCCTGACAAATGGTGATCCCATAGCCCAAACTAATCTCTGTAGAGCAGATGGGAGTTTGACAGGGGAAGAGACAAGCTGACAGCTTTTCTTCAAATAAGAGTCATACAGTGTGTTTCCAATGCCAAGCTGGATTTGACATTTAATTAAAAATGTACCTCAGGAAAAAAAAAAGGACCAAAAAAAACCCCATCCCCACAACCCCCCATAAACAATGCAACATGCACATGCTTTGATATAGGATCTGTTTGGTCTTATTTAAACCTTGGTGCCCAGAAGGTGCATCACAGGGGAGAGGGGGCAATTGAGGTACTGTGGGGAATATAGACTGCATTAAAAATGCTCTTGACTGGTCTCTGCTACCAAACTTGGCTCGAGGGTATAGTGATGCTTAATAAGCAAAATGAATTACTACAAATACTCAGCTGGAGCCACTATAATTAGAATATAATATGGATGGTATATATTCTGATAGGCTTGAGTACAGTATTTGTGTCTCTTTTTGTTGAGTTGTGAAGTCAAAAATATTAAAGATGTAAGAAGCTGTTGCACTGCTGCAGAAAATACTTGTAGTACGAGAAGATGTTTTGGCATTTCAGTTTTTTGTTCAAGGTGATCATGAAAACCAAAGACACCTGTAGCTGTCCGTGGTATCCTTTTGATTCCCCACAGATTTTTAGGGTATATTCTGGAGTAGTGTAAGTAGTGTCCTGTGTTGCTCTCAGCTCTCCCCTGTCACTGTGCTCTTCCTTGGCAGCAGCAGTTGCGGGCACTTGGTTCCTTCCTGAAAACTTCTCAAGGGGGGGAAAGAAACACAGGAATTCATGTTAAAAAGGTATGAAATCAGAGGGAGGGAGCCCTGAACCTTCCCAACAAAACACACTGGTTTTCCTCAGTCTCTTTTTCTGTTGCCTGCTTGTGTGGAGAACCGGAAGGTGATGAATCCGATGATGGCTATATGAAAAAAGAACACCATTAAATTAAGAATTCGGAATTATTCCCTTTGCAGTTTGGCCAGCTTATTATAATAACTTGCAGATTTTATGCCGTTTTCTGAGGGTCAAATTCTGTGTCAAAAAAACGTGATGGTTGGGGACGGGGAGAGCAACACAACACTGCAGATCCTTGATGTTTCTGTGTGACTTGGCACATTAATACATTATTAATTATATTCTTTTAATGTGTACATCATACTTACTGCTCTGAAAAGGAAATGTTAGTTCATATTCCAAAGGGTACGTCAATGTGAGTGACTAGCAAGCTGTAACTTGGAGCGGGTTTGTTGTTAATTTTTGAGGTAATTCGGTGTGACCTCACTTATATCAAGTTTAATAAAAGATAAGTACAGAATTTATTATCACAGTGATAATGTAAACTGCTCAAGTCCTACACTAATTGCTTCATTCTGTGTTGGAATGCAACACAAGTAGTTGTTCCTATTTCATAAAGGGATTTAATAAATTTGAATAAGATTTTTAAAGGGATCGTGTGCCATTGATGGGAGGGCAAACTGCTCCGAGCACTGACTGATCAGTGTTCAGGGGGTGACACATGATCAGTCCTGGTATCCTTGTACCTCTTCCCTTGCCCACATCATGTATATTGAGCCTAGAGCCTGAATTCAGGCCCCTGAGATTCCCACTGGGGACAACAGTCCCAAAATTAATTCAGCTGGCGTGAGACATGAAGGAATCAGAACCCTTCACTGGTGTTCCATCCCTGGTTGCTTTTAATAGTCTTTTGGAGACTGCAGAACTCTGACTTCCTGGAAACAAGTTATGCTGTTTTATTATTTGGGTGAGCTATTTCATAAATAAGTACCAGATTTCAGCCATTTTGGTAATTGTCTTAGTAGAAAGAAGCTTTTGAAACTATTGTTTCTACTTTCATTTAATCCAGGATGATACTATTTCATACTAAGGAGGATTACTTCTGGTTCTGGCTTTGTTGTCATAAAGCACTAGCTGTATTGAGACTTAAAAAAACCAACCAGCACAGGAACAATAACAACTATAAAATTACCATTTCTCTAGGGAGCCAAGATGGAACATCAGTATGATGTGCCCCTGTAGAACACTTAAGTCCTCTCAGCAACAGATCATGAACCTTTGACAACACCTTTGACAAGAGCCAGTTAAGACAGTCTTTACAGATTATTTTTTTTCCTCATTTTGTTGAGTAGCAAATTTAATCCTTGGGGATTTTAATAATTTGAACTGCAGCAGGAAAAGATATTCGTTTCTTTAATATATTTCTCCCTTTAATAATCAAGTAAAGGATAGGTTGTTTACTATTTGTGCAATTCAATGAATTCTAGATTTAATAAAAGTTGAAATATTTTATACTGTTAATAAAATGCATTAAAATTATATGGAAACATTCTTTATTGGTATAGGGTTTGAGACACTGAATATATTGCTGGATGTTTGGAAAACTAGAATATCACAGCCCATACCCAAAATACGTATATACTTACTTATAGACAATAACACCTTTGAAGAGAAGCAATTTTCTTGGAAATGTAAAAATTGCATCAAATGCATTAGTGAGGTCTTTTCTGTGAAGGAATTCAGGCATGTGTTTGTTGATGCCTCTTATTATGGTGGCAGTGGTTGAATCAGTGCTGGTCTATACTCAGAGCTCCTCACTGGACTAGGTGACAGTGCATCACAGCAGGACATGACCAGCAAGGAAAGTCCTACGAGCAAAAAAGCACAGCTTCATCATGTTTTTGTCTAGTGTTTATATTCCTGTGAATTATCCTTTCATCCTGGGTTGTATGAGACTTTAATTGGTGGCTTTGTTCGTAAAGCATTAAGAAGTTTTTTTAATCTATGCAAGAGACCATAACAAGGAAGAGTTCACAAAGGACCTTGAAGATTCGTATCAAAGACAGCAAGTCATTATCACTAAAAATGAAAATGAAAAGCGATACTGAAGTCATAAATAAAATCAGGACTGTCCTAAAATTCAGCAATAACCTCTCTCTCTTTTCACACACGCTGTAAAGAATTGAAATTATACAGTTCAGAGCATTTCTCTTATCTAAGCAGTAGGTAGAAAATGTACATCTTCCCAAAACCAAATGATGCTTGGATAATTGACAGCATTAGTGCAACCTCATGTAAATAGAAGATGAAAGGTGAGGAGAAGGAAGCAAATATCAGAATTTTTATTACTTTATCACTTCTCCTTGAGAACCTGGAGACATAACACTCATAAAACATTACAGACACCAAGAGTTCTAATGAACACACATAGTGTCATAAAGAGATGACATTTGCATTAAAGGGGGCTTTATCTGTTGCATAATTGCATCTTAAGTAATGCAGAAAGCTGAACATATGAGCTGCCAGGCTGACTCACTAAATCAGAGGGAGGTTATACTGCAGGAACCCCGTAATTGTGCTGTAGCTGTGCTTTAATGGTGCCAGGACATGGATATGGCAGCAGCAGCTGCTGAGATGTCACATCTTACAGGAGGCTCTAGAGCCATTCATCATCTAAAAGGAAGAGCAAAAGGAGTAGTAGAACAACTTAATAAGTGACAATGATCAGTGTCTTCAAGGAAGTAATATAAAAATAATTACCTATTTACCAGCTAGTTTTAGATGACAGTCACAAATTGAAGAGCAAATGATTAATTCTTCTGTGGATGTGTGGTCTGTATTGTGCAGTTCTGTTTTACAGTAATGTTGAAATCAAGCCTCCTGAATTTTCTGTTCTGGAAGAATACACTTCTTGTTTGTTCTTAGAGATGACATCAGTGATGTAACAGGATTTTTGTACCTCAGCAAACTGCAGTGGAACACCCTAAATACCAGACCATGTATCTGGCTGGACTGAATAATGTGCAGGAACAGGGCATTACTTGGGATTCTGCCTACAGAAAATGTCAGGGAGCCTGGGATACGGCACCGTTTTCCTCATTGTAGAGTTGATAGCAGCTGTGGCATCTGCTGAACAGTGCCCATTCTGTGCACTTAAAACTAGCACTCAGATATTAATTCTTACCAAGGCATTAATTTGTGTCTGTTGTAGCTGAGCTGACCTAAAGAGTGGCAGCAAACAGACTCCCTGGTGTGAAGGACCAGGCTTGTATTCTGTGTCTCCGTGTCTTCCTTGGGCTGTCTACTAAGCATGGGTTGTGTTCAGGTCATTTTTAAGATCTCAAGTCTTTCTCAGACCTTGTCTTTGACTCTTCTCAAATACATTGGTGATCTTGCCAATATACTTCAGTCTGTTAATCAGATTCCCACCACTGTAACATTACTGTCTGCTTTTTTTAAGGGAAGAAAACATCAAAGCTTGTTTGTTGTTCAGTCACTTCTTCTGCTTCCTTTCTGTCTTTGGGTACTTCTCCCTCTTCTTCTCTTCCCTGTGTGTTTCCCCGCCTGTGTGAACTGAGTAAATCTTTACATTAAGACCTTTTGACTTCACTTGGGATTTCTAAATGGAGGAAATTTTACTGCCTCCTAAAATTTTTAGGGGGAGTTAGTTTGAAGTAAAAATCGTTCTTTGTGTTTATCCACTTTATCATGTGACATCTACGTTATGCCCTTGTGTTTTCCAGTTTATCTTGCAAGTATATATTTTGCTTTCTATGGGGATTTTGGCCAGGCCTCACAAAGTTCTGGTTTAGAATGAGAACAAAGTGAAAAGGATTTTGCAGAGAATCTTTGCTTTCCTCAGAAAACATTCCTGGCTCTTGTTTTGATTTCTTAAAGAAACATATTTATTGAAACCTACAATATTTAAATCCTGGCATGCTGTCCTGCCACGAGCTGTCTCTTCCTTATTTTTATATTCACTAGGCTCCCTGACTGAATTTCTTCTTCCCATTTTACAGTTTCTTGCCATGTGCTGAGCCCTCTCACCAAGACAATTCCTTTAATGTCATCAGTTGTAGGAACCCACAGCAAGCTTCACTCTGAGTGAAGATGTTTTGTGGATATTTAGTTGTTTTCAACAATTTGTTTAGTTTTACCAAACATAAAGCATCCACAGGAAGAAAAATTCTAAAATTCATTTAAACTTCATATCATATTTATATACCTTTATTTTTGACCAAATATTTTAGAATTGAAGCTTGCATGTGGACAGAAACCCAGCTTTCTAAGCTGACGAACACCTGTAAAGCTGGGAAATGAGGAAAATTCCCTTGTGTTTTCCTGAGCGGTTCGGCTGTGCCGCTTCCATGCGGTGGCAGCAGTGAGCAGCATCTGCCCGTTGTCAACCGGCGGTAATTCAGATTTTACTGCCGGCTGCAATAAAGATAATGACATCCCTTACACACACCTTGAAATTAGAAGTGTGGGGAAGACAGATCGAGAGAGTAATCATAAAATTTGTTAAGCATTGTCATCTGAACCGTGTTTTCCACCCAAAAGAGAAGCTGTATGAATGTAAATTGTGCAAAGAATCCAAGTGCTGCAAGCAATAGTTCTAATGTTTTTAAGTGTAACTGCACTAACACTACTCAGATTTGGCCCTAAAATTTTTTCTTATTTCAACTCCTTGTCATGATTTTCTTTAAATGGTGGATTTTCTTCCACCTCACTTTTGCTCTTTTTTTTTTTTCTTTTAGCCGTTTTTATACTCCAGGAAGCATTTACTGCCTGCAATATGTATAGAATAGCAGGGAAGGGAAGAAGAGGTCAAGAGCCAACACCTCTGTGCCAGTTCAATAACTCCTGCAGTTATTGCTCCCTTGGAATACCTCTATGGGTTTCACAGTGCTTGGGATTTTAGTGCCTCAGATTACTGTAACTAGACACACACACAAAAAAAGAAGGATCAGAGTTCTTTGTAGTCTTATCAGCAGGTGGCTGAGCTGGGATGGGAGCTGGTCCTGTGAGCTACAGGAGAGATCTGCCTTGTGATATCCTCACAGCAGGAAAGAGAGAGCTTTGGAAGTTCAAAGTTTTGTTCTATCTGTGAACTTTGGCTGTTGTTTCTAAATAATTTTGGAAGTGATTCTGTACAAAATGCTTAGAAAACAGGAGCAACAAAAGGGTGTTCTTTCCCTGTGGTCTTGGTGCTTTGCAGAAAGGATATATTTGAAGCCTGTTTTGTCTCACATCCCAAAAAGATTGAGCAAGGATCAGATTGGGGTGACCTGCTGGTTTTGGGTAAAGGACAGAATCCACCTTCAGTACTGGTGCTGGCTGGTGAGTGACACCTCTGTGGGACACCACCGGTACTGGCTGTGTCCCAGTAAAGAAGCGGTGCAGTAGCTGGTGTTGCTGACTCACAGCTCATGATAACAAAGAGGATTTAACATCTTAGTGAAGTCATCAAGGTGCACATTACATTTAGGCTTTGGGAAGCTGGACTCTTACCACTTGTCACAAAGGACTTCCAGGTCAATCGTGGTTGTTTTTAAATAATGTCCTTTTCTGAGGGGAGTGTAGGAGACCCAAATCAACCGTTTCTGTTACTAGATTCACACTGATTGAGTAACCACAAGAAAAAGTCCTTCATGATGATTTTTTTCTTCTTTTAGTACTTTTGTATCCCACTGTGGAATACAGAGGTAAGTGTGAGTAGAAATGTGCAAAGCTTACACAGGACACTACTGAGGTAAATAGCTCCCTGGTAAATGTGTTTGCTAGGCTACATCTCTTGGAGTCCAATTCATTGCTGAAGAGCCTCTGATTTGTGTGGTCTTTAAAACACACTCACAGAAGGAGCTTCTCATTGATTTGTAGTGCCTAGTTTGTAAGACTAGAGGATGTTATTGCTTTAACCTACAGAAAAAGGTACCTGCCTGCTCTTAGTGTAGTTCAAATACAACAGGACCTGAATTTTGGTTTGTTTTTTTTCTTTACTTTGGGGGTTTTGCCAGTAGCGTAAGAAAGAAGCAATTCAAACTTTGTACTTCATATTTATGGCTGTTCAAACAGAGTATCCTCTACTAAATAAAATGAAAATAGGTATTTTCTGCCTCATATCCCACACTGCAATAGTTTACTGCAAAACCTCTGAGGTATTTTAGCTTCAGATATTGTGCTTCTTAAAGAGGAATTTGTTGTTAAGTCTCTGACGTGCCAAAGATATTTCCAAGCCATTGATTTCAGTGGATGATGCATCATCTAATGTGTAAAATAACCTTGAAAACTAAAATCAAGCTGTGAGGGCCAAGTTCTGTGACTGTCCTGGGATCATGCTGCATCTCTTAAGAGTTATTTTCAGACAGATACCTTGCCTGGTCTCTTGCCCAGGCCTTCGAACCACTGAGGTCTATGTAACTTGCTAATATAAATCATGAGAAGAAATTAAGAAAACATTAAATGGAAAATAATGACTTTAAGGTAGCCTTTGTCTTTCTGTGCAGATATTGTGGGCAGGGTTTGCAATGTATTTCCTCCTACTGAAAAAAAAAATCCCCAAACTAAAAACTCAGGGACTTTTCTGTCTAAAGGTTAGTTTTAGTTGCTTGTAGTTTTATCAAACAAGACTTTCTTTTCCCCCTCTCACTCATGTAACCAGTGTTTAGGTTAGTTAAGTAATGAACTCCTGTTGTGTGCTCTTTACAGCTGGATATGGCCACTGGGTGACTCTCTCTCCAGTCACCCTTAGCAATATTAATGTTGTCCAGCAACATGCAGAAAGTAGCCAGTCATCTCCACAAGTACAAAAGCAGCAGTAGCTCCCTGCTTTAGTGCAGTTACATTTGGTCTGTTCAGAACATCAGTGGTATCACAGTCACAGGGTAAGTGGGAAAACTACAAGCAGACATCCTACACTTGTGAATACCAGGTTTTTAGGATGTACAAAGGGAGGCACAGGGTGTTTCATGCATATTCTGTGGCCTGCAAGAGGAGAAAACAAAAGTGCCAAGTTCATGATTTATAAATGCTTTGTCAAGTAAGAGATAAGGAAAAGAATAGTTGCATGGCTCTGGTAGTTTCTTCTTGTTTTCTGAGAGTGCAAGCACAACATGAGTCATTAGGCAAATGTTTTTAATAGAATGCTTGTATTGTGTGACAAACATGGACTCAGGAGGAGATGCCAGACCTGAATACCCTTCTTGACTCCACCTGTGTGCCAGGAATTAGTCCTCAAATCTCTTCAGAGAGCAGATGTGCTCAGGTCCTTATTGCTGCTGACCCATTCTTGTGGGAGGGTAAAGAGCGGGAGAATACAATAAGGAAAGATTTCAAACTCTGCTCAGTTTTAGGGACAAACTGAACAATGCCAGTTTTTGTCAGAAATCATTCAGTGCACAGTTTATTTTCCCAGTTAAGGCATACTAAACAAACAGAGCCCTGCTCATTAAAATATACAACTAGAAGATTGGTTTTTTTCCCTCTGTTCCTTACATGGTTAATCTAGGTTTAAAATGAAAATCAGAGGCCAGATTCTGATACTGTCTTGTGACTGAAATAACTGTATTCCACAGTGGGATACAAAATGCAGTTACTTGAGCCTGCATCCAGGTAAGGGAGATTAAAGTCCAGCTCTAGGTCCCCTCTGAGAGGGTTGCTGGTTATTTTGTTTCTTGTTCAGGAAAATTGGGAAAGAAATGGAAGCTTGAATTCAATGAATCTAACATCCCTTCATTATTAGCACTACAAAACCTGCATCTCTGTAGTTGACCTGTAACAGTGTAAGAGTTTGCAGATATGACCATTGTGGTTTATTAGTGTAAGTTTGATTTTGCCCAGAGATATAGCAGGGGACAGAACCAAGGAATGCTGTCAGCCAAGCAGAGAGATTGCTACAGACACTGCAAACTGTTTTGATCCTTAAGTGTAAATATGCTTCTCTAAAAAGCCAAACTGAGAGCACTGAGAGAGGTCCCACATAGGACTGTTTTTGGACAGTGGTAATGGTTTCTAGAGGTCAGAGGATTTGCAGGTATAAAAGAATAGCTCTGTTCTTAGCCCTACTAGTGCAAAATTACAGACTCAATCTATCAAATTCCAATGGATTTTATTTATATCACTCTAGCTCAGGTACTCTCTGATGCTGGAAAAATTCCCTTGAATTGTCAGCTTACTTTTGCTAACTTGAAGCATTTATGTCTGATAAATTCACCATTTAACTAGAGGTAGAAGCTCTTCAGTTCTAGCTCTTTTTGCAGTCAGTGAGGATTTGAATTGCCCCATGACCATCTCAATCCACTGAAGACGTAAGGAGACAAAAATAAGTGGCTTAGGTAGGCACGGGTGGCTGAAGGCAGATAGGGTGGCTTCTGTATGCTTGCATATGCTGGTGAATGAATTAACCAGGAACAAAAATTTGTGTGTCTTAGAGATCTGATGAGGCTTTATTTAGATGAGGAAGAGAGCTACACATGTCTGCAGTTCTTACTTTTGTTCACAGTTCTGCCAAGCAATGGGTTGGGCAAGTGGCATTTCAGTGTCCTGGACTGTGTCTTCATGATCCCAGTGCTTAAATGGCCAAATACTGAACTTCATTGTCCTGGTCTGTAATTGCCAAGTTGGGGCCATGTTTCCAGTTTTTTCCTTGGTGTCTTTTGTTCTTTGATAAAAATCATTTCTGTTTTACCTGTGACACTTAGTGCCAATGTACTCACTCCTGGTTTCACATCCCATTTTGTAAACTGAAACTGTAGATGGGGCAGCCTCAGATGTCTGTTGATGAACAAATCAGTTATGAGGAACAGCACTGGCAAGTCCAGAATTTTTCCAGATACTGCCCTACTTAGTTATTCAGACTGGAGGAGAGGAAGTTTTGCATGTTGCCTAAGGCAGCCTACAGACAGAGTGGGTGATGTAACCCATCCATGAGAGCCAACAGCTCTGAATTCTGTAGCTTTGCCTAATTATTCAATCTGTGTCATGGTGAATAGACTATTTCTGTTGAGGTGAGAAAGAAAAGCAGCTTTCAGGGTGGAATTTCTGTTGGCTTTATGGGGAGTTGTGTGACTAAACGCTAATTGAGGTTCTAAGGTTTAGTGCTCATTTCCCAACAAACTCCTTTTGAAACTTCAGCTTTGGAATTTTAAAGCTTCTGTGCTGATTTTAAAAGCTCATCTGCATTTGTAAAACAGAAAAGTATGGGGTTTTTTACTTCCAAATTAATACCTTTCAGTTTCTGGCTGCTCATCATAATTTCCTCCATACAGGCTTGTGCTCTCATTGCAAAGTGATATTTGAGAGAAGCTTCCTCTTTGTGTCCAGACTGCTGCCTGGAAATCCAGGAACTTCCTCCAAAATCGACATCCAGTACAGTCCAAAGATTTAAAAATTAACCTGAAGTGATAGAAATTGATCTGAATGAACTGGAATTTCTCAGTACTTTTGCTGTGAAAAAGTGCTACTGTCCTACTTGAGAGAGTCTGAAAGGGGATTGTTGTGAAGCTATCCAGGTACTAGAAAACATGTCCCTGGTTTCTTGCTGTATAGTATTTGTCTATACTATTCCTTCTTGGTGATGGTAGAGCTGAAACTTGTAGAAGAACATGTTTCTGGTGTGATTTCATAGAGTGGCCTGGGTTGGCAGGGACCGTAAACCCCCCTGCCATGGGCAGGGACACCTCCTACTGTCCCAGGTTTCTCAGAGCCCCGTCCAACCTGGCCTTGGACACTGCCAGGGATGGAGCAGCCACAGCTTCTCTGGGCAACCTGCGCCAGGGCCTCACCACCCTCAGTACCAAATTTCTTCCTAATGTCTAATCTAAACCTACTGTCAATTTAAAGCCCTTGTCCTGTCGCTACGCTTAATTGCTGTTTGCTGATCAAAATTATATGAAGATGTATATTCCATAATGTAATATTCCCTTAGATTGAATATATTTCTCAGATTACTCTGTAAAGTATTGAGGAGGAGAGTATAAGCAGCAAAGGGAGTACTGACTGACTGTACCCTGGAAGGGAGGAGAAAATAGTTTTTTCTTGGTGAAGGCATATAATTTTGTAGAGTGAAAGCTGCTCAACCAGGTTTATTTTCATTATGTATTTATCTTCTAAAATTTTAAAACTTCCAAGGAAAATGTCAGTTTATCAAATTCAATTATGCAACCTTCAGACTTAGTAAAACCTTACACTTTTCTACTTCCCACATGCTTTCTATATTTAAAAAGAGCCTTTCCTACAATAACTAGCCTTGACAGAGATAATTGGGAAAGCAGTTTGCTGTCTTCCTACCTTCCTAATGTGTGGTTTTTCACTTTTTAAACTTGTTCCTCGCTCCAAGACAGAACACCTCAATCGTGAGAATATCTTACTGGTCACAAGGGTTTCCTGCATGAGCAATTGTTTAGGAGTGTTTTGAGTCTCGTCTGTGCAGCTCATCCCAGTTCCAATGCCAGGCTGATTTTAATGGCTCACTTTCAGACGTACCAACAGCAGCAATAAATAATGAGGAGGCGTCTGTGCAGATCCTGTTTTCATTTGTAAGGATTTTACACAGCTATTTGACTTTTCCCTTTTTTTATAGTTGCTTTAGTCAACTTGTCTCCCAACACGAGTCTCTGTTTCTCGTGGCTTCGTTTGAAGGCGAGTGCTGACTGTGTCATGAAGCGGATGGCATCCTGTGAAGCACAGTGGAATAACCGAGTGTGACACAGGGTGGCACCTACTGCAGGTGTTAGGACAGGTTGGAGGATTTGCATCTCTTATGCTTTGTGTTTCAGATGTGATTGCACCGTGTGAAAGGGTTCCATCTAGGGTGTCTGCATGGTGCTAATTTGCTGTGAACATTTCTCCAGCATAATGTCGGTTACAAGAAAAGGGTTTAGTTTGTTGTCCTTTTGTTCACAGAAGAGATTTTATAACAAATTAATATTTTTATACTTAAATATAGACTTGGCAACTAAGTTTTGCTTTCCCCTTCAGAAAGGGTCATTGCTGTCAATAGGGTTGTAGTATTGGGCATGGCATAAATATTGTCTGTTTGAATCACTTGAAGTGGCTCCTTGAGGAAATAATGCTACAGATTTTGTAGGGATTTCCATTTATATCTTTCCGTATTAAAAATATACCTTTTATTTTATTTTTCACATATTATCTCTCTACTTGGAGTAGAATAGTTCAGCTTGTTACCTACTAGAGTATTTGGAGAAATTTATGGTCCTGTTGAAGTAAATGGAAACCTTACCATTGACTTCAGGTGGGGACATTCTCCAGTGAAACTGTTTCCTTTTTTCCTTATTTTTTTTTTCTTTTCAAATGATGTGGAATAATAAATAAATTCCTTTCAGGAAATCTGAACTATGATTAGCTAGTATTTAGAACTGAACTTTGCTGGTAGTAGAAAATAATTTAAATCCATTCTCGTATAGAAATGCATGGAAAAACATTATGTATCTGACTTTACCTTTCTCTCCTCTGAAAACATTGGTGGAAAAAGGCCTTTACAAAACATCATGAGGTTATGAAAGGACCAGATCGTGGCAAACCGAGGTAGCAATGGGTGGAATTCCCAAAGGACATCTTTAACTTTTGGTTCCTTTGACTCCCTCAGCATCTGCAATCCTGTGCTGGAGAAGCAGGGCCACAGCAGGCCAGCTTGATGGCTGTGGAGTCTTTCCTTAACATAAAGGCAACACTGATAAGAAGAGCATCTATTAATCCTTTCCTTCTCGGGAGGTTCAGTTTCTAACTCCAGGGTGGCAAGAGGAGCCTGTGTCAGATCAAAATTCACAGCTGGTTGCATTTCATACAATAACTGTTGAATGTAAAATGTCACTTCTTAGGATCCGGGGCAGGCTGAGCTCTAGCTCACATCTCCTCTCCACTGGGTTACCTGCCCTAATTCCTGCCCTGGCATGTTGTGCCCACCTGTGTTCTCACCTATTGTTTCAATTACTCATTTCTTTAGGAGTCTCAGAAAACCTCTTCTTCCAACAGAAGTGTGGGCAGTATCTCCCCAAGGCCAAGACAATTTACAGTTGGGTGCATAGAGCAATTGGTTAAGAAATCCTAATTTGAATCCTTTTGGATTAAAGGCAACAGTGTGGATTTTCTGTATCCCCAGGAGATGCTTCATCCACTGGGATACCCCGTGGAAAGGGAGTGGTCAAGGGCTGTGTTTAGTATGTAAGTGTGTATCCTGCATATTTGAACAGCATTCGTTTGCTTGGACCTAGAGGAGGATGGGTGGGTGGGTATCTATTTTGATGCTCTATCAGCTACTCTGTGAAAATGGAATAAATTCTAGGTATAGCACAGAAATTATAAATTTAGTCACACAAGGAAGAAAACTTAGGGATGCTAAAAACATTGACCTGTAAAGGATTGATGGTGGTCGGAGATTTAACTGCTGGGATATTGGTGCCTTATTCCATTTAAGTTTCCTTTCAGCATTTCAGTCTTTTTGTAGATCTAAGGTATAAAAATAATTGAATGAATGCCAGAATGTTGGGTTTTTAAAGTCTAAGTTATTTTTCCATTGGCAACTTTTCAGAAGTATTTTTGAAGTGAAAAGCCTGTCTTTGATGAAATAACCTGTAACAAAGTAGTAGGTTAAGATGGGTTGAGACATTATCAGGCCTTTGACACCCAATTATTAAGATCTTTATCCTAAAGAAAACAGTGTTAACAATCTTCATAAGGATATATTGGATTATCACAAGCTTTTATGAAGCAGCATTTTAATAACTTGCTAATTAGTTTCATAATTATTAGTCAATGAATGCTTGAAAGTGTGGTTATTGAAACTGGGCCCCACTCTGGAACTTCACCTGAAAAAAAGTGCATCCCTAATCTTCAGGAATCAGTGGCACACGGTTTGTGGTCACTTAGTGAATTGTGTATTACTGACATACACTGAATTCCTAATAATATTTACTCAGTTTTTCTAGAAATCAGCAGGACTTAAAATCAAGCACCTTTCATCATCCTCCATGAATATGTCAAGATTGACTTCCAGCTTCCATGATACCTGCTGTTTCAGGTCTCATTTTCCATCCTGGTTGCCCTGAGAGGGGCAGAGGGTATCCAGACTTAGGACATTCCCATGGGATGAAATTGCTGGTCTAAGTCAGAGTCTGCACAGCTTTTGACCAGTCCCACACAAGGCGAGCTCGGAGCTGCACCTAATGCAGTTGGGCTGCAATTCACAGATGTTCAATTGCTCCATCACTGCATGAGTCAGACCATCATTTGGGATGAATATTAGGTTCCCATCTGTTTCATTTTATAGTGCTTCATGTCATGTACCTCCCACTCTGAAGTCAATACAGTCATTTTGTAACCAAACGTAAATTGGCTGTTTCCTGTTAAATTTTAGGAGATGCCTCATCTCTCAGACTTTCTTTCACTGAAAGACCGTCTCAAGAGTTTGCATCTTTGATTTCTTTTCTTAAAATATGGAGGAAAGTGAAAGTGTTTTGAAGAGCCACTAATACTGTAAAATCTCTGCTCAGATTGTAATTTTCCCTCATTTTGCTAAATTCAAAACAGATAGGGAACAATAGCTCAGAGAGGCATGAAAAAATATATTCCAGGCAGAGTGTTACCACTTTCATTTTTCATTAAACCTAACCCTCCCATTTTATTTTTTAATAAATTCTATCTAAAATTATGCTGTGTTCTATTATACTTTTAAACTTCAGGCTAATGAAAATCTAACATTTGTGATTGTATCAAATTAGCCCTGAAGACTGAGAAAGTATTTAGTAATCTGTGCAGCATGACCTATATTAAGTGCTGATTGATTTAATATATGAATACATTTTATAAACTGAATAAAATACCAAGTGAAAACCTAAAAAGTATGAATAATATATTATCATAGATGGTATATAATAATTAAAGTTTGTGCTTTTATGGAAATGTATGTGGACTTTAAACAAGTAGAACTAATGTGGAATTCTATTTTTCACCATTTCTGCTATCATTTTGTTCAACTCATGATTTAGTTCCCTCCTTCTGCAGTTTGTCTGCAGGTTTTTGTCACATAGAGCACATTGCAGGATGTGGCTCTTACAGCATCAAACTTCTATACAAGTGACTTGACTCTCCCAAGTAAAATCGGTATCAGTGAAATATCTTCTGCGTTACATGTGCAAAGTAATGGGCTTGGATGGAGTCTTGGATCAGATTAGCTTCAAGTGTGCTTGAAAATATATTTATTTCACAGTGCTAAGAGCTAAACATGAACTTTGCAGGTTTGCTGTGTAAAAAATTATGAAGTTAGTTGGTCTAAATGCAAATACCTCACTGATTTCAATAAGCCATTTAATTTATAAGACTGTGACTAAGCATTACAGCATTTTGTTATTGACTATTATTATTATTATTACATGAAATCAGACTATATGACTACTAAAATCCCCTCGAATTTTTTAAGTGTTAGTAGATGACCAGGTGTTACATTGTCTATCTGTCTGTGGGATTTGTTTGGGGTTTTTTCTCACAGGTATTTCTGTTTGCCTACTCTGTTATCATGAAGTTTATCACTTACATAACACAATTTTAACAAGAGTAGTAGAAGAGGAAAATGTTGACTTTAAAATAAATTTAGAGTACTTGGAGGTATATTTACATACCCAAAGTCAACAGGAGTTAATTTGTTTGTATTAATAAGGAGTGTGTCTAAGATGGCTCTGAACCAGAGCAGTTACTGTTAAGAACTTGGAGGGAACAAATTAGATCCAACCAGACCAGTGGAGATCAAAGATTAAGGAGTAGGACCTGAGGATTAAAGTCTAGTTGTCAGTAACTGGAGAATTCAGGTAGGTAAATTTGGGAACATTTGGTTTCTGTGCCTCAACAGCAGAGTAAGGTTGTGCAGAATCATCAGCACAGATTTGCTGAGCACAAATCATATCAAACAAATCTTTCCTTAGATCAAAAAGGCAGCAGAACGGATAAGCAGGAAGAAGGAAATGTTTGGAGTTAAGAAACTTATTGAAACTTATTGCAGGCAAAGAGTTGGATTTTCTAGTCTTTCTGCTGTTCTCAATCCAGTTCTAGTGAACACTTTCCTTGAAAAGGTCAGATGCCATAGTGATGGAGAAAACAAAGTGGGGGTCCTTCAAAAAAGACAGCAACACTTTTGGTGCCCCTTGGAGTATGGCAAGAAGAATTCAAGAAAATTAGGGGAAATGTCTGAATATGACTGTAGTGAAGCATTGCAAAAGGCTGTGATGTCCTTCATTTGAAACTATATTAGGCCAACATCTCTGGAGTGGTCAAAATACAATGAATCTTGTCTTATGGCGGGGCAGTGCTTCCTGAGAGCCCTTCCAGCCCTACAGTTCCATGTTTCCATCCCAAGTATTTAAAGCTCTAACATGACTATTACTGCCTATCTGAAACCTTGCAATCTGTTGATTAAAAATAGCTCTATCTCCTTCTGCATTAGAATTTGTAAGCACAGTTTCTCTAGCCTGCAGCAATGTAGACCAAAGCATTCTTCACAAACAGCAGCATTAAACTACCCTGTGTAGCACACAAAGATGTATTAAAACAAATACAGCGTATCATTGTCTGCCTAGATGAGGCACTAAAGGAAAAGGAATGCCCTGAGCAAGATAGCCCTTCTTCAATCCCACTCAGTCCAAAAAAAGACCAGAGAGGAGAAACTGCCTCTTGCACATAAATACATTGGAAACTTTTCTAAATGGAATCTTTATGCAGAGAGCTGAAATGAAAGCCGAGCCACGCCACAAAAAGGCTTTTCCAAGAGCAATCTCCTGAAAGTCACAGCATATTAGAGAAATTTCAAAAAGTCACTGAACTTGAGTTCAGGCCCCGGCATCTTGGGGTCTTAAAATTCATGATTTCTTTTTGGTGGAAAAAGGGAGGAGGAAGTATTTCTGCACCAGGTTTGCTTTTCACAAGCCTTAACTATAATGCGTGACTGCAATGCTTCAGTCAGATTTCAAAACAGGATCTGAACTCTGTGTTGGGTTACAGGCTAAGATAGATGAATATATTCATTTAATAGCACAGCTTTGTAAGGAGAGGACCCCCATATTATAGCAGACATGAAATCAGGTAGTGGGCAGCAGCTTATACACACATAAGCTCTCTGTGTGGAAAAGAAACAGTTTAATTGCTGCTTTTTTGCCCTTAGTTTCAAAAATGCTGAAACCAAATCACACCCATATAGCAGTCTTTGCAAGGCATTACAGTGTCCCAGCAAAACATAAACCAAGATCACCTTCTGAAACAACAATTTCCTATAAAGTCCTTATTCACTTGGAAGTAACATTCAGCTCCTAGTGAGAATGCCAGCATGAAGCCACACGGCCATAAAGCCAGTTTTAAGCTTAAAACCAGTCCAGAAGGGATTAAATGGAGCCAAAGGATATTCGTGGTGTTCTGCTACTCCTGTTTGAGTGAGTGTCCAGAACAATCTGCTGACAAGTTGCCATATGCTAAACAAGCCAGATACTCATTTACATCATTGGCCACTTGGTGTTTGATACTTAACTTTGCTTTTGGTATTGGCAAACATCTGAGTAGAAACAGAGGTTTACACTTTAGTTATGTAATGGTTATGCTTAAAATTCATCATCACCATAGTTTGCTTTTAAAATATCATAGGTTTGCTCACAAGTTTCTCCTGTGTATTCTTAGAATTTTGACAACTGCTGTTCTGAAACTCCAGTTCTATAGCTTTAAGAAACATTTTCCTCTTAAATAACTGGTGATGGCCAAATGGCGCTGCCATTCCCTTTCAACATGAATCTTCTCACTGGAAGAAGAGAATCACATATTCCAGTGTTCAGGATAATTGAGTTCAACACTAACGATTCAAAGTTGGAACTTGGAGCCAAGCTCCCCCACAATTTATGGGATTTTATAACTGAGGAAATCCTGCAAAGACATTTATCAGGTAAAGAGTCTTGGTTTCAAGTGGCAGGAGTGTGACAATTATTAGCACTGTCAAACCTACAAGAGCCCAAAAAGACTGGCTTCCCTCCTTTGTCCCACCCAAACTGCCTGGCTGGAGGAGCTGGATGTGCAGAAGAGGCTGTAAATGTGATAACCCAGAGCAGGCCTTCAGTAGCTTCTGTCACAGGATTTGCTTGGAATTCACTCAGTGTGGGCACTGTTTTTCCAAGGTTTTACTGGCTCAAAGAACGCTGGTTTATGCCTCCTGCTCTAGGTGTAGGGAATTGTCTCCTGTATATATGCAATGGTGTCATAGTGATGCAGTTAAGATATAAATTACGATATGCAAATACTTCTTAGCAGCTTGGGTATTAATTTAAAAATCTCCAAGCTTTTTTTTATTTGAAGAACCTGTGTAAGTGACAAGTGTATTTGATTTTTTTTTTTTCCACTTAGTCTTAAAAAAGAAAAATAATTTGGGGGTTGGGGTTTTTTGGTTTTGTGTTTGGGAGGATTTTGTTGTTTTATCTCAGCAAGCTTTACTTTGTTTATACTCTGAGGCAATCTGGGTTACAGCAACACTTTTACCCATTTAGATCAGATATATGGAAAAACTTACTGCAGAACCTGTATCAGTTATTAGAATTAAGTGTTTAAAACAAAATGCAATTGAGTACTTAATGAAAATAAATGTATGTACAATTTGTAGTGTCTAAATTCTGTAGCAGGCAGCTGCAGTATTTGGAAAATGTAGTAGAGCTACTGTAAATTAAGACTGGTACATGAACTGAGAGCCAGTCAGCTAATCCAAAGAAGTGTGAGCTCTTAGGGGGCTTTTTGCATAGAAAAGGCAAACAATGTTGTTATACACCATATGAAGTCTGGCTAATCATCATCCTGAATCAAAAACACAGCACTGTACCAACTCCTAGGAAGAAAATTAACTTTATCCCAGCCAAAATCAGGACAAGTAGTCAAAATTCAAGTAGCACTTAAAAAGCCTAAGCAAGCACGAGTCCTTTAGCATTTGCCATGTTCTGTTCTTCATGTAGAAAATGTCAAGTGCCACTTGAAGTAGAGATGAAGTTTGAAACACCCAAACAATGTTCAGTTTTCTCCTAACTGTAGATCAGCTAGTAGAGAATGACAGGATTTGGATTTTGGACAAGACTGTAGCCAATGGAACAGAGTGCCCACAACTCTCCCACCTGAAGGATGGTTTATGAAAAACATGGTCTGCTTTACCTAAGTCAAGACTAGGGACTATGAGAACTTTTGGCAGCTCAAATACAATCCAGTGCAAAGGGCAGTGTTTGCAGTTTCTGGGGAGGAGAAACAGGGAGAAACAACAGCTTGTATAGATCTCTGCTCTTTACTGTAGAGCATCTACAACATATTGGTAAGATTAGATTGAATTTGTTAGTTTTGACTCTCTAGAATAGCACCCTGACCTTTTCCTGAAGTGTGCTGTGGCATCCTGTACGTGGCAAAGAGGTGTCCTTTCTCTTGCTCCTTATATTTTAAGAAGTATCTCTAGAGCCAGTAATCTGCTTTTCTCCCTCCCCTCCACTGGTTTTACAGTTTGTCACCTACAAGATGTAGCAAATGTAATGGGGACAGACAGACACAGACACACCTTTACCTGTGCGGAGGAGCATCCAGCCCATGTCACATTCAGTGCTGCTGTTTGCTCATCTTGTTAGTTAAGCTAATTAAATTATTGGTAGCACAATTACACCTCTGCCTGTTACAGTGTTACCATTGGCCATGCCCACAGACCATTTTGTCAGTCGCTGAAATGTTTACAAGCATCACCTTTATTGACTTGCCACGAACCTTCAGTTCCTAAGGGTCTTGGATTTCTAAGGCTGTTGGATTGCGAGTTTGTGGACAGATGTTGCTAGAGAGGAGGAGAGTGGGAAAATGAAAATGTGTGTCTGTATGTGTATAAAAAAGGGAAAGGCACTAAAATACATTGTGACATATCATATTTCTGTAGAGGCCAGTGAGTATATTCAGTGCCTTAAAAAGCTAAAAGAGTAAACTGGACTGTGTTCTGCTAACTCTCACAGGGATAAATACGGATCTCGGGGCTGCAGGGTTAGCAACATCCACAGGAAAGTTCAGGCTGACTTCTTGAAGGCTGTCTTCATCCCTTCTGTGACACACATTAGGGAGTGCTGATGCCCCTGTGTTTGTTAAATGTCCACAGTGTTTTAATTTGTTTGCATTTATAATTAAAACTTCTGTTCCTCAGTATTTCTCGGAAGGCCAGCAAAATTAGCAGTCTGCTAATGCATTTCTGCTGCTGCTAAAGCCATACTGTTGGGGTTTGCTACACTTACTTTACAGAACTTGGACAGAATCAGATCAATTCATACCTTTCTTCATTTTCACTTGTCTTTTGGCTCATGTTTTCTTAATTTGAGATGATAATGGGTGTATGCAATGTCCTGCACCTTCCTTAGAAAATCTTTAAACTGTTGATCAACAGATTTTTCATTATATAGAGAACTTCATTCTATTACATTAATTTTAGTAGAAAATAGGATGGGTTGTGTGAGAGAGAATAAATTTTTAGGGCTTAAAGGATGAAAATAAGTTTTCATAAGATTTCTCTGCAACTCTCATGATTATTGTCAGTCTTTACCTAAGCTAATGTGATCAATTTTTTTAACAACTTAGATAAACTGGTTCAAATTCATTAAATTCATACTTTTTATATCACTGGCTCAGGTAAGTCTGTTTTGTTTAATTCATTGATTAAATCAGAAATAAATTGAAAAGAAGTTAAATCAGTGTAAAAGTTAGAACCAGAATGAACAAAATGTTATCCAAGAAGCTTCCAAAGGTGGAAACCATGGGCTCTAGGCCACTGGTGCTGTGGTTTCCTAGAGAGGCAGAGAATGTCCAGCTCTTGTCCCCAAGGGTAGGAAGTGAGGTCAGAGTTAGGCCACCTCAGAGATGGATGAGAGAGCCCTGATGTGAAAACATCTTTGAGATTTACTGATCCTAAAGAAGCTGCTAAGCTTTGGATTTTTCCTATCTCTGCATTTGAAAAATAACCTTCTACTTAGTGGCTCTTCCCATCAAGTGCTCACATTCTCTACTCCATATCCTACTCTGTGCCTTCCATCATGTTTATGGAATTGGGCTCTAACTTCCCAGCACTTTGGAGTAAAGGTTTGTCAGCTGTTTGATCCAGTCCTGCTACTGACTGTGGTTAACATTCTGTATTACTCACAGGAGTAAGAAATAGCTTTGTGGAAACCGAGAATTTAGAAGGAGCAGCCCCAGCAAGGAGAGAACTTGATTTAATAAATGAACAACCGCAGCACCAAAATAGATCAGACTGGCTCAAAGGTTCAAAACATTTCTTTGCCCTAAGGCAGTAATTTGTAAGTAAGGAAAACAAGCATAACCAAATAAACTGGGATCAGAGTAGAAGAGAAACAATACTATCCGTGATGCCAGTAACAGAAAAGTCAGCAACAAAAGGAGGGGCGAGATAATAAAAAGAAGCGGAGGAGAAAGGAGATGAAGGCTCCCAGCTCATTACAGTTGCTGTTGCTGCACTGTCTCTGCTTGTCAAATTTACTGTGCACCGCACGGCACCAGAGCACCGTGAGGCCCTATTGGTATTCTCAGTGCACACAACACACAACTGTGCGTCTTCTGAGTGTTTCTGTGGGGTCAGAAACAGGATGTCAGAAATGGGGAGGACAGCGGAGAAAACAGAGGGAGAGAAAGTGAGTAGCTTGAGAGTAGCTGTCCTCCCAGTAGGTGACTCTGGTTCCGTTGGTCACAAAGAAGAGAGGGATTGATCTTCCCAAAAACACTCCCCTAGTATGTTTTTGTAAGTTTAAGACATGATAGGATTTTGTCAGCTGTGATGAGATCTTTCCAGAGAGACTGGTGATTAGTGTAACAAGATTGCCATTCTTCGGAGTTAGCTGTCAAAATTACAGAATTACATGGGAAAAATTAATAAGAATTATTGCTTTTACTTTCACAGATGCTAAATCCCTCAAGCAAGACAAATAAGAGCTCAATACATTATTGCTATTTATTCTCCAGTGTTAAAACCATGTGATACAGAATCACAAGTGATTAAGGAAAATGCACATTAGTGAGGGGAAAAATGAAACAGAAGAGGTAAGAAGCAGGAGGAAAATCCAGTGAGGAGCAACTCCCTTATCTCAAGATAAGATTTTGGTTTAGGGCTTCCTGTCAATTCTCGAATGGTTCTGAGTTTTTAGTAACAATGAGTGAAATTGTTGGTGAGTTGCATGGTATGAAGGGACCACTGATAGGGTAGGATCCAGTCTGTGGTCACAGTTCAATATTCACAGGGACAAACACACACATTCTTTTTGTTCTTTCATTCCTAATGCCTTATCAGCACTCTGCATGACTACATCACTTTTCTTGCCCATTCCAGAGTGATGTTTTCCATGGGATTTTTCCCTCTCTGGTAGATTTCAGTCAGATATCCATCACCACTGTAAGGGGCATCCCAGCTTTGGGAAAGAGTGCCTGAATGGATGTGGAATTGATTGCTCTTGGCAGTGCTGTATCCACTTTTAAGTTCTAATTTCTCCCAGGCAGACACAGAATCCATGTGGTTGTGCCAGAGCGATTTGAAAGGAAGCACAGAAATGTGAGTTTGAGTTGGCCATCTGTCCTCGTGTCTGTAACATCAGAGAGGGAGGTGGTGGCGTGGCTGAGGCCAGGAGCTGAGCCTTTGTTGCTTGTCTGGAAGGCAGGGCAGCAGGAGCTGACACAGCCCTCTGGTAGTAGAGGTCTTTGGATTTTTTCAAGGTTGTGGAACATCAGAGGGGAAGAATGCCAGCTAATACCTACATCCTTGATTTCTCACTCATTCACTTACATATCCTGGCAAGAGCATGTGTTTGTGGATGTGTGTTGGGGTGTGTGGGTGGGTAGATATATCCAGTCCTGAAATCACTTTGTTAGAAGTAGTTGCCTTCTCGCTTCAGGGAAGGATATAACACAGTGTTAACAGTTCAGAGAAGTGAAGATAGTGCGGTTTTGTGGTTTTGTTGTAGTTTTATTTGTTTATTTCGGGGTTTGGTTTGGGGGGGGGTGTTGTGTTGGGGGGGGGTTGCTTTTCTTAGGGCTAATAACTTTCTGTGAATCCACTGTAAATATTAAAAAAACCCCAAATTTTGGCTGCCTATTTCAGAGCTTTGGTGCTCACACCAAGTTCTCAGAGGCAATTAGGAGTTTGATGGATGAGCCCCTCCATTTGTTACATTTACTGCAAGCAAACCAGTGCTAATCTCGTAGCCCATTTAAGTACAAAGCACAGTGTGCATATTTTGGGTGTAATCCTTACACAGCCCTCCTAGTTTGGGAAGTAGTGATAAAATTCTAGGACATCCCCACCTACCAATAGGTGGCTCTGACTGCTGGAATAGAGGTTTTGGCTCCCTTTTATCTTAGATCACAGAGAGTTTCATCCTGGTAATGTTGATGTATGGATCCACTAAATGGTATTTTTTTTTAGTGAATGGGAGTGTCTTAAATTCTTCCTCATATCTCTGAATTACAGTCATTTAGCAGGGGAAAATGTGGTACCTGTTTTTGTGATGGGAGAGTGTAAGAAGGGGGGGAGAGGGGGCCACCACATTTGATCTGAGAGCATTTTTCATTTTTGTCTAAATACAGTAGAAATATATGGAAATAAAATAAATGATGAGAGCGAATTCTGCATTCTGTACTTGTGGTGAGCAGGAGACCGTCCTGGCCTTTTGGGAAGCAAACTTTGGGAAATGCAAAGTGCAGATCACAGCAGTTGTTCCCAGTGTGCTGTTTGGTATGCAGCGAATCCAGCGAGCAGGGCCCTCAGCAGCAATCTTTGGAATCTATTACATTTGTTCCACAAAGTCACTCTAAACCCATTTAATCTCCTTCATCAGTGCTGCTGACATCCACAACTTATGCACTGAGGAGACGACTGGAGAAGGAGATTTATAAGGCAGCCTCTCCATTGATTCTGAGGCGGCCAGTTTGCACACTCTGGGAAGGGCAATGTTTCATTTTACTTTATCTTTTCCTTTACCACCTTCTGTCTTCCCCCACACTGGATGACGGTGTTAATACTGACCCAGCAATACTTTCAGGCTTATGAACTAACCAGAAATGAAGTGGTCATTATCAATACCACCTTCCCAGGGATTACCTTGCACAGCAACATAGTCCCCCTTCCCCACGTGGAACACAAAAAGGCTGGGAGCAGAAAAATGGTGGGGGACTGCGGCTTTTGTGTTTATTCAAAGGCTTTTTTGAATCAGGCATTTAATAGCAGATTGGTCTTTTTTCAAAGTCCTTTTGAGGGCACAGAGGGCACAGGAGCTGTGGCAGAAATCCTGAATGCAGCAGAAGGAGCAGCTTGTTTCACACACTAGTGCTGGCATTAGTAAATGGGTATTGGCAGAGTGACTGAGTGAGGGACTCGGGACTGGGAAGTAAATCAGCAGCTTGCTTTTTCTGTGCTTTATTTTCTTTCTTAGAAGGCCAGTGCTAAGGAAAGGAAGGTAGAGAACATGGTACACTTGCTGTGGAATTTTGGAAAGCTTTCAGTATTGATCTGACACACCGAAGTTAAGGAAGCCTCTACCTGAATCAAAGAGGGAAGAATTAAGCCAATGCTTTGTGCTTTAAGGAAGTTCTGTCTCTGGAGAATAGGCTTTGGCTGAGTAAGCAAGACTCCAAGGCACTTAAATTCCCAGGAGCAGCGGCGATTTGTCCCCGTATTAAGGTGTGAGCTGAATTTGCAGGAAAGATCATTATCGTATCGCATTACAAATCCGCTGCCGAAGCAGTATCAAAGGTCTGCCCGCCCCTGGCATTCCTGGGAGACGGCTCAGCCTCTCGGCTTCACACGTGCTTCCTCAGGGAATGGCTTGTGCTCTGGAGGCAGCTGGAAGCTGTAGTGACACTGCTAAAGAACTACATATCTTTTCCCTCAAGACTTTTCACAGTTCAGAGGTCAAATGTACAGAAAACCGAGTGTCTAAAAATGCTATTGGAAGGCTAAGCAAAATTAACCCAGAGCATAAGGAGCCTTGGAAGGAATTTTCTAGAGAGAAACAAAATTGTGCTGAGCTCTAACTACCGATTAAGTACTGATAATGTAATAGTTCTAGCTTATTCTCTTTCTCTTAGACTCATTCTCTTAATTACATCTTTTTGTGAAAAGCAGTATTTCATCAGTTAAAAATCATTATAAATTAGAAGTTTATAAATCATTATGAGTTAGAAGTTGTTCTAAATCTGTATTTTGTTTCCAAGGTAAGTGATGTTTAGGCTTCTTCAGCTGATACTGCATGCTAATCTGGAGAGTAAGGAGTTCAGTAGATAGATCCTGTTAAATTAATCAGTAATTCCCAATTGGCTTTTCTTACTAACCTCCTGACTTCTAACATGCATCCTTCACAATTCAGAAATAGAAATGCCTCCGAAAGATCTGGGAGAGGTCAAATAGTATCTCAGTCATGGGCTTTGTGGACCTATAATTAAATACACTTCTGAAACATTGCATAATGTGCAAAACCATGCCTGGTTGCTGTTCTGTGGAATTCCTTCTCAACAGAGCTATTACTATCTTGAAGATTTCTGACTGTAACAAATGAAATACCATCTGCTAAAAGAATCATGGCAATACTGTCATCTTCAGTACATCCCTTCTGCTTACTGTGGGCAAAATAGAGGGAATACTCAGAGAAAACAAGAAGATAAGAACCAGTGTCATCCTTGTTTTATTGCTTATATTGTGGCCACAGTGGAGCCTCCATATAGGCTTGGGAACCCACTGTGTGAACTTGGTGTTGCTGGGCTGAGGTGAATTTGTAGCAGAGAGAAGTTACGTGACCTCATCGAGGCAATCAGGGTTGTGATAGTGGCATTTCTGCTTTTCCAATAGTCACTTTATTTTTATCCTATGAAAGAGATGGAGAGAGGGAGGAGAAATGCGGAAGGGGATGAATGACAGCTGAGAATTTGTGAAAAAAGGAAGGATGGGAAAGTGGGTTACTGTCACAGCAGAGCTGATGCTGTGAGGAAAGGAGCCAGAGAGAAACCAAGTACTGCCACAGGAATGGTGTTAAAGAGTTTGAAGGAGATGAAGCAACAGTGTCATCTCTGCCATCGAGCTCTGGGGTAGTACCTGCCATGCTGACCCTGGGGATTGATACAGTTCTGAGATCCTAGAAACAAATACCAGCAGAGAAAAGGAACTTACAGGCAGCTGAGGAAATGCACAAGAACACAAATTATAAAGATGAACCCTGAGCTCCCTGAGAACAGTGAACATCTGGTAGATGCTTTGTTAGCTCTGGAGCTGCTCTGTTATTTCTTTAGCACTGTTTCTATTTAGGCCAGTCCTCTTCTGTTTGCCCGAAGTCATCAAGAAAAGAAGGCAGGCTGAGGGGAACAGTTTCTTCAGAGGAGTGTTCTCTCCAGTGGAATGAAATCTGAAGGCTCGTGCAAGTCCCAGCTGATGTCTGTTAGTTTTGTTTATGCTGTTGTTCCAGACAGTAAACTAAAAAAATTGTCTTCTGTTGACTGACTTCTCATCTGTGGAACAGCACACTCAGTAAATTACTTCCATCCCAGAAGTTTCTTTTAATGAAAAGTAAGGTAGATACATGAAATATAGCTTTCATTTTTCAGAGTCCTCTAAAATTAATAGTTTTAAGGCAGAAATGAACACCATACCCTTCAGCACCATCACTATACTGAAGATGCTGAGAGTCAGCTTTCTCTCTTCCTGCTCAAAGAACAAGTGCATTGACTGCATCCTCAGCTTTCCCAAGAAGCAGCTGAATCTTACACTTTCTCCAGTTAAAGAATCTCCTGAGGTGTGTGCATGGTGGAGCCAGAGAGGTGTGGGGTTTTTGTACATGCTCTGATGGTCTTCCTCAAAGAGAAGTGGATTTTATTCGCTAATGTTTGCATTTCTGGTTGATAGCTTTAAAAACTACTTGAGAGATTTGTAATCAAATCAAACGGATGTTTACATAGAGAAAGGAGACTTAAGTCCAGAGAAACACTGGCTCATATCCTTTTGTACTGCTCAAGAAGTTCAATCTTGGCCAAAAATGAAAAAGCCTTTGCAGTAAAATGTCTTCTGTTTGGCTTGACTTGTGTCAGCAAAAAATAAAAATTAAATAAGCCAAGAGAGATACAGGTATGAATAAAAACATTGCAAGGCATCCAAGATAAAGGTATTTAAGCTGTTATTTTGTACATGCATATATGAGTGTAATCACTTCACCTGGTTTAATCATTCCCTTTTTGCTGCCAGGGAAAACAAGTTTGTAGTGTACAATAGGTCAAGAATCTGGTAGGGAACAGAACGTGCAGTTCATAAATCTGTGCAAACACACGGGGAGCACAGCTACAGCTGTAAAATGCAATAGTGGATCCAGCCTTTCCTTGAAGATGACACGTTAATAAATTGTGATTTCTTTCAGAGGATGAGCCATTAGATTGGACTACATTCATTCCTATGTGCTTCCACCTGTATGGAAAAAAAAATAGACCATATTCAACCAGCTGGCATATTTTATTGGCAGGCTGCTGTTCTAGTCTGCTCTGGTGGTGGAATGACACTGCTCAGTCATAGAACAATAAACAATGGTTTAATAACACACAGGGATTAAGTTGGCAGAGTCAAACCCTCAAAAGTTGAAGTACAGAATCACAGTTTTGAACTTCTGAACTTAATCTGGCACTTCTGTTTGTATAATTGGCCAAAGCCTTATTTCTATCTCCCTACATCAGTAGACAGACATTTTCTTTTCATGGCCCTTCTTTTAGGAAGCCCAAAGGGTAGACACCTGCCAGTGACTGAGAGGTAATTCAGTAACTTTTTTAGTGTCCGGTGTCAGGTACACGGTCCTATTTGCTAGACAGCATCCTAATATCACACTTGATTACAGATTTATTGCTGGTCTCATGGGCTTTTCATGGAGTTCATTATCAGAGCATCTGAGTGTTTCACAAATGTTAACGGGTTTATCTTCACGACTCACAATGAGTGGTGGTATTATTACAGGTTCCTCTGAGAATTTTCTTGCCAGTCTAATTATTTTCCACTGAGTATTTGCAAATGGCAGCTTCAGACGTTGCAATTCAGTAAAAATTGGGCAGATATTTCTTGGATGTCAAAAAGCATCCATAATTCCTGAATCTTTGCCAGTAATCTGGCAGTAATCAATAATCCAGTGCACACTTCAAAATTCTGAATGTGAGACAGATCATTAACTAAGCACTTATAAGTTGATTTGCTTGTTTTTAATTGTTAAACTTACGTATTTTCTCTGGCTTTGTCTTTGGAAAAAGCTGAGCCTTTTATTTTTTTAAACTTCCTAAACCAGTTTTTCCTGTGGCCTGTTGCCCAAGCTGTTCAAAGCCTGCAAAATCTTAAGCAATTGATAATGGAATTTAAAAAAAAAAATCCATGCCAGAAAAAACCAACCGTAAATTATACTGCTTATAAACATCATGCAGCTCAGTAGCTTCAATTTGTTATAACCCAGTTATTAAATCATGATGTTTTAATATGATGCAAAGTATATAGAAATGCTATTAGGACACAATATATAAATTCTGATAAACATTTCTAATTACCCAGTGTTAAGTCAGATTTTAATTAGTTGAAGAGCTTCTCCAGAGTGTTGGGAGCCCAGTCCGTATCCACGAGCTCTCCTGTTGCTCTCATCAGACATTCTGACATCTGGTCTCCAAAGGCCACTTCCTTTCTCTCTCTACTGCAAGTAGGTCACCTCCTTGCAGCAATATGGAAAGTGAAAAGTAGCAAAGACAGAAGAGGAAAGAAAAGTAGCCAAGAAACTGGAAAAGATCTGTTCAGATTCATGGAACTGACATAATTTGTCGATGGGCAACCCAAAAGTAACTGTCTTGAAGAACCACGTTTTAACCCACATTTTAAAAAGCTCCACTCTGCACAGCCAAGGGGTAATCTCTGCAAGAACTTAGTTCTTCATGCGTAATCTGCTGCTTTATTTCCATGCTGATGATTTATTTCCTTTCTCCTTTGGACTAGAGAACTTACTTTAAAAGTACAAGTTACTAGTGTATTAAGTGGATGAGGAGCAAGGGCCAAATGTAAAGGATTTTAAAGGATCCGGTGGTAGTGGATTTTAGCACATATTCCACATCTATTTTTATGTGCCTTTACACTTAGTTACTGATGTGAAATGTAATTCCCCTCAGATGTCACCTTGGAGATGCTGAAATGGCTGTGAAAATCCCCAGGCACCAGTTAGCAGAATTAATGTGTGTAAAAGATAACATATCATGACATGACATGATGGCAGTCAGCTGGCCTCAGCTTTTTGTGTTGGAAAGCTCTCTGCAGATCCTTCTCTTCTGAACATGTTCTGTTTTATCTTTGCTTAAGTGAGTTTTGCTTTTACAAACTACTACACTTATGAGTTTGATATTTTAGGAAAGCTTCTGAAAATAAAAATATTGTATCTCCTCTACGTGTATGGCCTTTGGGAATGCTGATGACCTTTGGGGGCAGAGCTTAAGTGTCATTTTTATGTGAGCATGCAACAGTTTTATGGGATCTTAATTGGGTACAGAGAGCTGAGATGTTTGATGGATAGATAGAGTTAAAGAAAAGATGGTTGCACTTCTTAATACTTGTTACATCTAATTTTTAGTACTTACAGGTATCGTGTTACATGTTTAAAATATCATCGCAGTGGCAACTTTTTCCTGATTTACAAATTCTTACAGATGAAAAATTTTTATGGAAGGAGAAGATGCAAAAGGTCCATCTGCTTAAAGGAGAGAGGAGATGATTTAGTGGTGGTGTTCCCACTCATCATTGTCCCAATTAGTGTGATTAAATTGGGTTCAGGAAGGGTCTGTGGGTTGAGCTGAACATGGCAAAGATAAAAATCTGTTCATGTTTCTGCAGGGATGTATGATAAATTTAAACCTGACTTAGAGTTGCTGAATAGCTGAAAGGGAAGGAAATTTGGTTAAAAGAAAAATGAAGTTTGATTCTTAAGTATTTGTATGTTTTGGCCTTGTGCTCATCATTTGAGGGAAAGGAATATATGGGAGTCACGGTGACGGGTAGGTGGTAACAGTGCAGACTGACGCAGAGGAACAGATCTTCTACTCCTGGAGTTGAGAGTTTGTTCCCTCACATTGGCATGACTTTGTCCAGAACATTCAGGAATATTCAATGTGTAACTTCTTTGGCTGTTTATATAAAAAATCAGACAGCACTCCCTCATTTCACTACAAGGAGGTGGCAGATAAGGATGCCAGTGAGGCAGCCCCAGGAATACACCAAGAAACTAAGTGGCTTTTGTGCCTGTGACCCCTCATGCTCTATTCAGCGTAGACATATCCAGTGCTCTCTGAATGAGCCTTTATAGCCTGGTTGTAGGTCCGTGGCCATGTGTGTGTTGGACAACTATTGATATATAAAATAGTCAGAAATGGCAGAAAAGGGTCTTGAAAAACCTAACAGAAGTTTGAATACAAGTTGTTGAGCAATTATAGCACTGCAGTCCAGTTTTGTAAAACTGTGGACATTTTAACCCCTACTGCAATTACAAAAACTATGGTAATTAGCTCACTCAGAGTTTCAGGCTACTGTTACTGTACCAGAGTAGTAATGTCATGGATCAGGACCAGGAGTTATATTTATTGTGGGAAATGAGAAGAAAATCCATAGTTGTGAAGTCTCTTGAAGTGCAGGGCAGTACAGTGACTTCTTCAGTGTCAATAAAATCTGATGTGCAGATGCTGTTACTAATTGGGCATCCTGCTTATTGAGTTCTTATCAAGCTGTGACACAAAGGAAGTTCTATAAACCTCTGCTGTTCCTGGGTTCTGTTGTGAGGTTTATGCAACACCCTTCCCTTGCAATATCTTAAATTGCTTAATTTTTCCTTTGACTTTGTTACCAGCCCCTGTCAAATGAACGAGGTAGAAGACCTCAGGTTTTGGGACAAGACTGCTCGAGATGATGCAAACCTTCATGAGCTCTTTTCCTTGATCAGATATTTCGTTCTTTTGAACGTTATTGTCTTTAGGTGTGAGAATCTGACAAGTTTAATTCCTGCCACAAAACCAAATTCACTATTTTTATTGAATCTCATTGACATTTAAATAATGCTTGTGCCAGAGTAAGATTCAAATTACAAGTTAATTAAAACACGTAATAAAAAAGATACTTAGATGACTCTTAAGTTGTGATCTTGACAACTTTCTATAAGCAACTGAAGCACATCAATATCTAAAGGCTCTCAGTGAGACACTGTGATCTCAGTGATATCCAAAATGTTGCTTCTGCTTGTGACACCCTGATGCTTTCCACATAAAACATTTTCTGCTTTAAGGGAGGAATAAGTAGTGAAGAGCAGAGCTCTAGATCTTGGTGAACAGATGCCCACCCTGCCAGCTGAATATTTGATGATGCAGGTGGGCTAGGAGGGAGGAAAAAAGGACAAGGGGATTTGGAGGAATAGCTTATCTAGGAAATTGTCAGGAATGGGTATGGATTTTCTGAGATCCCTTCAAATCTTTAATCAATAGATGTCAATACCATTTTATTCACAGGGACAATTGTCTGAATATACCAGAAATTCCAGCTCTCCCCAACCAGCTGCCAACACGTCCAGCCCAACCCTTGACAGCTTTAGTAGTACAGTGAAAATTCACAATCCAACATCTGTAGTCCACAGACATTTGGAAGCAAAGTGAAGTTGCTTGTGCTGAATATCAAATTAAGGGTTATCACACAGAATTCGTAACAGTTGTTCTGGAAAGAAATTTAGAGAATTTGTTTTAAATGGCAGGAAAAATGCATGAACACCCATTGGGGCTGGGTGGGGGGAGTATTATGGTTTCTGTCCATTTTCCAGATTTCCCAGAGATTCACTGTGCTGTGACAGGCCCTGGAGTCTGTCTGGATTGAGCACGTGTTTTTTTTTTCTAGCAGTTCTTCACTTCAGAAATGAAACATTCAAATGATCTGGGGCTCTGCACTTAGGTATATATTCCACTTGTATTTCTCAGTGACTTCCCTCTGCCTTTCTTCCCATTATTGTGCTATTTGAGTGGGCTGTAAGCACGTCCCATATAGTTTGCAGTGTGCTTTAGAGGCCCAGGTTCTGACTGGTGCTGTTCAGAGCAAGTGCAGTTGGAAGTGAATTACTGCCAAATACCCAAACTGCTTTTGCTTGCTGTAGTTTGCAGATCTCAGAGCTGAAACTTGAAATTCGGAATGAAGTTCCAATTATAGTAAGCCACACAGATTTTTCAGGTTCTTCACTGAAGTAGCTTGTATCTAATGGCAGTTACTTTAAAAGTAGTAATGTTGCAACCTCAGCTTTTGTGCAAGTCAATAAGATACTTTTTCCTTTTGTTTTGTTTGTAGGTTCATGGCAGTTTTCATCCCCTCCATCTAAGAACTGTTTACAAACATTTGTTATTAAACTTCACAGCACCAGAGAAGGTAAGCAAGTTTTTCTGGTTTAACGGGTAATTCTCTTGTGACTGGAGCAGCTGATGTCCATATGGGTGTTGTGTTTCATCTCAGCTTTATTGCTTCTTTCTCAGTGTATCATTTAGTTCCGAGTCAGCACTCAACTGGCAGTTGTTTTGTCTAGAGCCATCAGCAGATCCCTGTACCACATTAGTCCTGAGATGCTGAAAAATACAGCCAGCTTTGGTAGTCTTTAGCTTGGAATTTTTCCTGTAAGTGAATTAACTGTTTCAATGTTTGATTTCATCTGAGATTTCCAAAGCTTTGCTGATAGAAAAAGATAATAGCCAATTATTCCAACTAGTTTTAGCAACTTCATTAGTGCAGAACTCCTGCTAAGCAGGCCCCTGGTGCATTTCTCTCAAATGGCATATTTTAATATTGTTCCATTGTCACTGAATTGATTGCATAAATAGCCCATCCTGACATCTGTGTATGCAACCAGCAGTTTGAAAACGTTCTTCTGTGCTCTATATTGAGCACTTGCTGCTTTAAAAATGTTGTTTAAATTTTGGCAAGCCTTAATTTTATGCAAAATAAATCAACACCACTTCATGTGTGTCACTATGATGAATAAAAGGTAACTTTTACGTTTTTGAGTTCTTCAAAGTTGAGCTCCAAAGTTACGTTTCTCAGTTTTGGCACAAAGTCAATTTGGAAATGGTTTTGTGTATTTATGATTTTGATGTTTTGCTGAGAAAGGAAATAAAAAGTAGAGTATAAAATGGATGAGTTCTTTTGAAAACATTCAGTATTTGTCAGTGGAAGAATTTTTGTGAACTAACTTGGTGAATATATGTTGTTTAATGGAAGGACCTTTTACTGACTCACTTTGATTAAGCAAGGCCAGCCTAAAAAGGTTGTTCCTAGTTCCCCTAGTGCAGTACTAGGAACTAGTGGCTGCAGCATGAAAGCTTCTCCATTTCCCACAAATGTTCCCATTCTAGAGTCCTGTAGCCTAATTTTGATCTCTCTTTAATTGGGCATGATCTACCTCCTCCACTGTTACTGGATTCAACCTATAGTCATACAGCCTTTCCATCTGTTTCATCATTTTCCAAAAATATTAAAAATCTTGGGGAATATTGCCAACTGCTAATCTGGTTATCTTTTCATACCTTACACAGTCATTCCTGCTCTTACTGGAAAATAGAGAAACTTAGCTCTTTCTTTAAATATAAAAGTAATAAAGAAATTATTGCAGTAAGAACCAGTTTATTTGGCATTTGAATCAGCTGAGTTTTATCTGCCCTCCATTCCAAATGGTATTTGTTAGCTCAGTGACTCACTGATAATCCATTTTTCAAGCAAAACCTTGCTATAATTTCTTGATTTATTTCACATTTATGATCTCCTTGACCTTGTTTAAAAAAAAAAAAAAAAGACAACTAGCAGATCCAAAAACCATCAAAATGGGAACAGTGCCAAAGAACTACTTTATAACCACAATCTTTTCTGACTGAAACTGTTGACATGAATGTATTTATGTGAATGTTTTGTTTTATCAAGGAGCATAAACTAGATTGTTATCTGAAGTAAATAATTTTCTGGCCACTTCCCTCCCATGGGATTTCAGTGATCTAAATCACAGAAATTCTTTCAGTGGCAGACCAGTAATAAATAATACTGCATGGAACATAATCTGAAGTGTAGAATATAGCAGAAGAAAGGGTAAGGTGACCTAGCAACTCCGGCATCTCTCATTTTTATGATTCCTTGGGGTGGGGAAAAAAAAGTCTTTTGAGCTGACTATGTTCATTGTAGCGAAATTACTATGAAAGATTCCCGTGGGACCCTTGCATAACTGACCATTAGGAAAAAAACTGGCACAGTCAGAAGAATACAGCAGATACATTTTCTGTTCTCGTTATTATTTTTGTCCCAAGTGTAGGACAGGGTTATATAATCACAGCCAGAATTTGTCTTGCATTATAATGCACTGATCAGCCACTGAGGATCTTGCCAGGGTGAGAAGATGGCATTCAAATGAACTCCACCTTGGGGCAGATGGAAAAAACACTGTAAGACTGAACATAAAACAGCTGCAATAATGTTAAACTTTTTACAAATGCTGCAGACTACACAAAAATCTCAGCTTCATAACTGTGGCTCTGAAAGCATAAGAGAGCCTAAAAGCTGGTTTGGGCTATGGCACTTCCTCATGTCACTGTTCACATGTACTGTAGTGGTTCTTTACTGTACTGCTCCATTAGACATTAGGAGGTTTTAGCTTAAAAAAAAAAGTCTGTGTCAAATTCAAGATTATTGGTTGTGATATATCTCAAAAGTAGTACAGTGTTTCTCAGGGAATAAACACTTTAGTGTTGGAAACCAGTGTGGAGGTTGTTTAATCCTGTAGTGTAATTCATGATGAGGCTCTGTCTAGGTGGAGTCAGTCTGTGGGATGTTTGGACAAAGTCATGGCCACACCTACGTCAATGGGAGTGAAAACATCTGGAATTATGGTAATTGTGTGTGACACAAAAGCTTACAGAAATGAGAGGAAAGGCTTCCATTAATTGCAGTAAGTGCTGGAGCAAGAAGGTCCTTGGGCTGGTCTTTTGAAGGCCTGTGTGCTCTGGTTCCCTTGTCTCCCTCAGGATCCTCCCCAGATTTGTGGATAACTGAGTTGCTTTCCAGAAAGGCCTTTTATTGACAGTGATTTCCATAAGTCATTTAAGAAGTCATTGAAGCTCAGCTTGAATGATGTGAAATATGTTGCAATGTGTGCCATGGGGCAGTGTAGTAAACGGAACTGCAGCACAGGTTGCTGGAGTAGCTCCCCAAGCCACCAGACTAGTTAACGTATCATTTTTTATTATTTTTTTCTGTACCTTGTTAACAGTTAATCTATATTATTATAGAGAGAGACTGGTGAAATAAATGACCTGCCAACTCTCCCCTGTATGTTTCCCCAAATCAGCTCTGAAGTAACAATTTAAATGGGTGAAAATAATTTTTGAAAGCATTTTTAAAGATATGTCATTATTTTATTTTCTGTCACGGTGCATAGAATGCCATATCTCGAACTGTTAGAGTTCAGTTACTGAACAGCAAGTCATTCCACAACTGACTGAAAGTGAGGTAATTTCTCCTGATGGACATGTACATACAAACACAGTGTGTGCCTACAGGTTGATGATATGCATGGCAGAGGTTTTCTATAACTGTTTAAAAAGCACTGTATCTAAATTACCAAAGACTCCTGAACAAGAAGGTTTCCTGTTTGTTTAAAAAACCAAAATAGGCTAAAATTAGAAGCATCAGTAGGGAATAATAAATATTCATTAACCTGGATGGTGGTGCAGTCAAACCTATTGATTTCTGTTTTAAGGGCTGCATTCAGTACCTGTCTGTCTGCCTGTGACACCGAGATCTGCTGCTGTTTGCCTGGGGATGCCCCGTGCTTTGTATCTGCCAGGCACAGCGGGCAGTGACATCAGGCGTTTTCAAAACAAAGAATTCAAGCCGTAAGTAAAACAAAATCAATGTCCAACTGGCATTTCCAGACTGCTTTGCTCTGTCTACTCTCCCGCTCGGCATTCAGAGAGCCCGTACACCACTCTGTGGAACAGCAGGTCCTGTTCAACCCCAGGAAGTGAACACAGGGTGTGATACTTGCAGCCAGCTGTGCTTCCTTGGGCTCTTAGAATAGGAAACTGGGTCCAAACCTTGCTTTGTCCCTCTCTGCCTGCACTGAGTTCATCTTCACATTTGGAAGGTTGCCTTTTCATCTTGTACCCTGGCAAGACACTCCACATGTAGCTGCAGCAGCCATGCTGCAGTCAGGGACTTGACAGAGAACACCCAACATCCAAAACCAAATAGTAGGGACAGTTTTGTCTTTCAGGGAGTTCTCTCTGATCAAATTTGGTTATCCAGTTACTGCTCCTACTGCTCATGATTGAATCTCAGCTCCATGCTATAGATGAAATCCTCAGTGACTTTTGAATGAGTTCACACAAAGTGCATTTGTGCACCTTTTAAAACATAACACTGAGGTATTCTTAACTGTCCATAAGTATTTATGACTCAACTTTAAAACGTTGCCTTTGTCAAAGTTTTCCTTTTTTCTTTAAAAGAATTAATCTATTTATATGCTTGGAATTACTTACATACAGTCCTAGGTTTGAATGCATTAATATCCAGTTCAAAGTGTTGGGAGTTAAAATTGAAAAGTGGAGTAAAAAAAAATAGAAAGGTTAAATATAGGTTTGTTTTTAAATGTTAAAATGTTGTGTTTCCAAAATATATGCCTTGGCTTTAAATTGCTGAAATGCTGAAAACTAATGTGTTTATAAACTTCAGTGATATGTAATTAACACTCTTTTCTCTTATTGCTAACCTTCTTTATTAATTTTGCTACTTTTAACATCAGTACCTCCCATTCATATTCAGAAACAGAGTTCATTGGATACAAGGCTCATTTGTAGGATTAATTTTTCAGACCTTTGTTATTGTAGTGACATATATATTTTCAGGCTATTGCACAAAGAATGTTGTTTCCCTGTACAATATTTAGGCACATGTAACACGAAAGCTAAATCATACTTACATGTCATCAAACCCAACGTAATTTAGCATGAGAATAACTGGTAATAAGTGCTCACTGGGTACAGTGATGGATGGACAGGTTATGAGCAAACATACACACCATGCTCTGTTTTTCAAGAAGTATATTGTTTTCCTGTCCTCTTTTTCTATTACGTTGCTAGGCTAACAATAAAAAATTGGTATTTGAGTTATTAAAATATGATAGTGTAAGAAGATGTATCAATTAATGTCGAGTTCAGCTGAGAAATGAGATGATTAAATGGTCAGCAGAAGGTGAGGATTATGAAAAGTAGTAAAGAGCACAATGGGAGCCACATCCAGTAGCAGCTTTCTGGCACAGGAATGAATTTGAACATATTGCTGAGGTTTCCAAGTACAATTTAGTTTGACCTTTAATTAAGTGCTGATCCCTATAAGGTAACTCAATTACCTTATCCCTGGGGTGGTCACTTAAGGTAGGTGGCGTTGTTTGTGTGAGGTATTTGTACCATAGAGGCTTAAGAAAAGTATGCAGAGAATAACTCTCTCCTCCTTTCTTTTCATCAGCTGCCAAGCCATGACTTTCCTGAAGTAGTTGTGCTGCTTTTGTGCTGATACCAAGCAGTGTGTGCATTTTACTCCTCCAGAAATGTCTCATTGTGCTTTTGTTGCATCCAAGTCAATTAGAGCTAATAGTAAATGATTATGTGGAACATCTCGGGAGCTGAAAGACAGCACATTCTGTCCATATTCTGTGTGTCCATTTACCGTTCTCTTGTTTGTATTCCACTCTTTTATGTAATTACTTCATCCTTTTAATGTCCCTCATTTCCAAAACACTCAGATATTGAACCCCTCTTGCTGTGTTTGTCAGTCAGTTCCACTGACTGGTTTTCTGCTGTACACATAGAAGTTTCTCCTCAGGTCCCTTAGTGAATAGTCTTTTGTGTATCCAGTCTATAATGTCTTGTTTCAGGACAAGCCCTTCTTAGCCAGAAGACTGCCTAGGACATGTGAGTTTGTGTGTATTTGCTAAGCAACCTTTCACAGCTCTGGTGGAGTTTGAAATACAACACTCTGAAGGTTTTTAGGCATTTCACCTGGTGCATTTGAGGGTGGGGTATGGTCAGGTTGGAGCAGCGCTGGAGAAAACTAAAGTTTGAAGGAGACTTTGAATGGAAAAGGAGGGGAGTTTTCAGTTTTCCCTCTGAGAAATGAGGCATTTCTATGTAAGAAATGTTTGTGCTTAGGTGGAAAGGATCTACAAACTGAAGCCAGTCTCGTGCAGCAGAGCTTTGTCAGGGGGGTAGTGAAAAATTAAGACTGAGAGGAGATGAAATGAGACTTAGGAGTTTGGAGGAGGAGCAGTATGTGGCCTGGACTTTAGTTTCAGTCATTTGAAGCATACCTTTGAATACTGGATACCATAGACTCTGTCTTACTCAGGCTGTTGAACTGACAAAAGACACTCAGCCTGGGTTAGATCCAAGCTGACTAACACCTTCCCAAACAATTTCCAGGCATGGTTTGGGCAGGCCTCAGTACGCTTTTCAAAGCTAGCACAAGATAATAAATTGGAAGGATTTATTCCTTAGGCTGTCACATGTTTATATTTTGTGCTGTTTTCCTCTTGTATCAGAGAGCAAAAGGAGCAATCTTGCCTCCACCTGCACTGTGTTGTGTGTATTGTATGTGTATGTGAATAAATTATGTAGAAATGCTGTAAGAGAGACATGGAAAGCATCCCTTGTAGTGTCAAGATGATGAGAGTCACCAATCTGAGTCAGGATAACAGAGGAAAAAGGGTTTTCAGGTAGACATAACCTATTTTGCTGAGGTTTTGACCAAGTTACTTCCACAGAGAGAAACCTTTGCCAACCACTGCCTTGGCCACGGGGAACTCAGTGAAGGGCTCAAATAGTGGGGAAAAAAAAATTGGGTGGTGTGTGTTGTTGATCACTGCTTGGTTGTGGGATTTTGTGTGAACTTGGCAAGTGCTGAACCAGGACCAGGTCAGAAAGGGAGCCCAGATCTCCTGCAAGGACTGCTCCCCAACGTCAGGGGAAGGATATGCTAAACAGAAAGCCACCTTTTGAATTTGCAAATCTGGATGTTTTAATTTTCCTGCATATCCTGTAGGAAACTGTCTCTGTTCCACCCAACAAACACCAAATTCTTTCCATAAAATAAAAGCAAAAAGAGAGCTTTCTCCTGAAAAAGTGCTGGGAAGCATCTGCTTTCAGTTAGACACAAAATTTTGCTTGGAAACATCCTGCTGGAGATGAACACCAAACTCATTTAATAAATCAGTGCCAAAAACAATCTGAGGAGATCTCGGTCGATAATTGGTTTGACAGGATTTCTCCTCCAGAATATCTGACGAGCATTAGGGGCTGTGGAGCCCTTTGCAGCCCTGATCCAGCACGGCAGAGCTGGCCATGCCTGAGTGTCACCTGCATACTGATGAACCTGGCTTGGGCTCTCCCTGGGCACCACAGGTAATCAACATTCCGTGGGCTGTGCAATGCTCCTGGACTTGTGCAGCCTCCCTTTCCATATTCTGCATGTGGAAATCTGCATTTCTCCCTTGTTTCAGCTGCTTTCAGGAAGCAATAACCAAAGTTCTCTTGATCCAAGTGTATTTTTTTAACTAGAGAAAATGAACCAGCATGCTTGAAACCAACACATATGGCCTTAGTGGTCTGTAAAACTCTTTCCGTTTTTCAAACTTGCATATACAAAGTATTTAACTGGTGTGCTGTAATCTGAAAAGTCAGTTAATTGGGATGGAAATACTTTGGGGAGGGTTTTTTCCCCTTTTATGTTATTGTTTGCCCCCTCAGGAAAACTTGCCAGCCAGGGTAGCAGCCAGAAGAGCCTCGAGAAAAACCTCCTGGCTATTACTCCTCAACAGCAATACCAGTAGGGGCACTGCTTTATGCAGCACTTCTGAATTTCCACGTTTTCATCTGAATCAGTTCATGGTACAAAGACAATAAATTGAAAGATTTTAGTGATTTTGAAATAGGACAGTCTTTTGAATAGTGATGGGGATGAACAGGAGCCCTGGCTGTGGAATTCTATTGAGAAAATACCTTGAAATATCCATGATCTGGAGTTACCTGACAAAATAAATCTTCTGAATACCGAAGGAAACCTCTTTTTAGCTTCTACTGGAGTTTTTTGAAGGCAGAAAAGTAAGAAGGGAAAAATGCTCTACTGATTCTTTTCCTCAAAATGTGAAAGAAAGTAAATTTGATTAGGGGGATTTATTTCACTTCTGTCACACAATCCTCTTCACTAAATATCTTCCCTTACATTTTGTGCAATTAGCCAGCTCAGTTTCCTCAAATAAATGCCATGTTAAGAACAACATGTTCATTAGAGCTAATATATCCTGGTTAAGGAAGTGGGTTTAGGTTTTCTTTTTCATCAGCAGCATACTCTTTAGTGTCACTGGTAGCAGTTAACATTTTAAAAGGCAGTTGAGATTTTAGCTGGTAGGTTATGTTCAGTGAAGGAGAATTGGAAAACCCTTTGTGAACTGGGGCTGTGCTGCTCTGTGGGAAATGAAGATGTGTCCGTGAGGTGGTGGCACAGGAGAAGATTTGTGCTGGCTAGACAGTGGCCAGTGTTGTGGTGAGCCCAGTGCTGTGCAGTTGTGTAGCTGAGAGCATTTACCCCTTTATCTCTGTGTTGTTGTGCAGTGTAATTCCCTGCTTCGTTGAAAGTAGCAGGGATAAAAAATGTTTGTTTTGCTTCACATCAGCCTTGGCTCATCTCGCAAATCAACCGCTGATTTGACAATTTCTTTTGAGCTTGATTGTGTAGCGCATTCATTTTTCATGGCACAATCCCTTGCTGAAAGGGCTTCTGATGACACATTGGAAAGCTACAGAAAATATGAGTTCTGGTGCCATTTTCTCAGCAAGACTCACTCACAGTAGCAGAACACTTGCGCACGTAGTTCTTCCAGACACATCATCTTCTGTAAAACTGAATGTTGGGTTGTATTTATAGAACTGCTCTTAAGCTAGAAAATTACAATCATCTACTTTTCAAATGTGTGTGGGTAGAGGCTGCAGATCCAAACAGAAGCTTCGCTTCTGTAGAGAGAAAATCAATGCCATGTTGAAATTTCCAGCCAGCCTACCCCCAGGGATTAAAATTCTGACAAACAAGCACCCTGAGTTTAGGAACTTAGCAAGTCTCACTTCAAATTATTTTGAAAGACTGTTTCAAATTTTACTATTCAGTTCCCAGAGGATAATAGCAATTTCAAAAATTCCCAGAGATATGAGTAAGGCCTGAAGTAGTCACTGCAGTGGTTGGATTGCTAGAAGAGGTAGAGCAGTGGGGAACTAATAATAATACAGTTGGCCCTAGCTTTGTTTTTTGAAGACTGAGGGGAAAAAGGAAAGTTGATGCTGATAACCTGGGTGAGGAACTTTCCCAGAAAAGAAAATAACTTTTCAACAGACTGTATGATGGGTATTGTTGTCTGTGAGTCACATCAAAGTACCAAGTACCTAAGCAGGAATAAATCAATAAAGACCTACTGATTCCTTTACCCTAGGTATGGTCTCACAGAACTGCTCAGCAGCTTCAGCAGAGATTTCTGCTTGTTTGTATCCGTTATTAAGAACATCAGAAGAGGAAAGGTTGCCGCAGTCATCGATGCAGAAGGCAAAGAAAAGCCTTTTCCCTCCAATTAATAATAGTCTTTTTGGTTGTGTCTCACTTTGAAACTGTGAGAGCTGAAAGAATTTTGACAGAATTCTAAAACAACAGAAACTATTTTCTATCCGTTTCCTCTTCTACCATTACTGATCTATTGCATTCTTGATCCTCACTTGTTGGCAAATACACAGTGTCAGCAATGACATTTGCAAGAGAGCATTTCTGTTAGAAAGGTGGTCGTTTGCATCCTGTTTGATACCTTTGCCTTATAGAGATGTTAATTAGCAAAGTTTGAATTAGGCCCGAAAAACTTTCAAAATAGACCAAAATCAGATGGAAAACACGGTTAGTCATTATGGATCATGCAGTCATTCTGTTTTATCTGGCATACAGCTTATTAAAGTTGACAAAATCCTCATAAAACTGTTTGAGAAATGTCATCTGAACCTAGTTGTTAAAAAATATTGAGATTAAGTGTCATAAGTTACTCTTCTAAATCACAGTAACGAGTTTCTTAGAACCCAAGGCAATATGTCAGATATAGCCAGGCTGTAGAGAGGAAAGTATTAGTTCTTTGTGGTTTATATAATGTGTGTGTCTGCGCAACGCAAAATTACATTAACCTTTCAGACTTACACATTGCGTTGTGAATAGAGGTCTAATTATCTTCCCACTATCACCTCTAGGTTTATTTCAAAATTACTGATTTCCAAGTTTTCCCATCTCTTGAATTATCCTTATTTTGGATTTTCATTCTCCAGGTATTAGCTTGCATGTGTTCCAGTCTGAATCTTATTTTCCTGAGGGAACTCTTACCTATTTTTTTTCTGCTTCCCTAATAACGTTTTCTTTAATCCACATTAGAATTTCAATTTCATTGAAACTTAATATTATAAGTAGATTGGTTTAAATATTATTGCTTCTTATTTCTAGTTACCCAGTGACAAAATTAATCATGACCAGGTATGTGGGCAGTGCAATACTATGTCCCATCTTGTTTCCCACCTGGTATTCAGCCATGGACCTAATTTATGGCCTTTAACCTGTTTTTAATCCAAACCCAGGCTAACAATTTTTTTATAATTAAAGTTCTTTACTTTGAATACATGAAAGCCTTCCCTTCAACAACCAATTCTGATTTTATATCAAAGCAAACCATGAAATCTCAAAGTAGTATAAATGTTAAAGCAAAAAATCTTGATTATACACTCTCTTTTCAAAACTTTTTACAACATTAAGACAGGATTCAGCTGCCCATGTGTAGGCATGGATTATATCTGTATCTGAGCTTGTCATCTGCATTCCTTTTTTAGTAAATGAAGAAAAAAAAAAACATTTTTAGGCTGTAGTTAATGGCATCCTAAAGAGAAGCCTCAGTTTGTGAAGCAGAATCACGCCATGTCTGAACAGAGTGCAGATACACACTTTAGAGACAGCTCATGTTAAGAGGTGAATTCTGCCTTTAATACCACAGGTGTGTATGTCTTTATTAGATTAGGTTTCTAAGCTCTTGCATTAACTGCAGTAACACTTTCTATATGAATCTAAGGCATTGTGATTCCTTATTGTAAACTGTTAAAGATACTTCATTGTCCAGTTTGAAGTTCTCCAGTACAGGAAGCTGGTAGCAGTAATGCAGTTTTCCCATACTTAGGGTGAGACACCGGATTGGTAATTTTTGGGTCGCGTGTGGGTGGGTGTGTGTGTGTGGAGGGGAAGGGATGGGTCAAACCTCACAGAGGTGAAATGGCGTCATGTCCCTCATGGCAGCCCCTGGAGCCCACATAGGGAAACCCCGGAGCAGCTGCCAGTCACAAACAGCCGGGGAAAACTTCCCCATCCCACAGCTCCTGGAGCCCCTAACCAGCCCAGCCTGGCAGGGACAGTGGGAACAGTGCCCACACTGGAACACCCCACAGCTCCTGGAGCCCCTCACCAGCCCAGCCTGGCAGGGACAGTGGGAACAGTGCCCACACTGGAACACCCCACAGCTCCTGGAGCCCCTCACCAGCCCAGCCTGGCAGGGACAGTGGGAACAGTGCCCACACTGGAACACCCCACAGCTCCTGGAGCCCCTCACCAGCCCAGCCTGGCAGGGACAGTGGGAACAGTGCCCCTCACCCTGCCCTGGAGCCCCAGAGTGACCAGAGGCTCCGAGGCCCTGCCTGGGGGAGGCCCCAGGGCCCAGAGCAGATCAAACCCAAGGCTGTGCTCCCCACACGGTCCGGGCCCTCCCATCCAGACACCTGAGAGCTGCTCTGCCACAGGGATCTGATGGTAACTACAGAGTCTGTCTCCCTCTCTTTCTCCTCCTTATCTCTTCTTGTTCCCTCTTCTTCTCTTTCCTTGCTCCTTTCTTGATGCTTTGGGTAGCTTAAAGCTGGGGGGATTGGATTTTGATTTCAGGGTTGTGGATTAGTATGTGGTGGGTCCGTACTGTGGTGGAATGTTTTGCCTGGATTGTGTGGTGCCCTTTTGAACTTTTGCCAGGTTCCCTTTTTTGCCTCGTCTAAATTATCAGTACAGGTGCTTCTTGGGAACAAGTGTGTGGGTTATTCTCTTGGCACTATCTCAAGGTATTAAAGAACCCTATATATATATTTAAAAAAGTAAAACTCCTGGCTGAGACCCCTGAGCTTGTGTCTCCAGGGCTGGGATGTTACACTTGGTCACCTTCAGGGTTTTTTGAGCCTCTGCTTCTAGGTCGTTGCAAAATATTTGTAAATATTTTGAAAATAATATTTGTAACAGAAAGCATTTTTATATAATCGTCCTGATTTGTACTGCGTCAGTAAGAAGGACCTTTGTCCTGCAGATTCATTTCATATGCTGCAACAGCTCCAGCTCTGGTAACACGTTTGGAGTGTGAAAGCACTCTCAAGGGACTGGAAAGGTTGCTAAGAGCATTGATAGAATTACCACTGTGAAAATTATCATCCTGCAAGTATCATAAGTTCATATTGATGCCACAGTAGATAAAGTTAGCTCTTTAGTTTTGTTACAAAAATCCCTTTCTTGTGCCCTTAACTCAGATTTGTAGAAGATTTGTCAGCTAGAGGAATTTCATATAACATCTGTTAACACTGAAGCAGAGATGTAGGTTTTTCTGTGTGCATCAATGATAAAAGTTTACCAGAAACAATCAGAAATTTTGCAACTGCATTTTCACATTTAAGTCTTAATTTTAATCTACCAAAGTTACTATACACAACAGGAGTTTTTCAGTGGCAGCAGATTCCGGATTTGATGTAAGTCACTTGGGGTCAAGTTCTGTGGCTTTTCATTAAGCCTTGTTAGCAAGTTGTTCCACTGGGGTTAAAAAGAAGTAACATGATTTTTAGAAGTGCTCTTTCTTGCAACATGTACACTCAGCAAATTGGAATCTTGTCCTAGAGGATTACTGTATTTAAATATCACTTATGCGTATCTAACTGCAAACAAAAAAGAGAATTATACCTTTTCATTGATTAGAAAGTCTATCCATGTATTTTATGCACCAAAAAAAAAATTACACAAGGAGTTGAAGACTTAGTCATCCCACCTTCCCCTTCATTGATTTGCAAATAGATGGTAGATAAAGAGGATCAGAGAAACCTGTGGCTGATAAAGAGGGCTGTAGCAGATAACTGTAAGTATAAAAAAACCAAACAAACACTTAAGAGAAACAAAAAAATCTGGAAAATAATCTGGAATTTTCACTTTTCAGTTGTCTAAAACTGATGAGGTTCTTCAGGCGATGTTGAAATATGATCTGTTTGTGCCTTGGGATGTGTTGGGGAGCTCCAGTGATATTGGTGGAATTTGCCCCATTAGCACTGTCAGAGCCCATGAATTTGAGTGCATCAGAGGGGTAGGATCTGGACTGCAGTGAGGACAGGCACCAGTGGCTTTAAGGCTATGAAGTACAAAGAATCTTCTGCAGTACCCTCTTGTCGTGTCGCATCCAGTTGCTTGTTCCAATGCAGGATGGTAGGTCAGAGCTGCAGGGAGCTATTCAATCAGCTTGTCCTTGTAGGAGGTCCTGGAAGTGGAGGGAGACAAATGTGCAGCTGAGGCAGGCACGCAGGAGAGCCCAGTACAAGGGGCAGCAAAGTCAGACTGCTTTTGTAGCCATTTAACGTTGTAAAAAGCCTTGCCCCGAGCCTGCCTGCTTGTAATTGCTCGAGAAATGGGAAACACATTGTGCTCTCTGCTTTCTCATTTCTAGCAGTGCGTTATCTGCTCGCTCTTCTGTGCATCCTGGAGGAGTAATTTTGGAACATGCTACGTTGAAACCAATAAAATGCATGCTTTTATTTTTATCTCTTTCCTTATGTTCATTGGAGTCGTCACACTGGCCTTAGGTCTGGTGAATGCTGTTTGATGCCTTTTACTGGAAGAAAGACCTGTGCTGAAATTGCAGAGAAGCATCCATTGTTTCTTTTTCCTCATTCAAGATGGACATATGTGTCGTCGTGTTTTGATTGTGGTAAAGGGGTAGTGTGGCACTGGAACTGTTGGGCAGGGAAGCCTTTCTATGGTCAAAATACAAAACGAGGCCAAAGGATAAATGCCTGGCTGCTGTAGACCAGTCCAAACAAGACACCAAATGTCTGCTTGCCTCAGGCTATGGATTGAGTATGTCTCTGAGCCCATTTATGCCTCACTTTTGCCAAAGGGAGCATTCCCAGCACTGCATTGTTTCTGTCTTCACACATACACACATGCAGTCCCCCCTCAATTACTGTGTACTTGCTCTGGGCACTTCCATTACATGAGCTTTGCCACTTAGCACACCCCTTTGGGAGCCTGACAGCTCACTAACCTGGCAGGAAGCTAAAATAATGTGTGTGTAAATAATTTTCCTGGGCCTTTTTTCCTGCAGGCTTAGGAAATTGAACCAACTCAGCGAGGAATCTGACAAACTCCAAAGCTGGTGCAAGGGGAAGGTGGGATATATGGAGCAGGATGGGATCATATGGCACAGGATAAAGGAGCAAAAGAAAAGAAGGCAGAATAGCAGAGGAGGGAGGGGAATGAAAGTACGTCCTTGGTGGAAGCTTTTTTGCCAGCCTTTCAGAACGGTTTTTATTGTTGAGCAGTACCTGTAGCTGTTGACAAAAGCTGTTGATGAGCCAAGGGCCATGACTGCTTTGAGGAATAAGAGGCACCTCTTTCTGTCACAGTGTATCTACCCTTGAGTTTTATATTTTTAGAAGTATGAATTTCTGAAGATAAATCCTCAGCCAAGTGCAAATGCACTTGACTCCAGTGAGCTCAGACAAAGCTGACTTGTGATGTTTGATCCTTGGGTGAAATGATATGTTGTGGCTGAGCCCATTGCATTGTTCACTACCACTGAAAGGAGCACTTTTGTTCCCAGTCCACAAGGCTACTCCTTTCCTTGTGCTGGCTCTGGTGGCTGTTGTACTCTGCTGAGCCACTTGGCTGGAATTGGAAAACCCAAATCCCAGCACTGCTCCCAGTGCTCTGTCAACTGTGGAATCAGTATCGAAGGGAGTATGTCAGTTAACAGCAGTCTGGTTCAGTTCTGGAACACTGGGTCAGAATCACTTTAAAGACACAGCTGCTTCTATATTTTATTAGATATCTGAGAATTTAGTTTCATAAAACATTTTTGGTGATGTTGAGTTCTGGGGTAGAAATAATCTCATTTAGTATGTAAGTATTCTTGCACAGACAGCTTCTTTAATATCAAAGCTCTCTGTGCCTTTAACATGAAGGCTTCTGATCAGAAGATCTTAACTTAAAATGGTTCACTCGAGGTCTTTGTCGTATTTAGTAAGGATTAAATAAGATTTTTCCAGTTACATATGATAGAACTGCATAATGAGACCTAATGATACAGTCAACAGAAAGTAATTTAATTTCTGCTACATTATGCTGTACAATAAAGTTTAGAATTCACGGAGCTCCTATCAGTTTGATTTAAGCTCATTTCATTCTCTAAATGAAGCTTCTTACATATTGGAAGTGCAAACTGAGAACTGGGGTCCGTTGACTGTTGCCTAATGATTGTATAAAACCATTACTTGAGTCAGTTATTGTTATTACATTAGTCAGGCTTGAATTCAAAAAGCGAAACAACCACCAAAAAACCTCCAAGAACACACAAACAAATCAAAACACTCCAGGGGTATTTAGGAGAATTACAGGACAACTGGATGTCTTGCTATAACTGTGATAAAAAGAGTCTTTCAACATATAGGCAAACCCTGCTGAACATGTCTTGGTTTGGCATCCAATTTATGATTTATTTATTATTTTTATTTGTTGTTCATGAAAGTTTCCTTCAACAAAAGAAATGAGTGAGTAGCTCCTGCTGGTGTAAAGACTTGTGGCTCTTGCTGCTTGACTACTCAGCCAGTGTGCTGCTCCTCTGCTGCAGTTTAGTTTTAACCATGGGACTTATTATATAAAATAATTTAGTGGGATTAAAAATGTATTTTTGAGTTAATATCTGGACAGTGGGCAACATATACACTCTGCTCTCTTTTTAGGGACTGAGAAAGCACATTGAAAGGTCAGCTGCTGTGGGTAGCAGAGATAGAATGTGTGATACTTGAAGGGTGGGCATTCAGGTTAGTAGTACAAATATGTTTAATCTGTTTCTTTAAAACAATATTATAATTCTCTGAGAGCCCTATTGCAAATCTGGGAACTGCAGGTGATGATACAGAATAATCAGTATCATTCTCTGGATAACTTATGCATCCTTGAGAGGGTAAATCATCCGCTGTGTGGGGCTTTTTCACCTACTGATAATCAGACTTCCAAAAAATCGATATGTACTTGGTTGGAGAAAGAATGCAGGGTTTGCAGCAAAGCCCTGCAGGCTGTATTTCTTCCCGTAATGAAAGTACCAAAGGGGCAGTGCCATCTCTCTCAGTTCACTAATATTCTTTCTAGGTGTTGTAAACGTTATGCTAGTGACAGTTATTCTGTGGAAAAAGGATTTGATAATGCTTTTATTTACCTCTCAGCCTTGAAAAATAATATTTCTGTCTAGAAAAGGATCCTGTGCTGCGTGTACATGCATGTGTGTCCACATACTTATGTGACTTGAAGCTGTGTGTAGTCAGACTCCAAGTGCATTAATTTACACTTATCTTATAGAAGTGTGAAGTGGGTATCATCTTTTTCTGACAAAACCTCAGTTCATCTCAGTTTGTCATTCTTCCCTTGATAAAAATGCTACTGCTCTTCAGACCATCACAACAAACATTTTCTTAAACTCTTAAACAGCAGATAATCAGAGAAGTGAAGCTCCCACAGTCCAAGTGCCTCAGCCATATGTGTGAAAAGGTTCGTTCACAAAGGGTTTAACTTTCAGGTGTTGGCTGCTGGGATGAGCCTCCAGGCATTGAGGAAGAGTTTGAGCTGATGATTTGAGTGGTCCCAGTTTCAAGAGGCTTTTCTTCATTATGTTTTAGAGTTCAGCATCTGCTAAAGCCTCTGTTATTAGAGATGGGCCCCAGAGTTACAGTCCAGGCTGCCTTGCTGCTCTGAGATTAACAGGCAGAGGTGGCTGGGCTGGAATCTCTGTCTGCTTCCTGCTCTTGAAAGTCAGCTCAGATGGTGGAGAACAACTTGCTGCCCATTGACATGAAAGAATTCAGTCAGAACTCTGCACTAATAAATCGGATTTATGAGCAAGAGTTCCCTCTGTCAGCAAATACCCAGAGTGCTTTTCCAGCATCATCATTTTTTGTCTCCCAGAAAGCTGCAGTAGCTTGAGTAAAATGTGGTTCATGATCCCTGGTGCCAAAGGCCTGGGGTTCAGGAACTGTCCTCTGCCATGAGAAGTGACCTGGCTGTCTCTTGGCTCTGCACCTCCCCTGAGCAAAGGGCAGGGAGGAAGCACTGCAACAAGCTGAAAAAAATTGAGAATTAACTACTTTAAGTGGAGAAAATCAATCATTAGTGATCTACATTAAAAAAGCCAGATTGGTACTGGACAAACATATTGTCATGCTCTTGCTCATCTTTTTTTATTGTTTCAATCATTGTATAATTTTCTGTTAGGCCAGAAATAGATGAGGAGTTTAATGGTGTGGACAGTTGTGATTTCATGACAGTATAAGCCACTGTTCTTATTACCTTTAATGACTTTGTAAATTAAGTGATTAAATTGTTCAGTCGATTTAGGCTTGGTGTATAAATAGCCTATTTTAACCTGAAATTATAATTGAATGTATATAATTTGTCTTTCGTGTCTTTCATATAAGAACTTAATGTTATTTGTTACCTGTTATTTTCCCAGTAAAATGAGAGTAATTAAGAAGTTATTAAATAGCTGAAACATGTTTTTTATTCCATTTTACTTTTAATTCCTCACAGAATTCTATATAATCTGTTAAGGGAATTGCTCCCAAAACATTAGCATTTATCATACTGGAAACCCCCTTTTAATTGATTTTTCAAGTGGCTAGTGGCCAGCTTGTGTTTTTAATGCTCTTAAAAATGCTAATGCCTGCAGGCCAGGGAAGTAGCTAAAGAAGATGGACTTAGATGACAGAAATCCCAGAGTTTTTTATTTAAATGGGGCTTTTTTTACACACAGGGATTACTTTTTTCTGAAAAGAAAACAAATAAAAATTTTATGTAGTTAAAAACACCACCATGAAATCTTGCATATGTAATGAGGAATAAAGAAAAATGTATCTATCTCCCTTTAGGTTAGATGGAACATTACTAATTATTTTAATTAACGAGTTAGTTACCCAATTCCAATTGGAAGGTGCTGTAGAAATACAAACTGTTATCACTGGTTGTTTTGGTATAAAAGTACCAATTAATATTTCCTACATCCAGGGCTAATTACTTCAAACCTATATTTAATTAAAGGAAACAACCCTGCAATTTGTCAGTAGAGATTCTTTTCACTGCACACAATGGAGAATGTACAGGTTCAGGCCAAAAATAGTGTTCTATGCTTTAAGGTTTGTGGTATTTTTCATTTCACTTGTATGTTTTTAATCACTGGTTGACCAGAGTTATAGTTCACCTAAATGACATAACATTCCCTCTTCTTTTTCCAGAGCAGGAATATAACCAAAAAAAAGGGGGAAAAAGGGTTCTTGGTTCCTTTTAGGATGTTTGTATCAGTACTTCATCAGGAGGAAGCTCTAATGGGGAGTAAGGAGCTATTAAAACCTGAATTCATGACTCAATTTCCATGATTATGCTAAAGGAAATGAAATTGTCAACTGTAATTACCTTTAAATTTTGAACATAAGAATGATTTTGCATGAGCAGAACACTGGAATGTCTTTTCTTTATGTATAATTAATACAGTTAGAAGAACGAGGGAGGCAGAGGTACGTGGACTTTAAGAGAGAATGAAAAATACAAAATGAGATGTATGAGGGACTCCTGGAAAAAAACATACTTAGGGCTGGTTTGGAGTTGTGAAGATGAGAGAATTTCTCACGTGGCTTTAAGGGAAGGTCCATATCTGGGACACCATTTCAGGAAAGTGTGAATCATCATCTCTAAAGGTTTGAAAGACTTGGGAATAGGAGCTTTTGGCCTCTAACACACCTCTTATCCTTTCAAGAAGCTGAGAGAGACCTGGCCCATAGAAAACAGGGCTTATGGGTGAGGGTCAGGAATGACTCTTTCTTCTCACGGGGGATTATCATTCAAGAGTTGTCAAAATCTCAGTTATTCCTTAAACTCTGTGTAATAATGGCAGCCAAAACTCTGAGTAAAGGAATAAAGAGTAAATAGGTAATTGAAGATAAATTCCTTGCCTCAAGCTAGATCTTTCTGAAAGAATCTTATACTTTATTGTGAACTTTAGCTTTTCCTTGTGCCCCTCAACATCTCATTTACTGTTAGAGCTGCCTAATTGGGCAGCATGAGAACAGTTGCTTCTCCAGGCCAGCCACTTTTTCATATTTAAATCTTTTTTTCTTTGTGTTCCATTTTATCATTGCTTTTATGTGTGATTTTATATAGATTACAGTAATTACAGAGGAATACTGAACCAGATCTCCCGCAGGTTGGAGATACAAGGTCCTGGAAACATCTCCTTGTGATGTGTTTCTCAGCAGGATCCATTTCATCATTATGAAATTATTGCAGGAAACCAGAGCTTTTTGCCTGTAACTGCAGACAATAATGTGTGATGAACACTGATAAAAGAACAGCAGAGAGATAAGGCTGGTGAAGGAAAATCTGCAGCTGTGAAAAACAAAAGTTGTAGCCCAGTAAACAGGAAAATATCTGGGAGCTTTCAGTATTCTGGTACACTTGCTCTGTGACAAATACAAGGAAAGAATCAGATTGAACCCAAGAACATCTGAGTGTTTGTGGTGCCAGAAGGTGCATGGGGAGGTTTGAAGGATACTTCATCTTCATATCAGCAACTTTGCTTTATGTACTGAAAAATTACACTATTTTGGAAGCAGACAAAATAGGAAGGAGACGCAGGTGCTGTTTAGTTTGAGATATAAAAGCTATGGAAGGGACATTTAGATTGGTGGGAAAGGAAAACAAGCTTGTATCCAAGAAGATTTTTTCCTTATCTAGTATTCAGGCCTCCAGTCACATTTGATTTCTCCATTAAAAACAAAAAGACAGACAGACATGTCGTGGTAGAACCAAGTAAGTGACATAGAGGAGTATTCATGATCACTTCATGTGAGTTTTCGTTGTGTGGAAGTTCGGACACCGATGAACCAAAGTGCACTTCCATGCACGTTCTTGCCCTGAGCAAAGCCACTTCAGAGCTCTGGAGAGGCAGCACAAGGCCCAAAGCTGCTGGGTTCAACTCCAAGGATGGGTTATTAAATATTTTTTTTATTTATTTTTTCAACAGAAAATTACTGGTGATGGTAACTAATAAAACACCAAAGGTGTTAGTACTGGCTGCATTTCCTTTGAAAACTGAAGGCAGGATTTTTTTATTGAGTTGGTTGATGTTTCAGGTCGTAATAGCCCTGTGTCAGAAGGGGTTTTTCTTTAAAATTCATGCTTCAGGTTTGCCTTTAATCTAATGTCAGTAATGTGTTTGAGTTGCTCTTTATCCATGTAATAGGCAAACATTTACTTGTTGCTCTTTTCCCTATAAAAAGCTGCAAACCTGAATCTGATTTAAAATCAGTCGTGATTTTTTTTAACACAACAAAAAGCAGATTTTTAAAATAACAAATGAACTTTTAGGAGTGTGCAGGTTTTTGGATGGTCAGAGAGGTGGGGTTTCCTTCTCCTGTCTAATAAGATGTGTGACCTGTTTCTTAACCTGCCATTTTAGACTTCACCTGGAAAATCAGAATGAATTCTCCCAATTTCCTTTTGTAGGCACTTTACAGTTCACATCTCAAATGTGTCCATCAGTCTTTTGTCCATCCCTGCTACTGTATTTCGACATATATCTTTTAAGGTTTTTGATGTATGTTTTGGGTGAAGTCTGTATTTGTTAAAAGGTGACCTCTGGATTGGATTGTTTGGCTGACTTCAGTGCTAATAAGCTGAAGGATGAGGTGTCTAATGAATCCTGTGTATAGAAATAATGATAGATGACTTATTTGGAATTCTACAGACACAGCATGGCCAGGCATGAGGAGTCCCTGGAACTGCACCAATCTTACAGTGGGAAGCTTTATTGATTACACAGAGACAGGGCACATTTTAATAATTTTTAGAACACTGTACTGCCTGAGGTACTAAAATCCATTAAAGGAGGATTATAAACTTTGTTTTAAACTGTATCCTAAATTGTTTCTTGATGTACAGTCAACAGCAGCTCTGTGAGATCAATCACAGTTACTAAGGCATATTAAAATCAACTTGTTTAATTTTAATTGCTCATATGCCTGACCCTCTGTGAGGCAGCTGTTCATAAAGCTAAATTGCTTTTCTCCCAGACAGGAGTTTCATTTCACTTCATGGTAGATTTTTGCCTTTTACACTTAACCAGCATTTTGCTTTCCTTTCCCCCTCCTTCTGTCTGGCCCACGATTCTCATTTCTCTCCAGATAATTTTCTCTCTGTTTTGCCTTCTATCCTCATTAGCAGGAGCTGCAGCCTTGCCAATGAGTCAACTTTAATAAAGTAGGTGGATGGTTTGAATTATGAGTTGATGTAAAGTTACAGACCTGGAGCTCTCTTTGGTAATCTCTGTTAACCTGTGATACGTGAGCAATTTTGCTTACAGGCTCCTGATCAGATCAGCAAAGCTGCTGTACCGATGGATGTACCATGAGCAGATACATTTGTTTTAAACTTATATTCGGTTTTCTGTTTAGCTATATGCATTTCAGCTCTGTTTTTCTCCTTAGGGGAATTCTATAAAGCCATTTAGTAATTCCTTTCATTCGTGGTTTTGCGTTTTCTGTCATCCTGTGTTTTGATGGGAAAAGATCCCCGTTCAGTTCGTACCAACTTATTTCCTTGCTCCAGTATCTGAAGTTAATCATAGACTTTAGGAAATTAGTAACACCTGAGTCTTCCTCTCACACATAATGTATTAAACATGGCTGTTGTCCTAATCTTCTTTCAGTAGAATGGACTTACAGATACCTGCTTGTCCAGCGTGGACACAAGATGCTTCTCTATTCTGAAGAGCATTGGATGCTTTCCCATTTCCAGTCAATTTGAGGATTTTCTGTGTCCTTCAAGAGGCAATTTAAGCTTCCATTTCTGGTCAATACTGATAGTAAATGCAGGGAGATAAGAATAAAATTACTGATTTTCATTTATTGAAAGGCAGCACTTCTCTGAACAGGAGACAGGTGAGCAAAACCAGAACACTGGATCTTTTGGAGAAAACAGCAATGGTTTCAGCACACCGGTTTTATAACTGCAGGATTTGTATCTGGTATTACAGTAATGGTATTTCAAGGCAGTAAGTGGAAGCAATTAGGGTGATTTGGACATTTTATCTGTGATTCTTGCTTCAAAAGGAGTCAGGGATATGGAAGAACATATGCACATCTTTGAAAATGGAACACATCGTGAAGAAGCAGAATAAGTATTTGTTCCACAGTAGAATAAGAAAAAAATCTCAGTGGTACATGAAATAATGCACAATTACCAAGCACACAGCACCAAGTAATTCTGTATTTATAGATTTTACTAGAAGTTTTACCCTAGTGATAGCTTCAGACCCTGTAGATTTTAGAGCACTCTCTGGATTTTCCCATATTTTCATTCCTATAAAATAATAAAGGTGGTGGGTTTTTTCATATGGCTGATTCCCATAATTTCATGAGTTTAGTTCAGGTATTACTTGTCTGTCTCTGCTTTATTTCTTATTTTTCATGTGCATTCTGTGCTCCTACTTTTGCAGCAGACTTTAAAATACAAGTTCCTGTCTTCCAGCAGGTATGGAGGCAGAGGGACAGCATGCACTGCTGGTGGTGGAAAGCTTGGTAAAGAGGGATCTCTTCACAACTCTCTTTTTATGTTTACTTGGACTTTGTCCTTAATTATCTGGAAGGGCAAAATTTTAAACTCTAGAGATCTGTTGAGGTGAAGTTTCTAAATAAAGCACGAATTCTCTTCTTTGAAAAGGACTGACACGTCACGAGCATTGTTTAGTTAGATCTCTCTACAGAGCTGCCAACAAAGACATGATTTAACTCTTTTCCTCTGACTGGACCAAACTCCAGAAAAGATGGTTTGCTGTAAGAAGGGGGCAAGATTTGCTTCTCCATTCATGTAATCTGGGAGTCATTATGGTGAATAATGAGCCATCTGAATCAGAAGAGCCCCATGGCTCACATACATCAACCAGCTACCACGGTGATGGACACTGTATAAAAATCTCAGGAAAACAGAACCCGAGGATATTCTCCCTAGTCTTTATTATAAATCCCAGGCAAACACTCCCAGAAATGAAAATCCTCCAGGCAATGTTAAATGTAACTCAACCTTGACTTGCAGGAATTCATCTTCCGAATGGAAAAATTGTTTGTCTCTGTGTCCAATTAATTCTTGGCTTTCATTTGAAACTGCCAGAGAGTTTTCCAACCCAGTTTTGATGCGTTTTATTTATGTAATATAAATCCTTGTCAGCTGAGAATTAGTCTCATATATATTGGAAGGTGATTTTTTTTTCCTCCCCAGCAACCTGGATGTTGTACACAGGAGACCTGAAAATGCAAGAATCTGTCTCATCTTATGGGCCACAGAGCTAAACACTGTCTCTGAAGAGCTTTTGACCCAGCATGCCCCATACAGGCAGCAGGTAAACCAGTGAAACATTGATTATTAATAGAAAACAGATACATTATCATCTTCCTGCCTAGAAAAGAAGTTTCCTGAATTCCTCAGACTTACTTTGTATGAGGGAAAGTTTTCAACTTCTGTTGCTTGCAAGGTCTCTCAGTTTCTTCTCAAAATGAGAAGCAGTAATGACTGTAATGTTTTTGATCATTCACTTAAGACATATTGCCGAGTGTTTGAGAGTTATTGCAAGTCTCCTTTGCAAATTCTGCTTGGATTCATTCCAACATTTGGAATAGACCTGTGGTTTTTGCTGTTGTCAGTTTTACCATTATGCTTCAATGCAGATTTCCCACTCATAATCTTTCTGTTACCACCAAGGAATTCGGCAGTGCTGCTGTTCCCACTCTCAGTATGTGGACGTCAATCCTACCTAAATTATTTTGCCCTTGCCCGAACCTCATGCTGAGCTCCCAACTTTCCAATGACTTAGTCAAGTGTCTAATAACCAGAGTTCTCATGAGCTGGAACCTCCTGGTTCCATTGGTGCTTTGGAAAGACGTTGGTCTTCTACAGCAGCCTCAGGGATCTGCTTTGACAGAGTGCCTGGGAAAGGTTATATATGACCAGCAGGAATAAGCATTGGCTCAAGCAGTTACCTTTTCATAGAGACATTAGAGTAAAAGAATCAAATAAGTTTGTGACCTGCACTCTTCAAAATCACTGTTACATTCTCTTCAAGCTAAACAGAGTTGTGTGCATCTGGGCTCAGTATTTTCTCTGATGTGGTGTGCCAGTGCCCACCGGGAGGGACCTGAGGGGAATAAATCAGCACCGAATCCATTAAAGTCCATAGAGGTCAGTATTTTTAAGAATGCATGTTGGTCATGTTTAAGGATAGATTTGAGTAAAAAGCTTATTTAATGATACAGCACTCTCCATTAACAGCTTGTCTACCTATTTAATTGTTTCCAAATAATTTTTTACAGAAAAAAAAACTAGAGTAGGAAGCGTACATCAAAAAAGTGTAACTGCTGAGAAAGGTTATGTTAACTTTATACTCTTTTTTGAACTTAATTTGTATTTTTGTATTCTCTTGTTATTTAACATGCTTAAGAGAAAGTTAATGTGGAAGAAAGAACTACAATTTAGTGTAAAGCCAATTTAAAATGTATGTGCATAGTTCTAGTTGTCACAGGCTTCTAAAGAATGAATATGGACAAGCACAGCTAGCTGCCTTTTTCTGCAAATACACAAGTAACTGAATGTATATAATCACATCATGTATTATGTTCCCACATTGCATGAAATACCTTAGAATTATAAAATCATTTTTAGTTTGAGTCTGAACTAAAACCAGCAACTATAGCATGAAAATAAAGGAAATTTTAAAGTAAAGCTTTTAAAATCTTCAAATTATAGAAACAAATGAAAATAGAAGTGAAGCAATGGAAATGATAAAATGAAGATTTTTGATTCTATATCAGTAACTTAAGATTTTATCCATAGCAGATATGAAGTCTGCACTGAAGATAAAGGAGCTGAATTTTCAGAAATCTGCTCATCAGAAAAAGGCCTGGCAGTTAGAGCACTCACAGAGAACAAGGGCAGACTCTTATCAAGGAAGCAGTTGGTGTAGTGGGAATTATGTGGTAGGCAGTGCCCCTCACAAAAGGTGCACAGTGATCCCTTTGCTCTGCTCAACATGGGCAGAATCCCATCCAGAGTCAGGACACTGCACTGCAAGGAAAAGATCTGTGCAGGCTGTAGGGAATCCAGAGGAGACCAAACGGAACAGTCAGAGAGCTCCAAAATAAGCCCTCTGGGGAAAGACTTCTGGAGCTGCCTCCCAGAGAGAATAGAAGATAAAGAACTGATACATGAAAGGTAGTTTCAAAATGGCAAAGAAGAAATTATTATCCACAGCCATGGATAGAAAAGAGCTGCTCCTGCAAGCTGTTGGCTTGCAGCACCTTGGTCAGGCAGTGATGGCCTCTGAACTGCTGTCACAGATGGAACTTTGGGGCCTTGAGGAGAAGGGCACAACACATTTGTCCCCCCAGGCAGGTTTTCATGGCTACATTATGTGCTGGAATAATCCCAGTGTACTTAATAGAATCCCAGTGTTCTTAATAGCATCACACCCCTGGAGAATTCGTGGTTACACAGATAGCACTGAGTGTGTAAGACACTGGGTTGTTTATTGAGCTGCTCAGACTGATACCGGGCTGATAAGATTTGTTTTACACAGATAGCTCTATGGGTCATTAGTGAAGAACTGAAACACATGATTACTGAAAATAATTGATTTTCAAACTACAGTTCTTTCCCAATTAAACTTATCCTGAGGCACTCAAAAGCTATAATTTAAAGTTGTAATAGAAATCCAAGCAAGTCCTCACTTGTGGTGATGTTTTAGATATAATAACCATTTTGAGTCATACAGGCTGTAAAAAGTCCCCTTTTTACCATAAATTATTTACCTTTACACTTGTTTTTTATTGGATTAAAATTGATTTTGATTTGGTTTTCAAATGTGTTCCAACCAGGAAATTGGACGCCATTCTTCTTATGGGGAAAATAATTAATAAAAATTCTCAGTCTGGTGTAATCATCTTAAACTTTACCATTGGCTTTGATGACAGCAAAGTCAGTGCCCTAAACTAGATTTCACCAGAGAGCAAGGAAAATAATATCAGCCTTGACAATGTGAAATACTTGGGCTTAATGCGGGCTACTAATATGGTCTGGTTTGTGTAAACCTACTTTTCTGTAGAGATAAGTCAGTATTTCTAGTGAAGAATTTTGATTGTTATGGCACAGATTATCTCTTAAAACAAAGCTGTTACACAGCAGCAATATCCATAATACACATGTGTTGGGCAAATGAAGGAGAAATTTAACCCAGGCTCTCTTTCCCTCTGTAGCCATTCTTCCTTTGATCCAAGTGGGATCATTCCAGTCCAGTTTCAAGACTCCCACTTCTGTTCACTCATTAGTCTGCTCAGCAACCTCTTCTTTTTCCAAATTTGTGTCTGATTTGGTGAAAAATTTTGAACAGGCTTAATTTTGTGAAGTAGAATTTGTAGAGGTTTGTGGTTAATGAGGACTTGCAAGAGAAAATATGATACACTTAAGGTACACCTAGTTATTGTCAGTTCAAGGAAAGGTAGATATCTTTGCCAGCACGTATTTTACTTCCAATTCCAGTTTGTTTGTCTCACCTCAACAATAAAAATAATTTGTGCCTGTGACAGAAATAAATTCTTATCCAAGAAGTTTCCCACCCCAATCCTTGCTGTGGGCTCTATTAACAGAGTAACTTCAGTATCATTATGTCTACTCAGTGCTTTGACTTTGCCAGAAAATATTGATCTGTGGCATGATCTGTCCAAGGGCAACAGCATCATTAATTGCTAAGTGATCTGCAAAACAATTAGAGACCTCCTGGCTGGTGAACAAGAGATGAATGGAGCTGTCTACCTAATCAGATACAGTTGTATCTATCCATGGACCCAATTGTGTTGTTCCGAAATGCAGTCAACATCTGTCACTTCCCCCCTTCCCTCACTAACATATGCCCTGCTCTGCCCTGCAGGGTCCTGCTCAGAAGCCTTGGAGGAGAATTTTCTGGGGGGTGGGAGGGAACGTGTAGAGTTTTTAAGGAAATTTTTATCCCCTATTTACCTTTGCTTTGTGAGAGACAGAAAGCGTTACGCTAAAGATTCTAAGCATGTAAGGAGCTGTAATTCACATTTGCATTAACAGCATGGAGGTAGGACAAATATATTAAAAATTAACTCAAGAGTTGGGATGCAGTGAATTTAGTACTTCAGGAATGAATAGGATTGATGGTTTTCTAGGCTGTGTTGTTCAGCACCCAGTGTAGTGGGAGCCTACCTTGAATCGGGTCTCTGAGGACTAAATGGTAAATGAGAGGAGTAAGACTGTGCATTTATCAGTGTCATATTTCTTTATGAGGGAAACCAATTAGGGAAGAAATACGTAATTAGTATCAGTCCCTTTAAAATTAGATAAATGTTGCATAAGTATCCTCTGCTTAAAGTCCCTGTATTGAGCTCCAGGTGGTTATTGGGAAAAACGGAGCAGCAACAGTCAAACATTTGGTCAAACAAGTAACAGGGAACTAAATTTGGGATGCAGTGGAGTGACTGGTAAGATTCCTAGGAATGCATGCAGGTTTCCCTAACTATTCCTGTTATGTGTTTCTAGAATCTTGGAAGGATTTAGTCTGCTCTTTGGGGGAGGCTGTAAAGTGTACAGTAAGCTGTACTTTCTTCAGGACAAATTGTGTGTTTTAGTCGTGTCTTAGTGTTTAAAAGTGAACATAAGCAGTGCATGCCACACATTGATGCTGTTGACGTTTGATAGTTTAGTGCCTCTGAAAAATTCACAACTGAAGATTAGATGCTAATGTTTGATTTTATTTACATTCTTTGTTTACATATGTTGTTGTTTTAAAGCTCTTTTTTTTTTTTTTTTTTGGTTTCTGGTGATGAAATATGTTAGCAAAATTCCTATGGCAGTCAATCCGTCATTCCAGTTCGGATTTGAAGTTGCTTTTGGTTTAAATTATGTATAGATTTTAAGACATTTTCCTCCATACGGTATTGGCATAACGCAAAGCCAATCAGAAATATACCCAGTGGGTAACCTTCAGTATTTTTATTGCTGTGTCTGGCCTAGTTTTAGTCAGTAGAATTCTGCAGAGAAGCTGTTATTTCTTTCAGTGCAGGCCTTGCTATAAACAGCACAAGGGCCAGAAGAGGAGCACAGGCAGGAAAGCTCATACTGGAGAGTGTGTAAGCTGCTGCTTTGTGTGGGATTTAGCACCTGCTTCTTTTGAGGAGTGGTTAATCTTTCTAAATTAGCCGCAGATCCACTGACCATCCTTCCAATCCCTCAGAAGGAAGAAGGATGAGGGAGTCCCTGCAGTGAGTGATTGAGTGCAATCCCCATTATCCTGTGTCTCTGGGCAGGGCACTGTGAAAGAGCCAAGAGGATTTATCTGGTAGATAGAAGAGTTGGAGGGAGAAAGTGATCCTTCTAAAACCACCAGAAAAGCATCCCGTTTTTTGTTTTTTTAGGAAACTGTTCCTAAAAAAATTGAATTTTTCTATAAAAGCAGCTGGGTGGTTCCTGTTCTTATTTTGTCTTTTTAAGCATCAGCATTCTACACGTGGATACAACTGATACTATTTTTACAAAACCACTCCTTATTTCAGTAGAATGGTTTTGTGATGCTTTTGTTGACATCACATCGAGGGGGGGTGTGACAGAATAATAAACTGGTTTTCCACTTGTGCAGACAGGTGTTCACATGCACTGTAGATCTCATGTAACAAGGAGTCTGGCAGCCCTGGCCCTACTGCTCTGGTTTATAGCCCAAAAAGGGGGAGGAGAACAGGAGCAATACTTAACTCTTGGCAAGCTCCCAGTTTAATTTTCATCTATATATTCTTCTGCCCTCCATTCAAATAAAAGCAAACACAATTCGTAGTGCAGGTCACAAGGAAGGTAACAGAGGCAGCAGCCTAAACAATGACAATCAAATTTTGTACCAGCACAGTGCTGCAAAGGGTAGGTGTTTATAGCAGAGGAGATGTGGTCTTTATTCGTGCATAATTTTAGTTTCCACAGTTACTGGGATGCTTGGAGGAGGAGATGCTTGAGGAGACTCCCACAACTCAGCTGTGCTTTTCCTAGCACTGCTCTTGTGTTACTGCCAGGTGGATTTTGGAGCTGCAGCTCCCAAAGCGATATTACAGGGACTTAGTTGAACATAACATGATAATTTCTCTGGAGTATAAGGTGGGAGAATGGAGGTTTTATAGTCAGTGTTTTATAGTCAGAATTGGGGTGGGCCATTATAGTCTGTGTAGGGATTCTCTGTAGGGCAGGCTCTGCATCCAGCCTGTACCTTATGCAATGCATGGAACTGATCTCTCTCCTTCCTGTCCCAACAGTCCAGAGCAGTGTTTGCTCTTGAGAGCAAACCCAGAAATTCAGGAGGGTTTCTGTAACACTCTGTGTCATCACAGCTTAGTTTCAAAAACCAAAAACCAGAAAACTACACACAATTACCAAATTGGTTCAAGTACCTTGCATCTGTGGATAGCTGTGGCTGGAGGAAGGGCATAAGAAGAGGAGAACAAGAGTTCCAGCTTTGAGGGGGGGGGGTTAACTTTAAATGAACATGCTGAGCTCAAATACAGAAGTTCAAAAAAATCCACACAATTGTAATAATTTTTCAGGATGGGTCCTTTTATTTTAGTTGTGTTTTGTTCTGCTTAGGGTACAATCTGATTTCTTAGGCACAGAAAAAGTCCCTTCTTTCCATGCCTTTACTCTGTTTATCAGTCTCCTGCTCCACATTAATCCTTTGATCAGACAGTGGCATCTTCCTCTCCATTTCTATTTGCCAAACAGAATCAATAGCAGCTAAAAGTATATTTTTCTCAAAGAAAACATTGTTAACTCTTTCACTGCTTCCACCTTAAACATTTACCTAGTCAGCCAAACACACAGATTGCAAGCTGTTCCTGAGCCTTTTGAGTGCCTAATCCCCAGCTGTTCCACGTCTGCCAGCTGCTAAAACAAGGAGCTTTCATCCCGAAGATGTCTAATTCCCTCATAAATTATCAGTAAAACATCAATACATGAGATTTGAGAAGTGCCAGTACTTTAGGGAGAATACTAACTTTAAATGATGTTTGAGGGAAAATAAATGATGTTTGTGTTCTGAGGTGACCTCAGGTGTTCTGGTCGTGACACCGAGCTTTAGACAAAAAGTGTCTTGTCTTCCAAGAACTGTTGTTACTGCAGAGGAATTGAGGACTGAATTCTGGGAACTTCATGTGTGGAAATGCAAGTTCTTCTGCCATTTGCTTAGAGGAAATCCAGCGTGGTTCCGATGGGATTGTGCTTGCATTTTTGTGTGTGTGTGGCAAAGTATCTGGAACACATTAGATACTGTGGAAAGGCAGATTTACTTTAGAAATGTGAGAGTATTAATATTTTGTACCCGGTCCTAACTTCAAAATAGTCTCACCATAGCTAATTTGCTAAGAGGAAAACAGTTTCTGGAAGTTCTGTGTCACAAAATAGCACTATCATATTTATAGGCAGCATTTCCAGAAATAAGACATTCAGCAGCATCTTCACAGGCAGGTAAGAAAAGCCTGTTCCTGTTTACAAGATCCTGGTAATGAAGCATGAAGGATAGTGCTTTGAAGCCATCTGTCAAGCACCTTAGTTTTTTTGGTAATTGAAAGTGATTTAATACATCTCAGAAAGGAAAGGTCGAACGTGTGCTGTAATTCTCAGCCTGTGCTGAGTCAGGAGGCAGCAGGTTCTTGTGGACAGTAAGGAAAGGTGGATGCACTCTGTGTGTGGCCAGAAAGTGCCAGTGGAGCCCTGCCCTGGGGCATTGATGGAATGTATTAAGAAACACAGATCTTTGCTAGCAGAGAACCTCAAGGTTCATTTCTTTACAGCATTTCTGTCTTCTGCCAACAGATGTTCATTGTTTAATAATTTTTTAATATACACTTCTTGTGAAAGTGAATTTCACCAGGATTAGTTTCACTTTGGTGAAATATTTCCTGTCCCCCTTTTCCAGCAGTAACCCCTCTGTTGCTGAGGACCGTATCCACTGAAAGCTTAGCAGATCCAAACGTGGATGCATCCTGTGTGAAGTTGGTATCATTTTCCCCTAACACATATAATGTATTTGCATGTTCACTGTGGAGACTAGAGCCTCTCCCACTCCTTGCAGAGCTCTAGAGATTCTGACTGTGACAGGGAAATCTGGCCCTGCCTGGGAGATGCAGTTCCATCAGCCATCCCAGGAAAGACAGGGTGATTTAACTGCCAGTAAAGATGTCAGACACGTCCAAGGAAATGCAGGATTGTCAACAAGGGAGCAGCTGGATATCAGACCTGCCCACAGAGGGACTGGTAGCCCTGAGCCACCTCCATGTGCAGCACATTTTTGGGAGATTTCCTTCTTCCCAGCCAGGGTAACAGGGAGTAAGTACACTGGTAAAATGAACCCATATGGGGTAAGATTCTTTTGTCAGGAGTCTGACATTTTGAGGGCTTTTCTCCACTTTCCAACTTTGGATGTTATAGTTGGTATACACCTGCTGGAATCTATTTATCCCCCATCTGTAAAAAAGTAGATGGTACTTTCTACCTAAAAAGATCAGAGTGAAAAATAAAAATCCATGAGAGGTTGTGTGTCTTCCAGGCACCGTGGAAGATCAGTGTCATTAAAGGAGTTGATGTCCTAAGTCACGTTACTGATTTTGTGATTAAATTAAACTTGAATAATTGTCAGGTTTATCCTTATAACTACTTTTATAAAATGACCATCCCATTACACTCTGTTTTCTAGAAGCACATCACTTGGCCACAGGCTGGTGATGAGTGTTACCCTTCCTTGGGAAACTGAAAAGGTGCAGTGACTTTCTGTGTCACCATTCCTCCATGGAATTTCTTTCTTATCACTTAATCCATGACATCCAGATAGTGCCACAGTTAACCAGAGTATTTGTAATTGGCATATATCTAGTGTAAGTATGCATTAGAGTGTATGTGGCTCCTGGCTTTTCCTTAACACAGTTTCTTCTTCAAAAGAAACAGTTTGGTGCTTTTTTATGTAGGACAAAAAAAAAAAGAGACCAGTTTAAACCAGCTAAAACATCTTTGTTTCTTCCATCCTTATGCAGAAAACAGCTGAACAGTTTAAAACTAGCTTGAAAAATTATATCTAAGACTTACATGCCAAGCTTCAGCCAAAAATACTTTTTGCAGCCAAATTATCAAACCCCTCTGATAGAGCATTTACAATGGAATTGCTGATGCAACCTTTATTATAGGGACATGAATAGCTGTAATGAATAGGCTTCAGCTGATGTTCTGGCAAGCCTACTGCTAAAAATTATTCTGAATTTATCTGGCATTCAGAAAATGCTTAAAGTGGCCAAACTGTTTACCCCATCATTATCATTTTGACAATATCTCTTTTATCCCAGAGGAAGTGGGTGATGAACAAATTGAAGCGGCTGCGAGACATGTGCGTGTTGAGCATCTGTTCCTCCTGTTCTTGGCAGCATTGTTGGGTTGGAGACAACCAGGGCCAAGGGCTCAGCCACCAACTTCAAGCAGTTGTGTTGAATCAGACATTAGTGCCTATTGTGTCATTAAAGTGTATTAGTGAACTGCATTATGCTTTCCCTAATGATTTGATTTCGGTTTGTAATCTGGAAATGTCTGTGTTGAGCAAGTGTTCCATTCAGAGTGGGAGTATTTTGGAGCTTTCTTTTTCTACCAGTATAATTTCAGATGATAAAATAGTCCAGTTCCTGAATTCCTGATGGTTTGGCTACTTGTGAGGTCGCACTGATTAATCAAGTTTGGGTGCTAAACTGATTGTATTAAACTCTTGTTCAGGGAGTTATCAAGTGAATTAAACCTGTCCTGTATTGACTTCCCTTAAGCTGAGAAGGGCTTGACATCCTAAGTCAATATAAACCCAATTTAAAATTATTTAAATGGGTGCACAGAAGTGTTTGCAGTAGTATAATGAAATAACTTCTAAAACACAGTTTAGATGAGTTCAATATGATGCAACTCTGGCTTCTGGCTGCATTTTTAAGGATTTCAATGCTGAGGGCAGTAAAACTAAAATGTCTGTGCAAAAAAGTTTCCACGTGAAATTTCTTGAAAGATACATATTTTTTAACAAACAGGAGTTTTCCCTCATAGAGTTTTCATACAACAAATGCTACAATTTCTACTGGAACATTTTAGAAATGCCAAAGGATAAAAGAGGCATAGCATTGCCTTGAAAGAATATTAAAATTAAATAAATGGTTTTGTTAAATTTAACTGCAGATGCTGGTTTCTGTCACTAATCAAGTGAGAAATATAATTCTATAAAATCTGTGAATTCTTCAGCTCTCCCTTTTTTCTTTCAAAAATCTGGAAAACGAAGTTGAGAATGAATGAAAAAATTACCACTTTGTTTGCAAGGCTTTAAATTGGATTTGATCTGAAGAGTTTTGCTCCCAGTTAAATATGCTGATATGCTGGTTTTAACAAAACTTCTGTCTCAGTGCAGCTGGGGCACCAGCCCAGGAGGAGGGAGTCTCGTGTTTGTTTTCTGTTTGTCATCAGATTCTGAGCAGAAGATGGGTGGGGTTTATACCAAACCATTCTGATTGAGATGGAAAAATATTCAAAGTCCTGTATTGAAGGAGACATCTTGGGACATCTTCACACGTTTGGAAATTAAAGAGTCTGATGTTTCAATCAGTCAAAAAACTCTTTTCATGAAAGAGACTGAAAAGTTTAGCTCTAGGAATGAGGAATAAAAGAATATTCTGAAATGAGGGAAGTTGCTGTGGAATGGGGTTCCTCTTTGTTGTATCCCATCAGCAAGACCTAGTTAGCCCTGGTGTTTTATTCAGTTGTTCACTGCACTTCTTCAACACCAGTTCCTTGATTTTCCAGGTTACTACTGCTGGTTTTGTTCTTCTTGCCTTCGCTCCCCAAGCATTTGGATGTCTTTGCTCTTAGCTTATGACTGTTGATGAGGAAACTGGAAATTACAGGGTGCATTGTGTAACTCTGATCTCTTCTTCATGCACTGCTTAGAGAAGGAGCCTCTTGGACTGAGCAGCAGTAAACCCCCAAACTGGCTCTTCCTAATGCTGCTTGGCACAGTTACAGCTCATTGCAAGTTTAACTGCTAGTGAGTCCTTTCTCAGTGTGAGATTTAATTTTGTAGGTATCTGGCTGTGCTTGGTGTCAGCACACATAAACCAGCTTGTCAGCAGTGGGTCACACTCTGACATGGGAAAACACCCCATGGGAAGGGAGAAGCAACCAGTTCATAGCATCCTGTCCACTGCAGGACTTAGTGCAACACTGTCTTCATGTCAAGGTTGAGCTCCTGTGTTATGGATGTTGAGCTACAGAAGATCTTATAATTTGAAACAAAGAAGCTGAGCAGAGGTCATTCTAAACCCTGTCGGATTAATAAACTGCCTGAATTTCATGGGATTCATCAAAACACCTCAATCCAGTCCACTGAGCCACCTAAAAAAGTATTTTCACCTTTTTTCATGGAGGCCTCCTCTGCAGAAATATCTAAAAGCAGCCTCCAAATACTTCACAGACTTGCAGCATTCAGTCCTTTCCAGGTCAGGTGTTAACCTTGTTCTGGAAGCCAAGGAAAAATCTTCCATGTTCCCTGCCACCACTAACATATGTGGGAGCTGTAGGAATGCTCCTTCTGCTGATGAAGTTGTGATCCATAAACATACCCAGGTACAATTCCATGAAACACCAGCTGGCAGCCAAATGGAAGGGAGAATTTGGCAGGTAGTTCAGTGGAAGTTGAGCACACACACTGTCTTTGATCAAAGATTACTGTGGGTCTCACAGAGATGTCTCTCAGGGCAGCTGAGCACTTCATTAAAAAGTTATAAAGATCCACTTTCACACTCAGGACAGGTTAATTCAGAACTATGGTTACGTCAGGATGTTTTTGGAAAGTTTCATTTCAATGGCTGGACCTTGACCTGCCTCCTGTTTGGTGGTTATTAAAGCTACTGTTTGTGTTGTGCATGTTAGTCTGTAATGTAAATTTTTAAATAATCCCAAATAGAATATTTTTCAAGAGGAAAACTAGAAGGAATAGCAAAGCAATTTTTTTTTCTTGTTTGACAAGTTTTTCACCAAAAGAAATGATAAGCCATGTGAAGAAAAAAAAAAAAACCAAACCAAACCAGATTATGGATTTGAATCAGATTGAAAAAATCTGAAAACAAATTTCAAAAATTGTTTTAGAACTGTTTAACTTTCTTAAATTTGGAAAAAAATCCTACTGACTAAGCAAAGCTTTAGCTGACCAGAGAAAACGTTGAGATTTTTTCTCCCATGAGAAAATAGAAAAGTTTTGCCTCAACTGACCTGAAGTGATCTCTTTAATGGCAGAGGGTGCAGTTATTTACACGGGTCACGCTGTCACTCAGCTCCATTGACAAAGATCACAAGTTCTGACATTTTCTGGGTCAACTCTGGGCTTCTCTGAGTTTTGTAGCTAATGCACATTGACAGCAGGCACACTTGGGCACAGTGCTAATTGGGTGTCTTGTGAAGACTTAATGACATTGCTGGAAATATGGAAATATGTTTTAATATTTTGTTTCTGGTATGTCCTTTTTGATTCTGTCTCCTTTGAACTACATCTTTTGCATTTGTGAAAAATCTTTTACAAAACTCCCTTTCACCTGACATTAAGTGTCTCACCAAACCAGCAGCACTTCTTTTTGCAAAAGCTTTTCTTGCCAATTGATTCCCTTAAAAAAGTTGTAAAAATTATTGGAATTGTATTAATTTTTCAACAACCTTAGCAAAAATACTTTGCAAGGGTGAAATATTCCCCTGATATGCTCTGTTATATGATTCACTGCAGGGGAATTATCCAGGTGGAATTCAGGGCAAAATGGAGCCCTCAGCAAGAGGGTGGACTTAAGGCTGACTTTAGAAGTGATAGATGCATTCAACAGGAATAGCTGTAGCTCGTTATATCATCTGAAATGTGTTTTAGTCACATCAGGTATTTAATTTAAATGGTTCTGGTACTGGTGATAGGCAGAAGCAGGGAGGATGGCCTCAAATATTAACAATTTCATTCCTCTTTAAGCTGCCAGTCATTAGCTAACTTCTCCCTTGTTAATAGTAATGCTTGCAGGAGTCTGTTCTGAATAATGGATTGCAGCTTTTCCCCACCAGCAGGCAGGCCAGTGGGCAATTGTAATTTAAAAAGCAGGTTAGTAAAATCATATTTAGGGAGCAATAAAACCAGTTTAAACAGAGCTTAGGCTGTCTTGAGATACATTATTAGGCAAAGGATGTTGACAGACAATAGCGGAACTTGATCTCCACTACCTGCCTGAAGCTTTGTAGACTTTATAAAAATAATGTTTAATATCTGATTTATCTACAGAGCTGTGGAAAGACAAAGAAATAGGAATGTAATAAATTGTTTCTTTTCTTTTTATCAGCATCCTTCTGCTGAAAGGAAGATTGCCAACATGCCAACTGAGAGAAGGTAGGAGAGGCACAGCCAGTGACACAAAGTATGATTGTTATGTAAGTGAAATTTGGATTTATTTACACACACAGTATAGTTGCAGGGAAAATCTGCTCTTCCAGGGATTCCCCACCAAAGTCATTGCCTGCCTGCCAAGGAAAGTGTGTCTCAAAAACTGATCGTAATTAGAGAGCTAAGTGCAGAGCTGGTGCTACTGCCTCCCTTACACGGGCCCTTGCCTCTGACCCTCTAAACACAACCTCAAGTGTTCATCCTCAAAAGGTGGAATCCTGCCAGGATAGTGGGAGCTTCACACTGTTTATTGGAAGAACAAGGTTTCTGGGGAATGTGCTGCTTTGTGATGGAGTAAGGCAGACCAGAAAATAAGAACAGATTAAAGCTTCAGTGAATCAAAGTGGAGGAAAACCTGGTTGTGCTGTTTAACATTTGGGTTTAGATGTGGATGAGATGTCACCTGGCTTTGTTTTCTTTGTGTAGTCTTTCCTGCAAATACGAATGTGTCATCACTCTTTGAGGGACTAGATCCATGTTTTGCTGAATTTTGCACCTTGGTGAAGTAAAATGTATAACCTGAGGCAAGATGGTTCTTTGTTTGTTTGGGTTTTTGGTTCTCATTATGAATTTTGCATACATTCAGTGCTGGAGGATTAGTTATAGGAGATAGTAATTCTCCTAAAACATGGCAACTTGATCATGGTAGCAATTAATACCTGAAACTGCTGCTGTAAAGCCCAGAAAAAAAATTGCTTTTTTTTCTGAAAGACTATTATAGTAACAAAGACCATCAGCAATGCTCTATGAGCCCAGTAAAATGGAAGAAATCTGGGTATTATTAGGACAACTTAAATTACTAAGGCTGGTTGGCATTCTTTCCAAAACAAGTGAAGATTGATCTTTGGACACAAGCTGTGAGCTGTGTAAAATTGCCTCTGCTAAATATATGCTAATTGGCATATGAATGAGATTTTGTTAATCTTCTGCTTAAATAAGTAGGTAGAGAAAAGCTTGGAATGAGTCCTCATTTCTCTGTTAAAAGAAAGAAGACATGCTATCATAATAATTTATATTAGCAAATATAATTCAAATATGTGTTCGTAGATATAGCAAACAATTAGCAAGAATTTCTTGGAAACAATCTGCCAAAATATGCATTTCTGCTTTACTGAAGTACTTCTGAGGATTAAAATTGACAGAAAATCACCTAAATTGTACATTTAGAGGTGTTGAATGCAGTTCTGGGTTCCCCTGGTTTCTTCAGCCGTATGGGAAAGTTTTCCAAGAAACCCTGTGTTCAGTTAGATGGGGTGCTTTGATGTCCTAATGAACCAGAAAATTCAAGTAATGGAATGAAATTTGTAGTCCAGTAAGGGTTTCCATCTGCTTTTTTTGCCTCAATTCAGTAACACATTTAACTGCCATAATTTGAAGAATAAATCATTGCATTTTTAAGGTCTTAATGGTACTTCACACTGAGGACAGACCTTTGTGTCTTTGAGGTGCCGAGCCCAGTAACGGGTTTGTATTTATTAAATTTGAAAAGGCAAGTGATACAATCTCTCACAACAAACTGCATCTGATACAAGGAGAATTTCCGAGGGGCTGTGTGGACATGAACTGTAATGAGCTGAGCCTTTGATTTGCCCAGGAAACAACTGGCTGAGTTCCTGGGGCTGTTTGAGCCTGGCTGATTCCTTTCCCTTTGGGATGCTGTTTTGCATTGGCTGGTGGTGGCCAACAAACCTGTTCTCCTCAAAGCCAGTCCTGGGCTCTGCTGGTGGACTAAGCAGTGAGAGGAGTTACCAAAGTGGTAAATCAGGTAAGGCAAATTCTGCAATATTTCATTAAGAATCAGTGGCCTGAGAATTATAATTTATAATTATAATTACAAGGCAGTTCTGCTTTTCTTCCTGGTAAGTGCAACTTAGCTGCTGTGATGAGGAAACAGGTAGTACCTTAGACTACTTATACATTTTTTAACACACCTAAGGCAAAGTTCATTAATTATGTCACAAATCACCTTTGTGTAACTTCAAAGCAGCATGTGTTATAAAAAAATGTTTAATACATGAACATAATGCTCTGTCTTATTAATACCATGCTTATCAAAAAAGAAAAAAATTTAGATTGCACATGGATATATGTGTTTACAAGAGTAAGCATCAGAACCACTCATTCCCTCGTGACAAATGCTCTCCTCGAAGTCAATTTTTTTCCTCTCCAGAACAGACAAAACTGAGCAATGGCTCATTAAGTGCACAGCACACATCATTAGGTGATGCAGGTAGCCCTCCCTGCCAAGCCTGGGTAAGATTCAGACCCCTCACCTTGGCCTTCACTGCTGCCAAGAGTAAAAACGTTGCCAAGTAGGGCATTGAGCCCGCGGCAGTAAAATCTCTCTGCTTTTATTTCTTTCTAGTCTATATCAAATAACACACAACTCATTTTCACTGAAACAGAATTCCAGTCTCTGCTTACACCACCCTGTGCCGTTACCTGTCTGGTAGAGAAGTTTGTGCCCTAGAGAAAAACCTTCCTTCAGTAATATTTATTTCCTGTCAGAGTTTCCCCCCCTGCAGGGCAGGTGAAGTGCTAAGACTCAAATCACAGGGGGGATTGGCACAGGGGTGTTGAACCTTCTCTGCATTCCCAGTGTGTGAAAAACAGAGCAGCACCTTTCAGGTGTGACAGGACATGCACCTACTCCATCATAGTATCTCAGTTTTTTCTTATTGTGTAGGCTTAATCTTATGGAAATGTGGATATCTTTTATAAATGACGTTCCTTTTCTTCTCTGAGGGGAATACAAGAAGTATCTCTTATGCCTCTTAGCAGTTTGCGTTAGAAAGAGAGTAAATTCTGGTGTCCATGTTTCTTAATCCATCTGCTGAGATGTAACCATTAGCAGGGAAAAAATCATTTCAATTCTTTCTTACTGTAACTTGCAATTGTTGGGAAAATAGAAGCTACTCACTGAGCAAGAGTAGGGAAAAATGATTCATGGCAAATTCCTCTGCATAATGATAGAACATATTTGAAAAAGTCAACAGAAATCTAGTGGAGATGAAACTAGGAAACTGTATAAACACTACAGGTCAAAAGGCATTTGCAGACAGCAAGAGTAGCTGGATATGAAGCCATCAGAAAGAATGTCACCCCTGTGAGCCAGCTGTGCTTCCCAGATTGAACTGCGCTCACTTGAAACAAACTTTACAAACAAAAATTGCGACATAATGAAAACAACCAACCAGAAAATGTTCAAGACGTAGAAGGATAAATCTTTTGCCTTGGAAAAGTAGCTAATGAAGTCAAATATAATGAAAAACATCTTGCAGAACATAGTTCAAAAAGATAATTTGAGAGAAAGAACCCTCTTTTTTTTAGTGATATAAGGATGGAAATAAAATAGTGTCTAAAAAAGCAGTTTTCTTGGTTCCTATTAAAATGTTCCTGCAGCAGCCTTGAGAATTGAGGAAATAATAGAAGCAACAGTTTTGCAGTTGTGTCCACAGAGAGAGAGGTCTTTCAACAGTTATGTCATGGACTGCTCTTCAAAGCAGCTTTGAGTTAGCAACACCACACTGACAAGTGTTTTTTTGCTCTGTTTTCAGTGGGAAGTAGAGGGGTTTAGACTCAGTTCAGTCAAAGAAATCCATCCCATCCTAACTGGAAGTGTGGAATTATACCTAAGATACGTATGTATGTATTTTATTGCCCATCTGCTTATACTCTGCTCTTGCCCTGGGAGAACAGCTCATGTCTGAAGGCACATTCTCCAAGCAATTAATTATCCCCCATATTTGTGTAAGTGTACTGTGCTGCTTGTAATTGAGCTCCATCTATTCGGCGAGGGGCTGCTCCATATACCTTTCACTGCCACCGGTGAGCCGGGTAACAAATTGGTGCAGCTCACTGGAAACCCCGGGAAAGAAATGTGCCTGGCTAATGGGCTGCATGATGTATGGCAGCAGCACTGGGCTGGCCTGGCTGCTCAGTGTCTGGGCTGCACAGACCTGCTGATAAATGAGCAGCATTTCCAGGAATGAGGGCAGGCAGGAGATGCTAAATAAGTGCTAATAGGCTACAGAAAGCATTACACTCTGCAATGAGGGCTCTTTTCCGTAATTCCAGCTAGCAAACTGTGTTAGTCATGCTAATGTGATACAGTATTTGTGGCTGCCTTGACAGTGTCCATTTAAATATTCAGGAAGCTGCTGCTTCCACATGTGTGTGTCCAGGTACCTTGTGCTGGATTAGCTCTACTCAATTAGCACTGTGTTGTTGAGCACAGTTAAACCAAATGGCGGGGGCTCCTTCATCACCAGGTGACCTGCACTCATTATACAGAAACTGGCACTTACAAACAGCTCTTCCATGAGATTGTCCCAGTTGGTGAGGGGCTGAGGTAAGAGGTCACATCCCGGCAGCAGCTGCATTTTGGATCTGCCGAGGCACCTTCGGCATCTTGTGCTCATCCGGTTTAAACAAACACACCCACCCACCTGCATCTGGATCCCAGAAACTGCCATTTTTCTTTCTGGTGACGAGGCTGCAGGGCTGCTGTCACTTGTTTATATGGCAAACACGAGATCGATAAACTCCCAGGAATTCAGAGCTCACACGACGCTGCACTTCCTAGGGAGGATTAGCTGAAATGAAATGTCTGACAGCTCTGTGGCAGCTTTCACATTACAAGCCAGAATTATTTCTTCCCCTTCACAGTCTCTGATGGAAATGAGAGATGTTAAACTGCCAGTCACTTAAATCTTGGCCATTCATTAAGCAAGAAATGTTATATCAAGTCAGTAATTTGGCCTGCCTGGAATATCCCAGACCATTAGCAGTTACTGAGGAACACATCAGCCATTACTCTTTAGCTGGAAGATCGAGTCCAGTCATTAGTCCTGCCATCTTTACCCCAACACCTGCCAATGTATAGCATTTCTTAAGCTAGAACCTGCTAAGGGGTCACAATGTAGACTGGTATGAACGGGCCAGAAGCTTCCAGAAATGTTTTGTTCTTCTTTGCAGTCTGAATCTTCTTGATGAAGATTCTTCTCATCTGCTGCACTACATAGCTGGATACAGTTTTTACTACTCCAGCTCCTACATGTTCAGAACAGATGTTACAGGGAATGCAAGGGAAAATGACGCTTTCCTAGAAGCCATGAGACAATATAAACACTAAATTTAGCATCAGGTCAATCCTCTCTTTTCAAAACTGAGGAAAATCTAAATTTAAAAGTAATAAACTGCAGGTGCAAATAATGGTTTTAATGATATTTTGTTGCATCACATGGATGACTTTATGATGAAAAGATACATTTCTAGACCATAGCTGACTCTCTTCCACTCATGGAACTATATTCCCATGTTGCACAGTCAGTGGCCTTGCTCTCCCAACACCCTGTGTTTTCCTACCAGTTGTTGGCGTGGAGTGCTGTGTGCTTTGGCAGAAACAGCAGCCCTCCACAATTTGAAATGGAACAGCGAGCGTGAAACTGCACGTAACTTCCTCCCACAATGGGAATGACCCTGCCTTCCTCCAGATGTGCTGTTACAAATACTGACTTGAAGTAAATTATTCCCTTCTACTGCCACGAATTCCACTTGAAGCTTTGTCCTTCCTAGTTGAGGTAACTGGAAGGAGCCATCATAGTAAGATGGAATCCTACTCTCTTTTTTTTGATGCAGATAATATCTCTCACAGACCTGTGACTTAAACACACTAAGCTTTGCTTTTAGGCAGGAGGATTTATTTTACTCATTTGGAATTGGAAGCTGGTAGGTGGTAGACAGCCCTATCTTTTTCTACAAATCTCTGCTGATGCTATTTTTAAAAACAAAATGAATAAAGGTCCCTTAGGAGATGCAGCGTAAGACAACAAACATTTACTACATCCTTGCCTTTTTTATTTAATAACTACTGATTTTAAAATCTGTCACATTGTGTTTATTTTGACTTGGAAGATTCCGTGGTGTCTTGCCTGTTGCTGTTCTGCTTCAGCAATGTGTAGAAGTTATATTATAGTATCAGGACACAACTCTATGACATAACATTGTTCACATAGCTGAGGGCTCTAACCCTAGAAGGGGGGCCCTTTTTGTGGTCTCACCTTGAGTGTCCTCCATCTCTGCGGTAGCTTTTCGGTGTCTTGGTCCCAGGGATACTTAAACTCCAGGAAATGTTAGAAGAAAACTGGATGTTTGTTCACTTTGGTTTGTTCATAAGTCTGTAGTATTTGGGCATCACATTTTATCACAGAATCACAGAATGCTTTGGGTTGGATGGGACCTTTTAGGTCATCTAGTCCTACCCCCTCCTGCAAGGAGCAGGGACATCTTCAGCTGCATCAGAGCCCTGTCCAACCTGACCTTGAATGTTTCCAGGGATGGGCCTCTACAGCTTCTCTTGTAAGGACATATATTCTGCACCAACAAAAGGAATTTCAGAATGGGAGCAGTAAATTCCATCTGCCTTCACAGGATCTAAATGAAAGGGGAAAACAAATGGAGGGAGAAACTTCCTGCACCCACATAAAGGGAGGGATAACAGGATTCCCTCACTGCAGCCTGGGCTGACTCTTTCTTCTTAAGTCAAAGTGCTTCTGCTTTGTGTTTGGGTCACAACATCTTTATCTGAAACAAAGTGGACCACTGTCATTCAAAACTGAAAAGGATGAGGGGAAAATACTGTATTTTCAAAGGTGAAAAGGACATAAAAATACACTAAAAACTCTTGCAATTTTGTCTTGTTTGAGTGGAATTCCAGCTTTTCATATATAGGAATAATTTCAGATTGTCAGTTTAAAAGTAATGATAATATTGATACAAAGATAAACTTCTTTCTGAAGAACTCCCAAGTTTTCTCTTTTCTTTTTTTTAAGGACTTCCTGCATATTTTAGCAGTGAATAAATCTTAAATTAATTCTACAATGGATGATGGAAAAGCACTTTAGAACACGAAAGAAAATCAATGGCACCATAATTTATTAGAAAAATTAAATTATGTGCATTTTATCCAGTTTTGCTGAAGTTTTCCATTAATGTGGTTTCTGTGTTTATCCAGGAGATACCATTAATCTGACAAAAATATTTTTTTCTGGAAATTAGTCTATCACTTCTTTTTTTTTCCCCTCTCTTTTATGTTTATTTCATGTCCTGCTTTCCAAACATCCCCAGACTTTCAGCCTGCTAACTTGTATATCTGTGGGCAAATCATTTGGCCTCTTTTTCAGTGATCTCCATCTGCTGAGGGGGGACAGTGCTTCCCAATCTCCCTGGGGTTGAATTTAAATGGACTGATGTTTATAAAATCCTTTCAGTGCCTCCTGTCCTAAATTCTCAAAGGAAAATCATCACACAAAGAGCTGTGGGTACTAACTACACTTTGAAGAAATCGTGAGCAGCCTCTTTTTGTCTCCCCTGTTTACTTTGTTTTTCTGAAATGTTGATACACAGAAAAGTCAAGCCAGGAAAAATAGGGGGGAAAAGCTTTTACTCCTACTTGACAGATTTTTTGCTGTTGAATTAAAACTTCAAAGATAAAATGAGAATAAAAACGTACATGCTTTAGCTGTCTAATCTTTTATCTATGCCGGAGTTCTCGAAATCATTCCTGAAGTAGAGATATTTCCTACATACTTGTGACTTTAGCCAAGTGTCACATGAAAGGACAGGCTGTTCCCATAACATTGGGATCTCTACATTACAGCAAGCCTTTACCTCAGTTAAAAGGAACACCTGAACACCCCGTGGCCATGTTATTCTGTAATTATCCATTGTAGACAACTCACCCGTGCTTTGATAAATAAAAGTACATAGGGGATACAGGCTTCCCTGGAGGAGATCAAATAGAGGAAAGATTTAATAGATCACAAAGGCCACTTTCACAATGTAAATCCAATATTAAAAGATCCTCTGATACCAGAAGAATCTCAGTCTATTAATATCACAGAAGGTTTATGTTAATGAATGGTGAGCACTTGCAAAGATGGGTTGAGTACTGTGGTACAGATTCTGAGTGACATCTTCCCATTATACAGGGCCATAAAATAGAGAAAACCAGTCTGTCTGTCCTTCTGTGACAAGCAAGTCACTCTTGAATTCCAGACCTTTTACTTTTGTTCTTGAGCTTCAACTCCTTGGTGTCATTGCTAATTTTTGTCTTTGTTTTCTGTGCTTTGGCTCCCCCATTTTCAGTAAGTGTTGTGTCTGTCACCTGACTTTCTGTGATGTCCTCAGGTGTGAAACACCTGCTCTGTGTACCAGGTGGTTACCCCCATTAATTTCTGTTTCCTCTTAAAAACACTTTTGCAATAAACTCTCCAACAGTGATGCACTTCAGCAGTGAGTCTGTAATGTGCATAAATATGTGTTTCTGCCACGGAATGTTTTTCTGCACACTGCAGTTCTAGTACTTAAGTACCATCTTTTGTGGTTATTTTTTGCAAAAATTGGCTTCACACAACATCAGGTTTTGCTAACCTCATTTGCACAAAAGCCCTGTAACATTATTAATAATGATTTTAATCTAAAATTTAAAAAATCTGCTTTTCTGCACCATGCTGTTCATCACGTTATTTTCTGCTGTCTCTGGAAAGTTTATAGCTGTACCTTGCAGTTTGCCAGACTACTCTCCATTTGTAGGCTACTACCACTTCATGTATATATGAGAGCAAAGGAACGAGGTAAAGAGAATTCCTACTCCTCAGATATTAATGTGTCAATGACATTCTCACTAATTTTCATTTCTAAGTATTTTAAAGCTCAGGGATAAATTGTTTGAATCCATTAGAGCTGGCACCGATTTTGGTCATTTCCCCTGAAACTGGAGAAGATTTAGTCACTTGATTACTCGGGATGCTGTGGGCAGATCATGGAAGGTGCTTCCAGGCCTGCTGTGTTCCCAGACAGGTGGTGCCAGAGCTGCCAGCAGTGCCTGGTCCCCACCCAGGGGCTGCTGCCTGTGGTCCCCAAGGGCTCTGCTATTAATGGACAGGTTCTGGGTAAGATGCTGTTGCTGTTCCATGCTGTGGAGTGTAGTTGCCATGGCTGATCATTTGGGATGCGTGGTACTTTCCTGGGAGAAAAAGCAAAAATAAAGGTTTCTCGTGCTCGTTCTGCAACGCTGTAAATGCTGGAAGGTGTGGTGAGCCACCTTATATGTGGGCTTTCTAATGCAGCGAAGCCAACAGATTTAATTTGTCTTGCTATTACTGTTGTAGGAATAACAATAATTAGCCATTTTTCCTTTCATTAACTTTGTGATTTTGATAGATAGGCTGCTTTTAGAAAGGCACAGACTAAATCTTGGAATTCCGTCTTCTAAAAAAACATCCTCCCTGGGAAAAAGTCTTCCAAAGGCCAAGGAAATACTTCAGCTTGCAGGTTTTTTGAGGTGGTTTCCTTGTGTTCTTGTCTTAGGAAACTGGTCTCTAATGAGCACATCTGATTTCAAGCTGCTTCAAGCTTGCACTGGGAAGAGAGAGATTTATAAGCTCTGGGTCAAAGTTTGAGGGAATTTCCCTTTGTCTCCACAGAGTCTCGAGTGTGATGATTTCCTTGTGCTCTTTAGGAAGCATGCCTGGTACAAACTAACCCAGCTTCTAAAATAAGGGCTGCAGAAAGACACTGCATAAGGATTGAAAAGCTGGATTTCTTTTTGCCAGTCTTGCAGATGAAAATACTTTTTCTTGTGATTTCTTTTCTATGAAGTAGAGATTTCGAGGTGATGATAGTCTGGGATTTTCTGTGAGCTTTTCCACAGGGCTTACCTTTCCCTCTCAGCCATACAACCTCTGGAGCATGGGATGAGGCAGTAACAAGCAGTGGGCAGTCAAAGTGTCCTCACTGATATCATTTATTTAAACACCTGCTTTATTGTGATGATCATTAAATAGGCTGAGGTCTTTGAAGCATGAGAAGGTAGAATAAGTAGCTAGTTGATTACTGACTGAAACAGTTATTTAATTTGGGTATGATAAAATAATTGAAAACCCAGGTGAGGTCTTATTAGCATATATTTTGGTATGCCTAACTCTTTAAAATAATATATTGTTCTTTCACAGCCCCTGGTTCCTCTGTTCTCACAGAGGTTCTCACAGTTCGGGTCTCACAGCGTGGCCCTAAGTTCCACTTGAGTGGAAATGGTGCTGGTGACTTGCATTTTAGGATAAAACCAAATTTTATTGGCATCTGTCATGCTTTCCTTCTCCGCTATTAGCTTCCCACTTTTGGTAAGTAAGTAAGAACTGATTTTGGTAAACTCCATTGTCTGCATTATGTACAACCCCAGCAACAAAGATTCATGTGGGGAAAAGTAGTTTATGTTACTTCACTGACAAAGGATATCTTTGAAAATAAAACTGGTATCTAGGCCATTAGATTTTTCTTTTTTTTTTTTTACTTTCTTTTTTTTTTTTCTGTATCTTTTATTTTATCTCTTTCTTTCCCCAGAAGAGACACAGTGAGCTTTTAAAAAGTATATCTGGGAGCAGAATAAGTTGTACAGGTTTGTTTTATGTTTGTTAAGGAAAAAGTTTATCAGACTGTTTTGTTGGTCTCTGTAGATTCATTTTGTGGAGAAAGGTTGCCAAAATGTCAGTCAAAGCTTAAGGGAAAGCCTACAGCAATCCTGATGTATTAAAATAAATAAAAAAAGTAATGCTGGTGAAAAGGCTTTGGACCTGTAAATCATGTCTGTGCCAGGGTTCATTTCTGAGTGTTTACCAGTATTCTCAGTGCTGACATGGCTTCATGCAAGGGGATCTAAAGCAGTCACGGTTTGTGTGGCCACACACACTTTCAACACACCAGATCAGAGTGGAGGGAGAAGCTCCATCAGCTGTGGAACTGCAGTTTCCTGCGTGCAGCCCTGTCAAGTGTTGCTCCTCTCTTCAGGCTGATGGTTGAGAACTCTGGGGTACAATTCATTTCTGTTGGATGACTGCACCCGCTTTCCCTTTGGAATGACAAGTGCCACGTGTTACCTGCACCAGTGTCTCAGTCCCTGTATCAAACCCACGGGCCTTTTCCTAAAATTTATGCGGAGTTGTAGGGAAAGGAAATACGGATGATGGATGTGTTCACTCAGTCCACTGCTCTTGCAGCTTCTCTTTTTTTTGGTGCCACTTGGTTCGTCCAGACCTCATTATCTGGTGTTGCTCAGACATCCAGCCCGTCCCTTGCTTGAGATAACTTAGGCTGCCACAGACAGCTGAGGGGGAGCGGGCAATGGAGGCCATGTCTTTTGTAGCATAATAACAAGTTCATGTCCAATTCACTTTGTTATGTTGTCCACCAGAAGGAACAAGCACTGGCTTGGCTGTGATGTGGCTGTGATCTGTTGATTATTAGCTTCTCCTCAAGTCAGAAACAGAATCCCCTCATGTTTAGCTTTAGTTGAAGGGGTGTGAAAAATTGATGGCACCAGCAAAATCAAGTCTGGTAAAAATTGCTGGTTCTCAGCAAGGTTTTGTCAGTGTTTTCTTTGTCACAAATCAAAAACTTTTTCAGATACAGAACTGAATTTTATGTTGTTTTTATTTTTCCATGGCACTTGCCAATTGCTTCCTTGTCAACTCAGCTAATAAGTAGCATACCACTATTTCTTACCAACCAATAGCAGACCATCCCGACTCTATCTTCCTAAACTGATAAACAAAGACAAAAAGAGTCTTTTTCTTACTGTTTATACCTGGTGTTTTTTCTTACTGTTTATAAATACTGTTTTACAGTTTTTAAGTGGAGGAGCTTTCCTTCTGATTTGGAATTGGTTTCACTTCTTTCAGCTTCAAGGCAGAGCAGGTTACACATGTGTTAAGGCAGAGATTTATCTGATGACACCTGAATAAGGATCTGTACAGCCAGGCTCCTAATTACCCAACTGATTGCCCTGCCAATTAGCTGTTCCCCAGCTTACATGGCCATTCTGTCTCTGGCCTGTCTGGGTTCCTAGTGTTCCTTTCCTGCTACAATCCAGGCAAAGCCAGAAATCTCTTGTGCCCCTTTTCCCAGAGCTCTTGTTGTGCACGACGATGCACCCACTGGTGTCCATCAGCTCTCTTCTTGCTGAAATATTGACCTTATTTTAAAATTCATTTCATTTCAATTACTGACCCAAACGACTTTTTCCTCCACATTCTTGGAAATTCCCGTTGATTAACAAAGACATACACATCTGATTTCTAAAACCTTCTTCCTTTTTTTTTTTTTCAAAAATAAATGTGGGGTGTGTGTTTAATAGCATTAAGTTACTTGAGATGGAAAAGCTTCCTTAATTTAGTAAATTACTCTGTGGATCACGATAAGGGGGGTTCTACTCGTGTTCTGCCTTTCTGATGGCATCAGCAATAAAAAGCACAGAGGACCGACCTATTTTAATCATTAAAATTGCAAAGGCATGTCAGAATGCTCAGGGAAAACAGGTCTTCTGAGTGGATGGCATATTTATGTAAGTGCTTTCAAAGTAAAAATGCTTTTTATGGTTGTATCATTAAAACAACAGAACATGAGGAATGCAGCAACAAAGTTTTCAATCTTAATTATAAATCAGCTCAATTACAGGTACAATGTAACCTGTATTTCTAGTTTGCTGCCTATAAAATTAAATTATCTTTGTTGATATAAAAGTACAGGGCCCATCTGTCAGGTAGATGAGTTAAAAGCAGTAAGAACTTCAGATTTCTCCTCATTTTTCTTGTACTTGTAGCTACATATATCTGAACAGTGAACCGCCATAGAATTTTTATGATTTTAATTTAATTTCTCAGGCATTAACTTAGTTCTTCCAGAAGTGAATTACCCAACATTCCTGGCTGGGTTGTGGGCTGATTAATTATTAAACAAGTAGAACTAATGAAATGTACATATTTGTGTAGAGGTATAAGACATTTTGCAGTCCAGAGTCAGAGATTGTAGCCCAAGTGCACACGCTCAGGTCCTTTCCCTTCAGGAACAGGTCTCCAGTGCAGCAGAGAGGGGGGAACATGTCTGGAGCCATGTCTTCTCAAGATATCTTGGGGTACAAGGTCTTGGCCAGCAAGCAAAAAGAGACCAAATATTAAATAAATGTGGGATAGAAACCTGTCAAAAATGTACAATTGAAAAAGGAGCTGAAAAAAGTAGCTGAAAATTCAGGAGGAGAACTGAGCCAGTTTTGCCCGTGAACGTCCTCTATAATGAATAGCTCATTGTGAATTTAATATGTTGCCTGCAGTGGGCTATTTTAAGTGGATCTCTGTAGTTCATACATGTATTTATGATATTGAAAGCAGTGACAGAGCATTGGCGGCTGTAAGAGCCTGGGAATATATCTGCCTGGAGCTCAGGCAGACACTGAACATCTGGAGTAACAGGAATCTCCTTGACATGTTGCAGAGCTAAAGCACTCGAACATCACCCAGTTTAGAGGAGCCACTGAGAGAGATTTCAGCAGCTTGGTCTAAAACAGTATTTCAGAGAAAATAACCAAGTGAGCCAAACCCTGGGCTCGTATTTTTTATTGCTGTATCCAGACAATTTACAGTGCTCAAGCAGCAGGATAGTAACGCATTGGCTGTCCTGTGTGTAATTAGTTGGGTGAACAGACAACTGGAATTAGCAAAAAAATCTATTTGGGGAAAAAGTCCTTTGTGCGTTCCAGTGATCCCGTGTTTGATTACAGAACAGTCTAATTAAGGTCCCATAGAAAAATGGGCTCTTTCATTCCAGCAGGGCTCTGGAATGCATTGACAGCATGCCTGTGCCAACAGAAGAACCACATGCGCACTTGCTCGCTGATTTTAGAAAATCAATTAATCTAATTAATGCGGATTAAATGGGATAGGATCAAGCCAGCAATGAGCAGGCTCACAGAGAAGGTAACTTGTGTGAGATAAGGTGTGACTGTGTCTACAGGTAGGACCTGCGGTGTCCTCAGGGCCTGTCTGTGCACAGCAGGGACCTGGGCACAGTCTGCTGCAATTCTTTTCTGTCTTTCTTGCCTAATTATCTTCCAGAGTCTTAGCACAGGGAAAGGGAAAGGACAATGCTCATGTATCCTGAAGTGAAGTCAGGTTATGGCCAGAGCATGCCCAACGTCTTGGAAGACCGATTTTTAGACATATGAGAAAATAACAGTGCTGAGAAAGTAGTTCCCAAGGAAAAGGGCTGGTGAGGCCTCTGTGCACGGCCAGCAGGGACCTGCCTTCCCTGTGACTTCTGGTTGTTTAAACCAGACAGTAGCTGGGAAAGTTACATTACTGTCTTGTGATATTTTATTTAGGTTGGTTTCCAGAGAGGAGAGAAGCTGTAATGATAGCCCTGGGTAGCAGTGGCTACAAAAATGACTGGGCTTTTAACCTGCCTCTGGTGGCTGAGTCTGTTCATGGCCTCTCCCATATCCATCCCCTCACGGGCACACAGAGAACCCGGGCACTGTCACTATCAAACAGTGTCACGTTTCAGCAAACATAAAGAGAATAATTTGTGCTGTTTCTGTGGGCTTACAGTGAACTTAGTCCGCACACCAGACTTCAAATGAAGGTTGCTGCACTGCCCGTAGTCAGCATTTGTAAAACTTTTAGATGCAACGGTGTATTTTTCCAGACTTCCAAAGTGTATGTCTTCAAATCTAGTCTGCAGCATCACCTGCACGAAACCATCTGTTTTGGGTACGGCTTAGTTCCACCACTCAGAGAAGCTGTGTAAGCTGTGTAGAATTTATGAGGAGAAACAGTTTTCCTTTACACTGTCACACAGAGAAGAGTCAAGAGATGGAAGCCCTGTTTGGTGTGTAATTAACCCCTTTGGCCTCTCCCCTGCCCTCTGTGCAGTGGGATGAACGTGCAGGAGGGCAGGGCAATTCAGCAAGGAGCATTTGGAGTAAATCTGGGGACAAAGAATGATTAATTACTTCTTCCAAGACAGGTTTTGACATTGACATACCTGATTCTTTTCTCACCTAATTCCTCCACATGCTTCTGCGATAGTGTTTGAAGTTGTTGCCTTGACACAAGTTGTGGCTATCCTTAATATTTAGTATTGCCACGGAGCTTTTTTTTTAGATTTTTCCCCATAACTGTTTTCAGAATCAGTCCCTGGAATAGCTGTGCTTTTGTGGTGAAATTCTCTATCTTGATTCATGATATAAACCCTTCTCTCTTGTTTCTCCATATCCTGATTATTTGTGTAGCACCAAAGAGAATGTTGCATATTAACTAAATCCATTATTTTTTAAGGTTTAGGGAATTTTAATTGGTTTTGAGTGAAAATTTTTCTTGACTTTTTATGTAAAAAAAGAGGTAAAAGCCTTTCTTGTAGTTGGCAGTTATTCTTAGAAAGAATTAATATTTGCTGTATTATTTCAACAGTCTCTCAGTTTGTTTGTTGGTAAGTTCTGCTACTGTTTTCAGTACATGGATACAAAAGTGGGACCCTCTGCAGGCACTAAGCCAGGGAATGGAGCAGTGGGGAGGTGAGTGGTGGATAACTGGGTAACTACAGAAATGGTTTCTCCCCATTCTCACCCGCTGTGCATTAACACACTAGAGGAACACATACTCTCAGCAGTGTATTCACTATCCAGTGTTTCAGGATTTTTTTCTATGCAGAAATGAGGGATTCAGGGAGTCTAGAGGGCTTTCACCAGGTTTCTGCAGGACCTTGGTGGTGTCTCTGGTCAGAATGTGTTTCTCTCCTGTGGCAGAAATGCTGTGGTGGGATCTCCAGTAAAACATCTCCTGAGGTCCCTTTTACCAGTGTCACTCTTGCTGTCCCAGTGCCCATGAGAGGTTTATAAAGTCTGTTATCCTTTCTTTGGCACTAATCCATGCCCTGACATTTCTGTGGGATGAGGAACAGTGTGATTAACTCAGCTCTTTTCCTGCACTTGGGATGCCAAGGGGACATCCCTTTCTGATACTTTCAGTTTGCACTAATAATTAGAAATGCTGTAGTCCTAAAAAGCTCTAGAAATATAATTAAAGTCAAACAGAATACTTCCTGGGGCAGAAATTGGCAGTGGTACTTTCTGTTCCCTAGGATATGTCCAAAGCTATAAAAATGAGCCCTGGTTTGTAGACAGATGGGAAGCCTCCTGTGTAGGACAGAGGAGTGTGCCTGGCTGTTTATACCCTGATCTTACCCAGAGGGACCCAAAGAGAAACCTTGTTCAAGTGAGGACCTTCAGTCAGCTTTTATCTTGTGTGTGGAAGACACAGTTTATCTGTCTGAGGGATAATTGGACGCCAGATGACAAAGTGAGCTAATTTAATAAAAAGGCTGAGGAATAAAGATTTGAGTCTGCAGCTATGCCTAATTCTGTTCTGTTCGCAGTAAAAATAATAACACCTTTCCTGTGACATGGCCATTTTAGCGTCTATGCTCCAAATTACTTGATAGAAAAAGACATAAAGATTCTTCCTGCTTTGCAGCCATTTTGATCAGGAGATAAAAATGACCAGGTTGTAAAAGTAGTAATATCTGGGTCATTGAATCATTTCAGCACCAATTTATGACTGTGCAGGGAAATGAAAATGGAAAACAAATAGTCTTTAAGTCCTGTTAAGAGAAGATATCCATCACTCAGGCTCAGCTTTTCATTTGTAGGGATATGAATACCATAAGCGCTGAACATGACTCTCAGCTCATAAATCAGGTTTGAAACAAAAATTTTTTGAGGTCTACAGGGAATATTTACAGAACTGCTGTATAAACCAGCAATGCAGATGTGCATAAAGCAGAAGAAGATTAAATGTTGTACCTATAACCTTAGACTTCAGAGAGTTTTAGGAAGGATGTTATCATTTCCATGGGCTGACAAAGGCAGAAACACTGTGATCTCTGCCTCGTTCGTTCTTAGATTTGTAAAATTGTTGAGTGCTACTAGATTTCATCAAGGACCTGAAGTGCCAAGCTACCAAATTAATTGAACTTGCTCATGAGAAGCGGTGATGAACATTTTAGCAGTTGCAGTAGGAGTTCCAGTGTCCCTCTGTGCTGCAGAGAAATTCAGGCTGATAGAAGCTCGATGGGTTGTGGTTACCGCCTCTTCGGTTGTTAAAGCAAAGAACATGTCAAATCAGCCACTGGTAGGATAACGTGTTGCCAACACCGAGATATTTTGAGTTAACATTTACTTATATACAGTACAGAAATGTCAGGCTTAAAGCATGTTACCGAGTTCCTTTATTAAGTTGGGATTTTGTTTGTTTGTTGAGATATTGCTCCACAGGCCCTGTGCATGTTGTTCCTACTGGAAAGGTGAAGCCAACGTTTGTTGCTCTAGTTCTTTCTACTGGCTTCGGTTTGTCCAGCTGTTCAGTGCCCTGCCTGCTGCTCTACTCAACCAGTGTCACCTTGGACTGGGGCTGTAGCTGGAGATGTTCAGGGTGTCCCAGGAAAGGATGTTGGCGATTCCAGGAGCTTTGCTCTGGGAACTGTCACAGAAGCGAGTGCTGAGCAACACTCGGCCGCTCCGTGCCACTGGAGGGGTTGTCTTCAAGTGTCCTCAAAACAGTCAAGCATAAAGAGTTCTGCTGAACTGCAGAGTTGATTTCTGCCTCCTTGTGATTTCCTGGGGAACATGTAGTATTTTTTGCTCACTCCTGATCTCACTTGTTGAGTAATGCCTTTAGCTCAAGCTGTCTACATTCCTATAAATAACTCTTTTGGCTGTGGCAGAGGGGTTTGATGATGGTGAACCAGGGCAGATGTGGTAACGCTGATCCATACACTGGTGTTTCATTGTCTGTCTTGAGTGGGATTTCAGGGGGAAAATGTTTGTTTTCTCAGTTGTTTTTACATCAGCAAATAAAATAGTCCTGAAAAACACCAAGCATGTACAAAAGAACAGTATCTAATGATGTTATGCAAGAACAGCACAACAGTTCATGACTCATGGCTTCTTCTGAACTTGGCTGGAGGGCAGTGAGAGTGCAGGGAGTTCTTTTTCATCCTGTTGTACTTCTGTAGCATAAACAGAGTGCAGCTCTAGCTCCTGGTCTATCACTAACTTGCACATATAGTTTTGCCCATGGGACAAGAGTGATCAGCTGCACCCATCCCACCTCACTACCAGAGCAGCAGTGCCTTGGTAAGGCACCATCTGGCACAAAACTGAGGGGGGTGAGGGGGGGAAGGTTCAGTGAAATCTAGTCCTGCTTTCTGGGGGATGTTCTGAAATTTGCAAAAGATAAATGTCTTTAAACCTTCACTGCTTCCTGATTGCTTGGAGAGGGAAAGGGGTTGCACAGCAGTTTATTGAGAGCTAAACCCCTATTTGCTGGTTCAAAGGCCAAAAGGACCCTTTCAGTGAGAAAGGGGGAAGGAAGTGTGGGAGTCCAGCAGTCTCTGCCTGACTGTTCTGTCTGGAACTGATGTAACATCACCTGGCTGTGCAAGTACCACACACAAAGAAGCCAAAGAAGCTGCAAGGCTGGAGCACGCTCCCTCTTGCTGCTTTTGTGCTCTTCAGGGGTCACTGAGCCTGCAGTTGTAGGAAGTTAATCAGCTGTAGTACCTGTAGGGCCTCAGGCTCCTACAGGGTAATTTCATTCCTGGGACCTCCCACATAGCCTTGAGTTTGGATGCTTGAGACTCTTCCCAAGAGCAGGAGTAGCCATGGTCATGCATTCTATGGCTGCATGTTTACATTTCTCTTTGCTGCAACAAGATATTTTGCAGCATGAGGTTGGAAACTGGAGTACTTCCTTTCATCTCCTGTTCCTTTGAGGTTTCTGTTTATGGACACCCTGCAATCCTAAAGTGGTGTTCTTGGTTTGCAAAGGTGATATCCAGCCCAAATGCATAAAGGAAGCAGCTTGTAGTGTAATGCCTGGTTGTTTTGGATTCTTGCCACTACTGAATTCTCCTAATTTTATGATCATAACTCTCAGATTATCTGTAAATTACAAATGTTTGAGTAACTGATCAAAAGAGAGTGTAAATTATACATATTTACAGGCAGAAAAGGGAGGTAAATGTCCGCTTTCCCCCATTTCTCCTTGAAACTCCAGTTCCTCACTTACAACAGTCTGCTGCTCTGTCCCTGTGTGTTTGATCCCCCTTTCTGCACCAGCTCTGATTTTGTGTGGGTTACCAAGAAATGATTCTCAAGGAGCTGGTCTAAGAAGGCAGGTTACCTGTGTGTTAAAATACCACCCAGTTCTCAGTCTGTAACTGGTATATCCCAAAGCAGATGTGTTATTCTCCTTAAAGCTTAGTCCAGCAGAAACAAACTGTGTGTTATTTTACGGTCCAGATGCAATGCCCAAAGAATAGGGAATTCATGGATAACTCCCAGGTACCTGAAATCGGAATCACTGGTGCCTTTCGAAACTCAGATCATCCCTTAGCCTGTCTCAGGGGCAGGCAGGTGGGGTTGTTACTGGTCTCTGAGGAGTATAAGAGAAATACTGTCTTCCTGAAGCAGCACCTAAAGGAGCAACGTTAGCATGTCATGGAAATGACATTACTGTGATACATTAAAGAATGATGTGCTCAAGTCCTGTGCATGCAAGCTATTAGTGCTTCCTCCCCCCACATAGCAAGCTGTTTATCTTTCAAAAGGCTGGAAACTCTTCATTTTACTTTCCAGAGATTTCCTTGTGGAACAGACAGTATAAATAACACCTGTAATATGAAGCTTTGGGGATAAAGAGAGATAATGTTTGTGCTTAATTTCTTTCCTCCTTCCCATCCTTGTCATGTTCCACATTTGCATATGAAATTCATCTCCCACCCTTTCCCATGAGCCTTGTTCATGTCCTGCTGTGCCTTCCCACACAACTTGGCCAAGACTAAAAGACCTTTAAATCTGTCATTGAAATGTATTTTGGGAACTACATTTTAGACAGTATTTCTGTTTAAATGACTTTTCCCTGATTCCCAAATGTTAAAGAAATACAAGACAGAGAATCTAGGAGAAGGGCAGACCCTGATGCTGTCAAAGCATGTCTTTTCCACTAGAAATAACATTCTCTGGACTGAGCTGATGAACCTGAAGCTTTCAGCCATGTTGTCTGTATTTATGTATGTTTGCACTCAGTCCCAGGGAGCAGAGAAGGTAAGGAAAGAGTGCATTAGGACCACCCTGTGTTGTCTATACACAGGAGTAAGAAGCAGCTGTTGCCAAGATTTCTGAACTCCTGCTCTCTGCCCTATCTGGGAGCTCAGCTCAGATTACCTGGGACTTGGTGTTCTCACAAGGAATTCAAAGTAGGGTGTTGGAGTATCTTTCCTGCTATTATTTACAGTGAAGCCTCAAGTGAAATGGGGGACCATTTTTACAAAGCATTGTACAGATTTGTAAACTCGATGCTGTTTCCCTAAATGAAAGTGGGGAGCAGCTCTACAGGTGGTCTTTATAACTGCCCCAAAAGCCACTGCTGAAAGCCACAAATAGATCTTGTCTCATCCTTCTCAGCCCAGTGCTCTCCCCACTAGAACAGGCATATTTTAACACTCTAGTACAGTGATGCCAAACCCTGTGATTAGAACTGAGATTTTTTGTAGTTTGTGATTGCTGCAGTATTGACATTTTTCTTCAAGTGTCAGTCTTTGGAGTTTCTTCAGAACAAGGAGTCTCAGCTTTCTTTAGAAACAAAAGTTTCAAGCCCTGGTGGTTGCAGAAAAATGCTTAAAAATGGGACTCTGATTGTTTCATCACTTTGTTTCGAAGAACAGAATGCTTGTATTCTTTCTTTTCATTCTTTTTTTATTATTTTTTAACAGCTGTCACTAATAATCACTAAATTAAACATTGCTCAACTTTCTCAACTAATTCATGGCTGTGTGGTCATTTGTTATGGCTGCACTGCAGAAAAAAAGCCTGTAAGGAAAGAAAGCACATATTTTTTGCATAGTTGTTGGATGCTTCTCTGTTAAAAGGTAGGATTGCTGAGGCACATTTAGTTTGCATGCCAGTTGCTGTGAGACATTTCTGATGGTCCATCACAACCACCACACCATCTGCTTTTTCCAGGCTATTTATTCCATCCTTGTCTAACCTCTTTCTTCTTTAAAAGCAAGCACATTTTCTGGAAGCTGTTACCACTCAATAAATTATTTTTTAAACATTTTCAGGAAAAATTAATCTGGGCTCCACCTTGTCAAATATTCTGTTGCTGGAGCAGCTGTGGCTTCTGAGGGAAGAAAATCCTACTATCAGTTAGGGTTACAGTGTGGTGTGTCCACACTGGAAGTGCCTCTTGCCTTCTCCTCAGTTAGTCATCTGTTCAGGCTGCTTAAGCTTTTGCCTAATTTTGAGAGTGTGAGTTATCATCATGACCGACATGGCAATACCCACAAGTAAAAATGAGGTTAATCCTTGACTATCTTCTTGAATCAGCCCTTGAAGAATGAGGTACTCCTCCTTCATCCCACCTGCAATTGTGTTTAGGAAAGTTTTTAATTGTTTTCAGGAAGAGGTATGGATTTCTTAGCTGTAAAACCAGCCATCTCTTCCAACCTCATGGAGCCCTTGTCTTCGGTGGTGGTGGCAATGGGTTCATTATGCAGTGCCTTGGATCAGTTTTACATTTTTTACTTTTAAACATCCTTCTTGATCTTGTGTTTTCAGAAGGCCTATAAAAATGCATGGCTTATGTGCACAGTCCTTTGTAGCCTGGAATCACAGCTTCCCTAAGATGTATCCTCTTTAATCAGGGCACACTGATCTCCCCTCCCCGCTGCTCATTATGATTGTGTTGGTGGTGCATTCTAGTGAGCGTTGCACCAGCACAACACAGAGAGCAGCCCCATAACTGGGAAATGGGCCTTCATATGGAAATGTCCTCCTTCCTTTAATCATTTAAATCGATCCTTTCAGACTCTTCTGTCCCGTCCCCCACGAAACTCTGTGTGTGTCTCTTACCGATGGCAAGAAATGAACAGAGTGTTTTTGCAAGAAAGTGCACCGTGGATTTCCATAACAAAACTGCAGAACTCTGTTCCTACCCCATTGCTTAACCATTCTCAGAGGGATTTAAAAGGAGAGGATTTCGAATCCTAAGATACTGACGTGCTACTACCAACCTCACTGTGAGAAATTTGCTTTTGGAAGCTCTGTGGCACAGAGACAGGAGGTTTTCATGGTGTTCTCTCTCTTTCTTGGGTGATTAGCTCATTTAAATGCTCAGAAAGTGCAAATAGTTTGAAGTTATGATTACTGGTTATATTTCACTTTGCTTTTACTAACAACCAGTTCCATCTGCTGCCATGCTTCTCTTCTGCCCCAGCTTTCCTGAGCTCCTCTGTGTCCTCCTAGACATGTTTGTTTTCTGCATTATATAATATCACCCCATTTATGTCCTGCCTGTTTTCCAGATGGCTGTTAAATATATTAAAAGCTTTTATTCTATGGCCAATATAAAACCTTATGACTCTCTTTAAACATACATGGTTTATGACTTATTTCCACTGTGTTTTTTCCTATTCTGGGCTAGAGCTGTGCATCTTGTCCATGCTGCCAGGGATTTCTGAGTGCATTTTGTCATGCTGACTTTGACTTATTAATACAAGGCTGTACAGTTTTTGGCATTCCTTCTCTTTCTACCTAATGTGCTAAAAGTTACTGGAAACACTAAATTTGATGCTCATATTTCAGTGAGGAAATAAGAGCAACAGGCCCCTGTGAGAGATCCTTCATTCCTGCAGGTGATTCCATTCTTGTTCCAAAGGAGCCTGGTTTTCCTTATACCTAAGGAGAGAACATATGATGTTTGAGCTTAGGGGGCCAGGCTGTCCTTCACAAACCGCAACAAAGGAGAAGCAGAGACCCTTCCCACTGTCTCCATGCACACCTGGAAGCCCTGGATGAACAGGAGGATGTGCTGGGCAGGCCTCAGGGAAGCTGCTTGGCACTGTAGTGCTCCCAGGTCCAGCCCCAGCTGCTGGACTGAAGGAGAGATGTGTGGCTCTGTGTCTCAAGAAAAAGACCCAGCACAGTGCAGACCTGTGTTTGCTTCAGAAGTATCCCACACATAAAGCATAACCTTGCATCAATATGTGCATCCTTGCTTTCCCCCCTCCTCTTGCTCACTAATAGTTTTCCCTAAGATTCTTGAACAACAGAGCAGATGGAAACCTTATTTAAATTTAGAAACCGTGAATACCACATGCTGAGCTCAATGGAGCAATTCAAGTAAGTTTCCCTTAAATGAATATATTTTTTTTTAATGCTGGATTCCAGTTAGAATTTTTAAAATAGCATAAATGTGATATAAAGCATTTGAAGGTACCTGTATTCCTTACCACGGAAGGCCTCACTTGGACACAAGTGTGAAAATGTTTCCTAAACAGACCAAACTTCACAACCAGTCCCCCTAAAGGACATTAACACTCCATTATTTATTAGAGCCATTATAAAAGAAAGTCCTGCACCGTCCCTAAAGAGAGAAAATCTGTCATGGTTCCCAGGAAAGAGAAGCAAGGATTATCCTTGAAAGCAGTCAAAGGAGAGAATAGTTTTTACCAACTTGTCAGTGGAGTTGCCATGGGCACCAGCCAGGAGCCGAGGTTTAAATGTCAGATTTCCCTTCCATTACTGGGTTTTTTTCTTTTTCTTTTGCTTTATTTTTGCATTCATTCCATTATTCTCTCTTTTCCCCCCTTTTTATAAGAATTTATGTACCAGCTGTTTTCCTAACATCCAGTTTTGCTTCTTTTCATGCCTATCCTTGGACATCATACCAATCCCAGCTAAAGAAATATGTTTGGTTCTTCTGTTTTTAAATAAGGAAATGTGTTCTTGGATACTCTTTTGAAAGTCATTAGCATATTAATATTTATCCACCAAAGAATAAAATGTAAAGAGACTGAGGCAGTTGAGGAAGAAACAGCAGTGGAGAGTGGGGAGCAACTGCCTTCAGTGTTAGCACGCCTGGGTGTGGGAGACATGGTACATTTCGTTATTTGCTAAAATATTACACAGAGAGGGATGGGGGGAAGGAAAAGAGCAGAAGGAGAAAGCTCACATCTGTGGTAATGTCTCTGCAGGGGGAGAAAAAGGCAAATCCTACCATTTGTGGAAGGTATTCATGTGTTGCCGGCTGGCTAAACTGCACGTCAATTGAATTAATGTATCCGTTAAATCAAGATAAAAGCTCCGAAGCAGCAGTTTAGAAAACACTTTTTTCTTTTCTGTTCTTTTTTTTTTTTTTCCCTTTTCCTTAATTCCTCTAAGCCGGCACAGGACATCTGGGTTGGTTTTGTTTTGTATGCTGGGTTTTGTTTTGCCTTGTGTGTCTTCGCTGTCAAAACCCCCAAACAAACCCAGCTGCCTAAAAAAAAACAAATCCATTTGTGTTCTGCTTCCTCGTTAATAGCGTTAGCATGGAAATGAACACATCCCGGCTGGGAAGTGAGCAACTCGGGAGTGGGAGGGAAGTTCACACCTCCTTCGGAGCTATTGTTCCCGGCTGTCTGGCTGCGGGCTCTGCAGGGCCACGCGGTGCAAGTACAGCCCTTGGCACAAGGCAAGGCAAGAGCTGCAAAAAGAAAACAGAATTTTTACAAGAACCAACCAATGCTGGCATCGACTGGGGGCCTGGAACCTCCATTTGGCCACTAGGTTTGTTCTGGAGAACAAAGATGGGATTGTAGCTCTAGCAAATGTTCAGATTTGGATCCTGGCTTTAGTCTCAGAGTTTTATGGCTGTGGAGAATGGGATAAATTAGGGTTTGTAATTTTGAAACCCATTTCTGATCTGCCTTCCCATGATCCTGCCTTGCCTTTAAGGAGCTGAGCGTGTTTCCACGTGCATTATTGACACATAATTATTGCAACCAGTCAATGTAACCAGTTACTTGATCCGGGTTTCCTCAGGGCCCAACTTGCAGGGACCGAGCAATGTCACATATGCTGAGTGTTCCCACTTTGCCGGGTAGACCAGTCCTTGCCCTGGGATTTTGGTGACTGATTTATGCTTTACCCTAAAGAACCACCGCAGCAGCCTTTGGGAGCACCAGGGAACAGAAATGCCCTGCTGCCTCTCAGCTGGTTGCTGAAGCCTGGGAAGCAGCTCCTGGAACCACAGTTACAAGTTTAGAAGCAGAAATGTCATCTCCTTCCTCCAAGGCTTTAGCATGCAGCTCTTATGGAGAGTTTACAAAAGTGGGAGTGATATTTGGGGAACACATGTAAGTAGAATGGGACAGGGAATAAAAGACCACAAATTACAAAAAGGGAAAATAAGGATTAAGCATTAAGAAGTTCTTTCCGATAGCACAGGTTAGTTAGTCACTGAAATAGACTGCCCAAGGAAGCTGTGAAATGCTTATCATCAAAAGTGTAAAGAAAGAAATAGGAGGCAGTGACAGGAATGTCTTGGGTGTAATAGCTAGAGAAAAGTGCTAAATATAACCTTCCTGCCATGGGACAGTGGGAAGGACTGGGGCCCCTCTAGCCTGAGTTTCCATGAGGATCCAGTGTTTCGAAGAGCTGATGAGCAGTCTGGCTTGACAGCAGTGGCCTTTCTGCCTTTAATTAGAATCAGAAATTATTCATGACCCTGATTCATGTAACCTCCACTCATCAGCAAGCCTAGGAGTCATGTTAAAAACAACTCAGGAACCTTCACTAATTTGTTGGGAAAACTTTATTTTAAGATTTTATACAAACATGCATCACCATAGTAATTTAAAATCTTGTATGTAAAATTATGGCAACTCCTTTCCTGACATCTCGGAAACGTGTTTCAGAGCAGATATTCTGGGTATGCTGGGGGTTTAGTACTAAGTCTTTACCTATTTACTGATTATTTTGTCAAAACATGGTGGGGAATGTGTTTCTTTCAGGAAAAAAATTAATTTATCCTGCTCAGTAGGATAAGTGAATGATTGATTCTGGTATTTTATTTGAGGTCTAAATCTAAAGTAATCTTCGTCCCTCAGTGCAAATACAAATAGTCTTGCCTTTTAATACCTGTCCATTCAAAACAATCTGCTTTCATGACTCACTGAATAATATCTTAATTTCATTTCCATTTGAGTATAATCTTACTCTGAAATAAAAAATATAAAAATACAAATCCTAAGGAAATACAAAGAGCTTTTTTACCCAAGACTTCCTGTTTCACATCAATTAAAATCAAACTCTGTGTCACTCACTGTTGCCATGCCAGTGAAATCCATGTGAGGTGCATTCTGCTGAGGCACCAGCCTTGCCATGGAGAGATTCCAGCCCTTCCAAGGGAGTTACACAAAGAAGGAGAAGAGTAAGTGGTTGTGACCACAACTTCTAAGATTTTGAAGTCAGAAACCTCATTTTTGTCTGTAAATGAAAGTATATTTCTTAGACTCTGCCTGTGGTGGTTATATAAATTCAGGTATGCTGTTCTCATTTGTAGTAAAAAAGTGTTGTTATTCTCTTTCTCTTCCTGCCCCACCACTGTCATCTTGGAAGGGCTTTGCTGTGGAGCAGATGGCAGTGCAGGTGGAGCCATACATTAGTTTAGCAACCCTGGCCTTGAGCCACGTGGGAGTGTAGAGCAGGAAATCAGATTGCCAGGTGGAAAACTAAACTTGATATGAACACAGATTAATATTTCCAAGATGAAGCTTATTAACAGCAGACAAAACCAAGAATTAATATCCTGATCCAACACTTAACCTGAGTGGTGAAGTAATATGAAAACTAGAGATTTTCCCTGAAGCATCAGTGAAGGTGCATGTCTGGTACGTGGAGTTAATCTGAAACATTTATTGTGCATTGCCAGTTACATTAAAGAACTTCGGAAAATAACTGCTAAAATTGGCTTAAAATCAAAACCCGCATCAACAAGTCACCTTTCCAGGGTGTTACATTTCCAGTGGCTGTCATTCACACTGTAGCAGCACTGGAAGCCCCACATAATATTGGGGCTCTCCAAAATGGGATTCCTGAACAGCTGTTAAACAGAGGGGTTAATTTACAGTGGAATGCTTCTCACTGGAGGTGAATCTCGGACTCAGACATAGGAAATAGCTGACTCTGTTCAGTGTGAGCTGCTACCCAAGTGCACATCAAAAATAGCCCAGAATACAGGGTAGCTGTTCCACGACAGGATGACTGACTGCAAAGTTCCTTGCCTAGCTAACAGATCCCAATATTCAGAGAGAAGGAGAAATAAGTAGGAGAGGGAACAATTCCAACCCTGTGCTCAGCCAGGGAGGAGGGGAAGGGAAGGAGGAAAGGCTGTCAGCCTTAGGTGCTTAACAGCTCTGTGTGATCCAGGAGGTACACACAACTAATTCCTTCTTGATGACTGAAGATGAGCTTCCAGAAAGCCAGGTACCAGGAAAAAGGGAGCAGGCTAAGTCATTCCAGCACGCTAATGAGAAGAAATAGGAATTGTCCTAGGGCTCCATACATCTTGGCATCCCCTTTCCACCACAGATGTGAGCACAAATACAGGACAATTCCTTAAAATTGTTTCAGCCCTTCCCTAATGGCTGCTTCCAAATCTGGCTAAAATGGTTGTGGTTTCTTTGTGTAACACTTCAGTGTTTCTATGGACTTCTCTGGAGTCCCACTTAAACTTTAGCATTCACAATGTCCTTGCTGCTCACACGGAACAATTTCTGTTTGGCTGCAGAGCTCTTGATGCAAAAGGATTTGTGCCATTAACTGACAGCGAAAACACAAAGCACAATATCGGTCTCTGTCTGAGAATGAGAAGCCACCTGAAAATGTAGCCCCAAGCTCTCTGATAGGGTCTGTGTGTTAACATCCAAGATCCTCAGTATTTTAAATGTGCTTTATCACATTGGATTCAAAATTTATCATCTCTGCCCATTGGAGAATGGTGTCATCATGCTCTAGTTAAAACCTTTGTGCATGTGATATATAAATTACCAGAAAATTCAACAGACTTCATGTGGCAACAGCTGCCCTTGTTATGATGCCAGTGTTACCAATATGAAGAGTAGAGAAATGAGAGTGAAGAAAAAGATCTAAATTAATGGGGGAAGGGGGGCAAGTGGAACCACTGCAAGATTTGTCTTTCTGAAAACTGCCTGATTGCTTTTCAGTTCTATCCTCTTTTTTTTCCTGTTGACAAGCAAAGCTTGGGAATAATAAGTGCTGCATGAATTAAATCCATCACACTTGACTGACTGGATACCATGTACTGGATCTTCAAACCAATTTGGTTCTATCAGTGTGCCACTATTGATTTCAGCGCTTTGACAGAAAATAGCAGAGAGACAAATGAAGGGAGGGGGAGTCTTACAAACATTTTTTGTGATACTTAAGCTATAGCCAGTAGCTGATGCAATGCCAGATTTCCTCTGCCTAAGGTACCACTGAGCCTGGTTCCGTACAGCTCAGTCAATAATGTTAAATATGTCTCTGTTGATGCTGCACACTGTTCTTTTGTGTCTCTTTAAGAAAGGATTATTGACAGCAGAACAGGAGGGTAGTTATTCTTGTCCACCTACACCATGTCTGTTCCAGAGCATCACAAGCTCCCCCTTCCCAGTACAGCTGTGCTCTGTCAGACATCCTAGTCCTGGACTCGGAGGAGGATGGAAATTGTGCCACTGAAAAGGAAATCAGCAAAGATAGTCTTTCACCAGTTGCTGTTTATGTCACTCTGTTTTTAATTGTCAGACAAGTACTAGCTTTGGAAAGTTCTAAGAAGCATTTTATTTTCTTTCCCTCTTCTCTTTTTTTCTGACATTTGTCTCTTCCATTTAACTTTGTGTAAGAAAGATCAAATCCTGTCCCCAGCTGGACCCAGGAAAAGAACTGGGACCAAAATTCTGGCTTGTACAAGAAGTAGTGGGGATTCCTGATGGAGCACTTGGGGGGCTAATTGGTTTTTTGCTGCTGAGATGCATAATGAAGTAGCAAATATTGAATATTCCATGGAGTGCACTGAGATTGCTCCTGGTGAGGCTGGTAAGGGAGTGGGAGGGTTCAGCTGAAGTTTTGCTGTTTGTTTTGTGCCACACTCAGGTGTGACACACAACCTTTCTGCCTTGTCATGCATCTCTTCCCATTATCAATCCTTTGGGGCAGGACTGTTTCTCCTGTGCTTGTCTAGGACTTGGAATAAAGCTTTCCTGAGGGATCTGCAGAAGGCACTGTAATTCAAATCATCAGTGCTGAGAAGGGAGTTGTGTAGGAATGGCTGAGCCAGGCAGGTGCACTAAATGGAGCTCAGCACCTCCTGCGTGCAGGCAGGAGAATGAAGAGGTTTCATTCCATGCTGCAGTCTCCTCTCAGGTCTCTAGACTTCCTTTTGATTTCTTCCTTTTGATTTCTTCATTTTGATTATGATCAAAGCATAACATACAGTTATATGATTTCTCTGTGCATAACTGAAATCCAGTTGGGTTATTCCCTGTTAATGTCTGTAGCATATTTTACCTGAATGTTTGAGATTATTTTGGATAAACTCTGCATTTTGTCAAGGGTAAATACATGTGACAAAACATGTGACATTTTTTACAGATGGCTCTGTTAGGGAGAAATGTTAAGCCTTAAGATTTTCTCTCTCCTGAGGGAAAAAAACTTAAAATATCTTTCTACTGTCCAAAGCACTACACAGCCTGAAAAATAGACAACAATAATTAATTGTTCCACTTAATAACATACTGTAATAATCAAGTACAGATCTGATTACTAAACCTTTCACTTTTTGAAGTGGAAGTTCCTTATTAACATAGGAGTCTGCTCTAAAAACTCGTTTCTGTAGTATCAATTTACAGTAATTGCTCACAACTTCTGAGTGATGTATTGGAGAAGAGCATCGCAGACCTCCCGAGCAGGTACAGCTTAATTTAACTGTGGTGGCTGTTCAGGAATGCACAGTGATGAAGTGTGTAAAGGAGTTCAAGTGCCTTCCTTTTATATGATACAGAAAATGTTTCATTGCCATATAAAAGGCCCATTTCAGGGCTGTTTTTTCAGCTCCTTTACAACACGCCTGTGGCACAGGGGCAAGTTTGGGCTCCTTGGAGACAGTTTGTTTCCCCCTTAGTAATTGCTGACACCACACGGCAAAAGTGTCCCTGCCAAGTACTCTTAGGGATCAGACTTAATTCCCAAATCCTTTCTAGGGTAGCAGCTTCCAAACTGTGTGGTGGCTCTTGGAGGTGGTGAGCTAATGAGACCGTGTCTGACAGGAATTCTTCCTCCTCCATCAGACCTGTCCCATACAGTCAGTCAGAGTCAGATTCTCAGTCTGTCTAGAAGGCTCTTTGGAAAGGTGGGATCTCTTTTTCAGCCCAGCACTGCAAGACAGCCTAGATGGCTTGTGAGTAAAAGGTTAAGAATTAAGAAAGGCAATAAAAGCTGTGGTAAAATGTGGAAAAGTTTAAAAATACTTTCCCACATGGTTTCTACTTTAAAATTGTCTGTATACTTAGTTTTAGAATTTGGGGGTGTGCTTCATTGACAAAAGTACTTTTTTCTTTTAAACATTCTCCAGATTCAGACAAGTTCATTATTTCAGGCCAGGTAACAGTTGCCTTTTGTTTGAGGAGTTATGGACCCCTGTGTCATAACAGTCCTTAGACAACTTGATGCACACTAACTTAATATTTTCAATATGGATCTCCTTTTATTTTAATATTGTCTTTTAAAAAATGGGGATTTCTTCAGCCTCTACCAGTTATTGTGGTGGCTGCCTTAGGTTGGAGGCATTTACCTTCACTGAATTAAGAAAGTGCTTCCACCTTCAAGAGCAAAGTGACAGAAAGGAGCTCTCAGCATCTCTGGTTCCAGTAAAGAAAACAAGCAAATAGAAACAAAGACAGTTCCACTTACAGAACAACTGTTCCTAAGACGTGAATAAAACTGTTTGAATTTCCAGTAATGTATATATAACATACTCCTGTCATCTGCAGCATATTGGTAGGAAACCTTAAACAGCAGATGTTCCGTGGGACTTCTACACTGAAGTCCAATCTATATAGGAGACAGAACTTATAATGAGACATAATGTAGTTGTGAGACAAGACTCAGAGGCAATTTCCTGCAAGAGAGTGTGAGATTTAATCACTTTGGGCTACTTCTGCAGCTACTGCTGAGGCACCTTAGTTACTCTGTCAGAGAGGGAGAGGCTTGTCAAGATTGTAAGCAAACGGAATTGCTGCCAGCCATTTACTCACAGACAACAGATGATTCTCACAGACCATTTGTTTTATTTCTGTGCATTTCGTCTTGTGCTTTGCTGTCTCTGTAAAATCCACGGCCTTTTACTTTAGGACAACAGGACATTAGCAATTATGGCTGTTAAATTGCTCCACACACAAGCAAAGCCCCCTCTCTGCCACGTTACTCATCAGCTCAGTTGGTTATTATCTCTATCAGTTCTAAAAGTTTTGATTCTAATGGCTTTAATTACCTCAGGGAAGTAATTTTGCAGTTCTTGGTTGATAAAAGTAGTTGTTCAGCTACTTGAAGTAGCCAGTCTTGTAAATATTAGGCCCAATTAGCATTCTTGTTGTCAGCCTCAGCCAACACTGTGTGCAGCAGCGTGAAGGAAGGGCGATCCCTGGCAGATGATCAGCCAGGTAATTACTCAGGTAGTTCCTGGGCAGTCATTCCTAGTCCAAAGGCAGGGCATGGAATGTTTAACCAGCAGCCCTTGGACCATCCTGCCAACCTCCATGCTGTGCAGTGGCTGCCACTCCTCACCAACATTTATCCAGCCTTCCCCATCCTGTTGAGATTATTTGCAGCCCGCAGGCCCCATCTGATTTCTGGGTTGATTGCACAGATTGTAACTCAGGGCAGATTTGGCAGAGGGAGGTAAGGCAAGGAGAGACAGATGGGGGAGAATGTCATTGACCCAGTTGCCTTGTCTGAACTAGGTGGAAAATGATATCCTTGTCCCATCCCTCTCCACATATCAAACAAATTTAGTATTCCTATATGAGGTCTGTGGCATGATTTCCACCGCCCAGGGATGAGTGTTCCTGAGGCAAATGCCATTCCCTGTAATCATTTGCAGCAAGCCTCCCTGTCACCACCTTTGATTTTCCTTCCCAGTACCTCCAGCCAAGCATCTTCCCCAGCTCTAGAAGTGGGTAAGGAATGTAAAATGGTTTTACTGAAACACCACAGGTATTATCAAGAGCATGACCATATTCCAGGTGATTAGCAACCTGCAGACCGCTTAGTCTTAGCCAGGGCCATGACATAAAGGAGAATAAAAAACGGAAAAATGTTAGTTTCCATGGCAGTGCATTGGGAATATCATCACCAGTTTCAGTGCAGACCATGTGGGAAGAGGAAAATATGGTCTAAAGGATTATGGCTAGAGAAAGGAGGGAGAGTGGGTGGCACGGAGACCCCATTTGCCAGAAAACACGAGACACCACATTTTCCTTTTAAAGCAATGATTTTCATGAGAAACTTCAGCTCTCAGAGATTTGTTCTCAGAGATGTAAATGTGCATTAAGGATGTGGGGGCAGCGTTCAAATGCAGAAATCAAAGTCCTCAAAGCAGAGGGAAATCGGTGGTGGCAAAGGGCTATCGAGTTGGCAGGGTATCCATATTTTATCAAGGTAGGGTTTTGTGATTGATTCTTTTTTTTCTTTCATTTTTAACAAAGGAAAGGAAATGCTATTACAGTAATTCACACTCAGAAGTGTATTTTCCCCATTGCATTTAATGCAATTTCATTAAGTTAGCACAGTCCAAATTAAAATGTGAACAATATACTTGTTTAATATATCAAAAGCAAATAAAGTCTGGATTTGAAAAGGTGTTAAAGCTTTTCCTTTCATAAAATAAAATTAGTTCTAATTTGTCTCTGAAGTTTAAACTGAAATGAATTTATTGTTGAAATATAAACCAATAGCTTAATCCAAGCTTAATATAGTTAACAGTGAGGAAACTTCATAAGGTTCAAATGAATATTGTTATTATGCTTACAAGCTGAGGGAAAAATTAGCAGAGCACTGCTGAAATTACTAAAGCTACAGTGGGTAACCCCTTTGAAGTTTATGGCCATGGGAGAGGCCAGGAAAAGGGAAATAAATACACAGGAAATGTTCATCTTTTTGGTAAACTTACAGAGATAAATTTTTCCAGGTGTTTCAAGTGGGACATGAATATTTTGAGGACATTATCTGAGGTCCAGTATGGGGTGTAAATACAGACTAGCACTGCAGCCATGTCTTATCTGAGGGTGACAAATTCTCTCTTCCAGTGTTTGCATTCTTCTGTTTCTGTTCTTCATAGCGTGTAATGAATGAGTTTACCGAGCCTAATGTGCACACAATTGGCAAACACGGTATATAAGCATTTGTCTAAATGGCTGAAAACCAATTTTGAGTTTGGAAATGTGACTGTTTGTTCAAGAAGGTAATTCAGTTTTAATGGAAAACCACCATACAGGCCATCAAAACCAAATGACAAAATACAAAGGGAAACCATCAGACACCCAAACAAGCAGCCTGGTTTAGAAAATGCTGAGATGTGATCATTAGGTCACTCTGTTGGGCAGCTAATGCTGAATTTAATCCTAAATTTTAGGCATCTGGTTTTTTGAAAGGTTTGCTCTCTCAGCCTCAGTTTTTCCTTTGGTAAAGTTAGAGTAGGGATACTTCCTCTCCTTACAGAGATGGTCACAGGATTGCTTCTTTTCACACGGCTTTGTATGTGGAAAGTTCTATAAAAGCATTATCTGAACATTCCAGAGAGCTCGTGTTATCCTATCACCCACTCACAGAGCCAAGTAATGGATAATTGGGGTCCTACTTACCTTCATTGGGGAAGAGATTTCTCATTTAACTCCATCCATAAAAAGATTAGTAGTCCACGTTGCTCCAGGAGAATAAAGTTGCACAGGACAGGAAAAGTGAATCATAGTGAGTGTAAAGCCATGGCTGTAAACCCGTAGATCTGTTGCAATGAAGAAGTTTCAGAGGATGAAATATCCTCTCTAACTTTTGTGGTCATACTTGGAATTCAGTACCTGGAGACACATTACTCTGGGTCACGTGAAGCAGAGTAAAACAGCCCATTAATTGCATCAGAAGTTGACTTCATATATTCACACCTGTCATATGAAGACAGATGGAAACTCTCCTGTGAGAGCAGAGCTAGTGGAAAGGCAGCTGGAGCTCACCGTGCCTCCCATGACCTCTTTGGGTTAATAAGCACCACTTATTGTACCCATCAAAGATTATCCTTGGTTGGTTGGTTATAGCACTGGTGTGTTTGCTGGGTGCACACAAGATTTTCTACCACATTAAACTTCTATTTCAATGCAATCCACTTTTTCTTTTTAACTTTGTAAAAATTTGGCCAAAGAGGAAAGCTGGAAATTATGTTTTGTTTTATGCATATGCCAAGGTCACAGTCACGTGCACAGAGGTGAGGAGCTGTTAACTCCTTTGGTTGCCATGGCCCATGACACAACTGAACAGGTATTCCCACTGGGAATTTTCTGATGTTGCTATCAGCAGGTACTAGACCTAACTTTAAAAAAATAGTGTTTTCTGAAGACCCAGAGATGGCTTATTCTCTACCTCTTTCAGGCAGAATTTTGTTGCAAGAGATTAATTAGTTCTGCAACTCTTGCTGCTTTCTTTGTCATCTTTTATCTGGGAAGCACATGGAAAAAGCCTTAGCCAGCTTCCAGACAAGGTTAGTGCTTTTCAGCTGTGCTGTGACAGAGCCTAAGAATGTTTTTTCCACAGCTGCACAATATTTCTAAACTATTCTCTGTATTTATCTGCAGTGACCTTCCAAAAGTAACCTGCCCTTACGGCTACAAAGCTTAATTACTGTAATCTTGCTTTAGTTTTGCTTCCATGGGGGTGTCTGTGCTCTAGAGTAGCATTTATCAGCACACTCATTCCTTGGAATACGCTGATGTGGTGGGTTCCCATAGGGTGCTGTCTGTCTGCAGTGTGTCAGGTAGACTGGAACTTGCCCTGTTAATTTTTAAAAGCTGTAACAGAGAGGCAATATTACATTGCAAGGCCACCCTTTTGCAGCACCTCCCTAAAAGTTCTCATTGTTTTGATACTTTCCATATTTCTCAGGTTTCCACTGTCCTTGCTGGAGCAACCAGTTCCCTGTTGCTGCAGGAATGTCAAAAAAGTGATATTCTTCTGGATATTTCTGTCTATTTTGAAATCACTGGAGGGAAACATTTCAGTTTATGTCCCCACAGACCCAGCTGGACTTCTCTAAAGACCTGGTTTTTTTCCTTCTTCCTTTCCAGGTCTTTACTTTGCAGCCACTCCCCTGCATTGTTTACCAGTTTTAAAATAATCCTTGTCAGTCTCTGAAGTGCAACCAAACTATTTTTTTCTGTGGCACAATAGCAAACCCTTAAATAACTGGTATATTGTATTGGTGATGAGAACAGAAAGCATTTACATAGAGAACAGCTTGCCAAACCCAGCAATTTCTTCTACAGTCAAGAGAAAAACAAAGCCTCTTGATTCTCCTAGCACAGATTTTAATGATTATTTGATATAAATACTTTCAAGAAGACTGTAGGAAAAACATTGCTTGTAATCATCTCATAATGGAAGAACATTGGTATGGGTCAGGCAATGTCAGGAAGGATGGGGATTATATATATCAGTAGACTGCAGAGGTCAGCAAGGTAGAAAATACATACGGGATGTGGCCTCTTTAATAGCCATGGTTAGGGACGAGTAGTCAAATTTAGGCTTTACATTGCCATTGCCACGGATGTCTGAGCCTTGCTAGGGAGAAATAAGCATGTTTTATCCACCAGGTACAAATGTGAACCAGTTCCTGATTTCCAGACCTCCCAGGATTGAATTATACTGCTGTTTTTCAGTAGTAAACTTCTCAAATTTATGAACCAGGCAAGCTTAAACGACACTGTAAAGGAAATAAATGAGATATTTTTCCAATTAAACAAAATTACTTCTTTAAGTCATTGTTTTAAGAGATCTGTCATTGTGTTGCAAGGATGGAGAGGAGGATGCTTCATCATAAAGAAATACTAAAAAAAGCTGCAATTTGGAGAAGGGGAAAAAGAACATTAATAAAATTTGTAGGTGGTACTGAGATGACAGGTGCTATAAACACTACAGGAATAGAGACATAATAGAACAAAATAGTGCCTACTGAGACAAGGATATGCAGTGGAAAGGCAAAATGAGAATCAACTTGAAAAAAATGCAGAGAGGTGTCTCCTGGGGAAATGACTCCTGAGCACACGCGTTCAATGAGCAGGAGAAAATGGGGAAATGGTAGTGATTAAAGAGACCCCGGGGTGAGGCTTGTCAGAGAATCAGACAGCAGCAGCAGGATGATCTGGATAAAGGAAGGGGCAGTTTTAGGATACATCACGTTCCCAGTGTGGTCTCTCCCTGGTCAGGGCACTGGTGCAGAGTTTTGGTGTTGGGGCTGACTGATGTCAGGAGCAGTTGATGCTGGGTTTCTGTGCTGCCTGGGAGGCCTTTTTCTGCTTTACTGCAGCCCTGAGTTTCACACCTGCTGGTTGATGAAAATAGAAATTAATTTCTCGTGATGTGACACACAACAACAACTTTCCTAATTACTATTTTCAATCAAATCGTCGTGATTTTCCTATGAGAAGAGGAATAATTAAGAAAAGTAGAGGCCTGAACTGCATTGCTTTTAAGTGTATTCAGTTAGTACTTCAGTCTGGGAGGAGAGCAATCATTTCTCTTTGTCTTCTGATGGAAAACTTCCTCCTTCCTCCTCACTTCACAATTTTTAGGAATAAAATTTTAGTGTTATAAACTAGAAATTGTCTCAATAGTAAAGAATTGCAATCACCAGTATTCTCATGCAAGACCAAGGTGACATGCACTGATTCACTATAAAGGGCTGAATGCACAGGCACCAGATCCATGCCTTTATACCAACAGACTCCCTGATCTCCAGTGGGAAGGAAATCAGGTTACAAATGGAGTTAAAGAACCACTCAAATGTCATCCCAGCACTTTATTTTCAACCCTTCCAGTGCCTGGGGAATCCTGGGCCAAAGGCTGTTAAAATGCATTAGGTCGGGGGGTACTTGAGCATGTGCCTAATGCTGAACATGAGTCCGTGTTGGACTCTGGGTGATGATCTGCTGCTCATCCGTGGAGTGATCACTTGTTAGCTTCACAAGGAGCATCCAGGGAAAAACAGACATCAACAACCTGCCCAAATTAAAATCTGCCACCCCCAAAAATGTATTTCTTTTCCTCGACAAAAAGTTTGCAGTCTCTTTCAGAGGAAGTAAAAAGCAATTTAAATACCACCCGTGACTAGTGGTTTCTTAAGCTTACAAAGTGCAGAAAAAAATGAGTATGTAAACATTTAATTTTTGCTTTCTTCTTCACCTGGGGCTGTCACAGCCCAAATGATACCAGAGAGCCTGTTCCACTGAGCTTGGCAAAGATGTTACTCATGAGGAAGTTCAAGGTCAGTGCTCAGAGTTCTGAGAGCTGCATGTCCTTATCTCTAACTTGTGCTCAGTTTTTATCCTACAGTGAAGAAGAGCCTGTCTGCATCTCCAGTTTATGTTTTTTTCTTTGTTTGTTTCATGCTGGGGTGAAAAAAGAGGCTCCAAACCAAATTTTAGTCCCAAGTATCTTGATCTAAATCTCTGCCACAATAAGTGGAGTCACTTTGGAAGAATATCTTTCCATGGTGTTGTCCCGTTAGGGATTCATGCTTCCCTGCCATTTGTGTCACTCATCCCACCACGTGTCCTGTGATGTCTGTCACTCACAGAAGGAGAACAGCAGCTCCCTGTATATCCTGAGTGAGCAACATGACATTCAGTGGATTTTTAATTAGATAATGCAGTTCATGGAAGAGCTGTGAGCCACAGCTGATAAGTGAATGTAAAGTACAGCCCTTGCTCTTTTAATCCCGCCTGCTTATTTTACATGAGAACAGAGTCTTTGGAAGTGCCATACTGGAAGCTCATTATACAAGAGGAATAAAATTCAGCTCCTTGTTTTTATGTTACTTTTGTTGGAGGCATATCCCATATAGGGATCTCCACTCTAAAGAAACCTTAATGTAAAAGAAAGAAACAATGGGATCAGTGACAAGCCTAATTGGCTTTTTCAGATGTTTAAAACATGAGGCCAGCACATTCATGCATGTGATACACATGAGAAGAGTTTCTGGTAGAGCTATGGGAAGGATCTTCTAAGGGCACACTGAATATGTGTGGGTTTCCAGGGTTTGGTTTCAGGCTAAGACATGAAATTATAAGTAAATAGCCCCCAGTAGTTATTAATTCCAGTAGAACGAGGAGCATGATGCATCTGCAGTGGTGGTGGTGAGTTTTGCTCTAATCCACAGGAGAGGTGGATAACAGTGCAATGTTGTCCCTAATGAAATAATTTGTCTGGTACTCACTTGATTTCCCCAACAGCCTCTGCTCTATCTCCCTGTCAGCAGAGATTCTTACTTGAACCACCATATTTCTTTTTTCTTGCTGGTTTTTTGTATCCTGAGCACATTTCTGGAGCTTTGTTGTACCCTGATTGCTTCGTGTGTGCTGGTTTGCAGCTTACCTTGAGAAAGGTTTGTTTACTGTTGCAGAGTAGCCTCCAAATTTAAGCCACCACAGCCCTGACAAACATTAATTTCACTTGCCAGTGTTTACTTTTAATTTTTCTTGTTTTTCTGTATCAAGTTCCCTTAGTATAACAGTACTTGAGCAGTGGGGAGTTTGACATTTGCTCACTGGCACACAAAAATTCCAATCAACTTCAGTGGATTTTAGATTTACAGTTGCCATAGGGAAGAATCAGATGCAGCAAAAGTGGTTCAAATTGTAAGCAAATCAGTTATTCGATAATATCCCACTCTTTATTCTCAAACACAGTTATTCTGACTGCAGTTTGGGTGCAGGAGCACAGCATTTGTGAAAATATGCCTATGTGCTATTTGAAAACAGTGATTTGGAAGCAGACATATATATGCATTCTTTTATCCATCAGGATAGTTTAATTAGATTGAGCTGTACTTTTTAATGAGGTTCCTTGCCACATAATTGGTTAACAGACCACATTGGTGAGTTTGTTTGATTAATGGAGAAAAAAACTTCATTACTTAAACCAAGCTGTGTCCTGGGTGCTCCCTGAGCAGTGCCTGAAGTGCTGAGTTGGATCCAGCAATCCTGAGAAAGGTCACAAACCCGTTTCCAGAGCCCTGGTCTGAAGCCTGTTAGAAATTCTGCTCCACTCTGCTTTTATTGCACATTAGTTTTAATAGGATATTATTGGTTTGTGAATACCCTTTTCCCAGATGCTGCTACAATGTAGTTTTTATTGCACAGCAGTTTTAATGTGATTTTACTGCTTTATAAATACACTTTTCACCATTCTTGCCTTGCTACCATGGCTGTACCAATATGTTTGCACATTAACATTACTGCTGTCTTAAAATCAAGGTTAAAGCAATCACAGTAAGGCTTTGCAGAAGGAATGATAATTGAAAATGCACCTAGCAGGATGCTCTTGATATTCTATAAACAAACAAAGCAGAATCTTTATTCATTATTTATCACTTGTTCTTTGTGACATTTCTTTACAAGATGTATCTTCTTCCTTTCACAGAGCTGAGCCAAAACATATGTCAGGCCAGATGCATACATTTACCTCTCTTCCTTTTCTCCCACTCTGAATCACAATCAATTTGATTTTCCCCAAAGTATGTTTTCCTTATGAATTTACCATATTTTCAGAGTGTACCACACAGAGATTTTTAAATATTGGCACAAGGATTTGGTACCTTAATGTTCTATCGGTTCTCTGGTGTTCCAAGATGTATTAAAAAATGTCTATCAGTCAAATTTTCTGACACAAAATGTTAGGCTCCTGGGTAGAAATAATCTGGATCTCCTGACTTAAACACCTGTGTCCCCCATGGTTGTGGTTTAGTGTTCTCTTTGCAACTGATAGGCTGGAGAGCACCTCTTTTCACAGGATACAGGTGCACGGTCCTGTTTTTACAGTTTTATACATATTTGTGAAGTAGTTCCAGCTCTTCTGCATCTCTATTAACAGCTGTAGATATTTGCCTCTGGTCATCATGGGTTTGAATCTTTATGTCTTTAGCAAGTCATATGAATTTTCTGTACTGTAACCTGCAATTTGTGCTGGTGTCTATCTATTCCTCATTTATTCCATCCCTAGATTTAGAAATGGGCTTTGTTTTTATTGTCGCCTCTGTTTCTGTACCAAACCAGAAGTTGCCTGAAGTTCTCTTCCTTCTTCACGGTATGGTTTTGATTTTAAATGAATTTTATTCATATTCTTCTGCATGAATTGTCTTCACATTCCATCTCTATTATATTTTCTCCTGGTTTGGAAGGTTAACCCCTTTGAAGTACAGATGTGTGTGTGTGTTTTGGTTGGAATGCTTCTCTGTTCTCTCAAGCTGGACCTGGAAGGGTCAAGATCCCTGTTCCTCAGACAACACCCAGTGTCCAGTGATTTACTCAACACCCTCCATCATCTCCAAGTCACAGCAGACTAATTCCAGGTGGGTTGTGGTACCTTTTCTGTCAGAAAGACCCTTACTGAAGTCAGTGGAAAAGTGTCTGCTGACTTGAATGAGGTCTGTGTTTAAATTTATTTTCGGAATACCAAACTGTTTTCTTTTTACCTGCCGTAAAAAAACAAAAAAGATAAATGATCTTTCAGAACAAAATTGTTTTCATGTTCTTTTTTCTCTTTCTTTGATTGCATTTGATTGGGATACAGCTTTGCAATTCTGTGCAGAGCAGTGTCTCCCTGTCCTTTGCTCTTTCTTGCATCGTGCAGCACGCTGGCATAATTCAGTAAGGTTCTGCTATGTACATATCTTCTGATCTGCCAAGAAACTAATTTAATTCCAAATTAACTGCTCTCAAAAGTATTTTTTTCCTTCTTCATTTTAACACATCGCAAGGCTACAAGTAACTGTAGTCCAATTTTAATGAGAACAGTTGAAGAGATACCACAGATAAATGTTAGCACACGTCAGAGCATCTTAATTTCTGAGGCTGTGATTCTGACTTAGGGCCAGCTTTGGGTATTGCCAGGTAGGCAGGAGAGGATCCCAGGAATAGGGATCTTCAAGGTTTAGTGAGGAAGGAGGGCATTACTGAGATCCCATCCACATCCATAAATTCTTCCAGAAGCCCACCCCATTGATCTTCCCCTGAGCTTCCTTAACCCACAGTCCTCCAGCTTCTCAGATCCTCCCACTTCATCCACTTCAGTTATTTTGTCCTTAATTTTACCTGCACTGCTTGGAAGCATTACAGTTACTCCAGCCAGGTTTCTTTGCCTGCCCTCAGTGTGTTTGTATTTATCCCTTCCCTGATACTTGCATTCTTCAGCAGACACAGCCAGGTTTGTTCTGTGTTTGTCAAGCAGTTACCAAAGTGAAGGGCTTCAATGTCAAGGGCTTACAGGAAATAATTTTGGCAATAAATATTAGGATAAAATGTTCAAATATTTCAACACCAAGATTTTTTTGTTAACTCTAACCTTGTTATGAGCTTAAACACAAGCATTTCAGCAAGCTTTTACTCAAAGGTTCGCTGTCATATTCAGTAGGGGTGAGGCCAAACAATTAAGGCCACACACAACTTCATTGGAATGGTCACATGTTCTCTTCTGATGTTCTGCAAAATCCAACATTCCATCAAGTTGGAAAGGTAGAATTTTATACTATGCAGTAAAGGAAATATCACCGTGCACATCCTTATTAGCACACGAATATAAGAACTGATTTAAGTTCTATGCATGGCATGAAAGTACATGGGATATTGAACAAAGCTGGTATTTCCTAAATCTTTCTATACTGACCTTAGCTCTGAGTTGTATATTTCAGAATCAAACCTATACCTGTCAGCTGGTTTATATCTTAAGTAGAGTGCACATCCCTGTCTCTATATTAAAAATAAAACCAAAAGAAACAGCTTTTTGACCTTGAGTGAATTATTTCAAACTGGCTTAGAGAAAGCAGGAGGAGTTATTTCACAGCTGCATCCCCATGTGTACTGTTTCCACGGATTTCCCCCCAAACAGTGACATGAAATAAATTATTTTTAATGAGATATATAGCTCCATGGGTGTGAACAAAGACTCTCTTAGGTATTCATCATAACAAAACCCTGGAACTTTGCAGGAATTTCCCTTTTTGAAGTGGACTGTTCTTCAGGCTGCTCTTGAATATAGGTCAAGTATCAACCAGAAGAGTGAGCAGCTTTAAGTTATGTATTATTTACATATTTACATTTATGTGTTATGGAGGTCAAGAGAAGAATAATAAATCTCTTCATTTTTTTACTCTTCCCTCAAATTCTTCAAAGGGAGGAGAAAATAGGATTTGGGGTTGGTTATGGTTTTCTGTGTTTGGATTATTTCTACTGACTGTGATTTAGTCTGATTGCTTCTGCCTACAGTGGATTGAAACTAAGGCAAAGCTTCATTAGCATCACGACATGTACTTGTGCTTGAGTTCCATAATTCTTTCAGGTCTGACAAAAGAAAAGACATGCTTTTTTGGTCACAGGGATAAAAAACTAATTAAGCTTTCTTTGAAAATGATGGCAAGCTTCTCTGAAATGAGATTTTTTTTTTTTCCTCAGCTTTGAATTATTTCCAATTCTGGTATAGTCTAAAAGTTACAGACCAAGAAGACTGAACCAAGCAGAGCAGAACATTCTTGTAAGAACATCTACTGTGCCTCAGAGATTTGTTTGTATATCTGAGGGTAACATATTTTGTACTTACTCTGGCCCCAGCATCACAGACTGCATTTAAAGCAAAGCAACTTGTAAAACTCCGAGGCTGCCAAGGTTGGCTAGAGCTGTCACAGAAACCCATCCAGTGGTACCTGAGAGCAGAGAGCCTGTATGGTTGCTCACCCAGCACCAGTCTAAATTCAAGTGTGAGTTAGAAACACCGGGGTTTGGGCTTTAATCATACCAGCTCTCAGCAGGGTGAAGGGCTCTGCAGCCAAAGACCTGCAGGTTGTGTATTCCTGCACTCTGAAGCATAAATAAACTGCAGGAAGCACCACAGGTAATTAGCCTCTAAAAATGCCATTAGGAAAAAAAGGAGAAAAAAGTTTGATGATTTTCTAGGGCTCAACCCTGCAGTAACTATGGCAATATTGTCATTAAAATCACCCTTTTTTTTTTGCTTTGTTGAAAAAGGTCTACGGGAGGAAGATAATAATGTAAGAAAAGGTAAAGCATATATGAGGAGAACTAATTTGTCTTCAAGGAAGTCAAGCAAGTCAAACAATTATCTCACAGTGACTTTTGAGAATCTACAAAAGTGGAGTTTAAGGTATTTGTGACAGAACACCCACAGAGCAGCAGCAAGTGTAGAGTAAATCCTTTGGTTTTACAGAACTGCTGAAGGCTGAGGTTGGAAGGCACCTCTGGGGGTCACCTTGTCCAGCCCCCCTGCTCGAGCAGGGTCATCCACAGCAGGCTGCCCAGGTCCTTGAACATCTCCAAGCGTGGACACTCCACAGCCTCTCTGAGCACCCTCTGCCAGTGCTCAGTCACCCTCAGAGTGAGGAAGTGTTTTCTGATGCTCAGAGGGAACCTCCCATGTTTCAGTGTGTGCCCATTGCCTCTGATCCCTTGGACACTGTTTATAGACAGGTGTGTCTCAGATGAGGCAATCTGTGTGTCAAAGAACTGGAGGAAGAGATTAGGAGCAAAGATTAATTGGCCTTATTGGTGGCCCAAGTGTGATAGACAGAGAGAACCATAGCAGCATTTCCATCCAGCACAATTCTTGTGTAGCTCTCACAGCTCACAAGGGTCATTTTGGATTCCCTCACTTCAAGATTACCCCCTTCATCCCTTCACCCAGCCTGTCCCAGCAGTAGGGTCCCGCTTCATTCAACAGATCCAGTGTCATGGGTCCCTGCTATCCTGGACTTTGCTTACTCTTGTTGCTTTATGACCCTTTACATCTGTGTCCAAGCTTTGTATTTTTGAGTCTTACTGCCTTCATTTAAAAGAGGAATAGAGAATGTAGTAATATATCCTGCTACTTGGAAATCCCACAAAGGAAAACTTATTTCTTGTAGAAGTAAATGAAATTCAGCAACAACATGGATGTAGGCTCTGCTCATTCTCAAAAGAAATCTCGTCCTGGATTTCTCCCACTGGAGGAGATATTGAAAATGAGCTTTTAAGACTTGATCTTCAGTCTCATGGACTGACTGGAGTACAGGAAAGGTTTCATTATGCAGGAATATTTGGATAAGGCTTAGTAGATGTTTTTCAGCCACTTGACACAACAGGTAGTCTTTCTGTTGTGCACTACACTGTATAAAAGCTACAAAAGAATGAGGAAAGTTCTGGGAATTTGTGGTGGGGGGAGCTCATTTTTCATCTGAAAGTGGTGAGTGACAGCAAAATGCAAACTTTGGGAAAAAGATGATACTGAAGCACGTGATGTTTTTATTCGCTTTCATTTAGCGAGGTGCCAGTAACTATTACAAATGTTGGAGAAGTGCACATTATGAAGCACAAAAGGGGCATTTTTGAACAAAGACACATTATGCCAGTAATGCTGCTGCCTTGTAATAGGATCAAAGAAAAGGTCGTGTGTTTTTTGATGAACAAGAGTAGAAGTCCTTCACCTCAATCAGGAGAGGCTGATTGATGAGTCCTGCAGACAAAGTAGTTGAGGAAGGGTTTGAGGATGTTTTCCAGGAAATGGGACTGGTTTCTGAGTACCAGCTTTTGTATCTGAAAGTTAGTTATAAACACATGCATGCAGATCACTGTCAGGTTGGTTGCATCACTTTGTTCTTAGCTCAGTAATAGTTTTCAGGGATGTTTTCAATAGTTTTAGTTTGGAAAGGAAGAAATAGTATCAGATGCTGTGACTTTAAAAACTCATCATTGCAAGCGCAGAGGCCTTTCTGGTGCGTGTCCTTTTTCTTGTACTTTATCCATCGTGTCCCCCATCTGTGAGACTGTGCTGTTACACACAGTCCCTTGGAGGGGGGAGTAGAACAGAGCTGTATTGACACTGAGTGTTGAGTGATCTCTGGACACCCACTGGAGAGCTCACACGAAGTGTGAGTGTACCCAGAACTGCGGCTGATCGAGCACTTCTCCCTCTTGTACACAATAAAGCACAAGTGGCAGTTCAGAACATGTATAATTACGAGTAACAGAAGAGAGGAGATCACTCCTGAAATCCTGCTGCTCCTGGTCTGCAGCTGAAGGAATGAGTTTAACTGAACAGGCACTGTAATTTAAATATCTGTTTTGTCCCCAGCTGTCTGAGCATGAGGTGGCAGGAGGGTTAATGTGATTTAGTTCTCCCGGTTCTCCTATAAGAATACTGCCTAAGCTGTCAATTTAATGCTGAAGTAACTTGAGTGTCCAACATGGTGATAATTTCCCAGCTCCTCAATAAGTATCAGCTTTTTCCTTTCTTAGTTTCATAAAATAGTTTTAAAGACAAAGCTCCTGGTAACTGTCTGATTTCAAAACAGAAAACTAATGTACTCTGTTAATGACTAGGGAGATAAAAAATATTTCATATTCTATCTACCCTACGAAAATTAACACTGCATTATACTGACTCCTGGCTTGATTTAACAATTTGGATTGCTGGCTGTTATGTTGGATTTCTACTCTTCTATTCTTTGACTTGGTAGAAGGTGTATTGTAAATGGCACATCTAATTAAAAAAAAAAAAAAAAAGAAAAAGGAAAAGCTTGTGTGGACAACAACATGAACAAGAAAATGCTTCAGAATTCAATTAAGGCTGAAAGACAAAATGTTGCGCTAGGGAATGTCTGCTGCAGACCAGGGGGATGTTTTCTGTGCAGTGGTTCTTTGAAGAATACAGGAGTTGTCATCACACTCCTTAGGTCATGTTGGAAACGCAGCCTCACGATTATAGGGGAAAATGTTATTCTTTTTATTTAAAGGATAGGGAAAGTGATGTGATCCCTTGTTTTTAAAGCAAAGACCTATATAACTGGGCGTCTCAAGGGCATCATTACACTCATAGAGCTTTTTGCTTCTAGAGCTGATGTTTCAAGCTGGCTTGTGTCCACACCATTTGGAAATCACCACCATCTGAGACCTGGTCCTACATTTCTTGGCATGCAAAAAATCCTCTTAAGTCAGTAGTAGCTTTGTATGCAGAAGGAATTCATAATAAACCTTTCTTAATTGCTATTCAGTGGCTTTTGTGAAGCAAGAGTTCTCAGTTCAGTTCCCAATGGACGCCTTTGGCAGGAAAAGCATCCAGCACCACCACAGTCAGTTTTTTTTAATATCTAAGATGGGATACAGCGAAGGAGCAGGTACCTGCTGGCTGTGACCCTGAAATCACAGAGTATTGCCTCCTGCAAAGGAAGCTGTGCTGAGAAAAATAAGAATATAGACTACAATTTAAAAGCTTTACAGAAAAATCAAACCTATTGAAAAGCATTTTAATATTCTGGTCTGAGAACTAAGGGGTAGGGACATTCTTCATTACTCTGCCAGTTCTAGAAGAGTTCTAGAAATGCTTGTGTAAAGACTGATTTATTAAGAACTGCAAAGCAGCTTGTCTCAAACAAGTGCTGTCACTGTGTTACCTTTGGAAGAAGGAGCTTGAAAATGGATTTTTTTCAGTGTTTACCTGAGTAGAGAGTAACATACTGTGGGATGGGGCAAATTAAATTTGAGTTTGATCACTTCATATTGAAAACTGAAGAAAATGAAAGGAGAAGGGGAAAAATTAGCTTGTCTGGTATTAATTTATTGCTTTGTTGGTTTGAGCAATAGCTAATACATCTGTGCAATGACTTAAGGACAAACAGTGTTGGGCCTTTTCTGATAGCAAGTGAACACATATCAACAATTCATGCTTTTTCAAATACAGATTTTCTCTAGAAGAAGGCATCAATTCTATGCTATAGCTGTCTGTACATAGTCTATACTGTGACTTCTCACAAGATACAGACCCTCAGCTTTCTGTCAAATGTCAACAAAGTTAAATCCTTGCTCTCTATGTAAACCCAGGGATTTGTCCCTCAGAAGTGGCTACAAAGGCACAGAGTGTAGCGTGTACAATGTGATGATGGAAGGAAAGAGGGAGAGGATTAATGCTTTTGCTTAAATAACAGTGTCAACATCTGGCAGAAGTTGGGAAATGACATCTGTCATAGAACACAAGAGCAGAATCATTTGTGAGTAAGGGCTAGGACAGGAGCTGTATCCTGCAGCTGTGGCAGTCTGCTAGGGAGGGAACTGCTCCACAACTCCTTCAGGGCCATGTGTCCTGTGTGTGGCACAGCAGAGAGCACCAAGTGGAAAAAGGTGACAGCATCCTAAAATATATTTGCACAAAGCATGAGATTGAGCACCAGAATCTACAAAGATGGATTTTTCAGGAGAATGTGTCCCTGTCCAGCCCAGTAATTCATCTTCATCTGATAAGATATAGAGCACAGCAAGTGTGCATAAATCATTCCTCGTTTGTTCTATTTGCACTGTACGTGGTTGGGATTAGAGTACTTTGGACACTGTTTATGTCAAAGAGGAGAAAGATTGCAGTGTTAAGATAAAGAAGGAGAATGGTCCTTTGCTACAGGCAAAGCATGCACCTCCATCAGTCTGCAGTCTGGAACAAGCTTCGAACAGCAAATAGTGTTTGGAAGAGCAAAAACACTACTTCTACCCAAATAGCTAAAAAACAATGCCCTGTACTAATTGGGAAGGTCTGATAGTGCCCCGCAGTGAAAAATGCCTGATGCAAAAATGGACTGAGGTGGGAGCTCCTCAGCAGGAAAAAGAGCTCTTTAGTTCTTTTGCCCGCTGTGGAGCTCCCTCATAGTGAACCTGGACCTTTTCTTTGAACTCAGGATGCCTCAGCCTTCCCAGGAGCCTCCTGTGTCCAGACCTCTGGATCTGAACTTGCTCCAGTGACTTACTCCTGTGTGTACAGTCAAGTGTACATTCGATTTGTCTGCAGGATCAAGACTTTAAACACTATCCAGGTGATTCCAAATCGTGCTGTAAACACAATGGAGTCGTTAGAGAATCACGGTAGTGTTGTCATGCAGCAGAAATACCGGCTGTGCTCCCCCTGCTGAACTGAAGGGGGGTGGGAGCATCACATACTGTTCACATGCCTGTGTAATCACAATGCACAGGGTACTTCGTGGGCAGAACGGGCAGGGAAACGTATCCAGATTTTGTGGGACTCAACTTAGTTCTCCGGCTGCTTCCGTGCCCTGTCCGTGGAGTCCACGGCCCAGAAGGCACCGTGTACAAGGGCTGTGGCACACATTGGGTAAATGAAATTAAATGGTAAGGCTGACATGTGGGGCAATGCAAAAACATCATTTTCGAGGCACAGCTCCTAGGAAACTTCACAGGGAATTACATACAAAATTTGTGGCATTATAAAGCATTATAATTCACTGCCATTACATGGCCACCAGCTGCCAGCTTAAACCTACTGCAATTTCTGCTCTAGAACAACACAAGCTGAAAGGTAGAATTAAACTCCTTGTGACAGAAGCCACCTTTGTCATATATTTGCACAATATCTGGTGCAGTGGGGCACTAATAACAATAGGAAATCTCAGCTTTTAGTTTTAATCTTCGGTCCGTCTGGGTTAGCATTTGCCTTTAAGGTGACTTAACATTTTGCATGTAATTACAGTCTCTGGATCTTTGAAAAGAACTGTTTCTCTTGAGTTTTCTGAGTGGAATAAAATACTCTTATTAGCCTGTAACCTTTTTTAAATCCCTCTCCCATATGGTATTCATGTGGCATCACATATTACAATATAGGATAATACCCTGGATAATATGTGCTACCATGAATATCCTTGCTTGATGAAAACAGGGTAATTAAGATCTCTGAGCGTGGTGCATGTCTACATATGAGCAACCTATTGGCATAATTCCTTATCATTAAATCAAAATAATATATGCCAAACATAAGAGTTCCAGCAGCTTATCTGATATTTTAATCCACTTCATGTTTGGGGAGAACTGAAATATTAATAAGCAGAAAAATAAAGTATTCAAATTAATTCTAGCAGGAAAGAGAACAATTTCCTCCTCTTTTTTTTCTTTACCTGTTGACTTCTGGGACAGATGACAAGCTGATACATTTCCCTGGAGGCAAACATCTTGTGTTCCAGAATACAAGCTTTCATTAAAAAATGATGACTGGGAAGGAGATGTTCATATTCATGTGAACAGAATGCAGGTGCTCTTCTTCACTGGTGAGAAACAACCAGTGTGACAAACCAACCCCTGCAGCTGTACCAGCTGTAGCAGCTTCAACGTCAACAAGGAGGATTTACTGTCAGTGTTCCTGTTGTTGTTATCTCCCAGCACAATAAAAAATAGGGGGTCACTGGGATCAATAAGATCCTCTTAAGTCATCAAGCCCAATCCAGCACTTTGATGAATAATGGGTGGTGGTCACTCAGGCTCCAGGTCAGAGTTAACTCTGCTTTATGCCCTCTCTGCTCACAGAACGGGTCTGCTTCATTCTGATGATTTAAGAGCAGCTTCTAATTTCCAGCCTAACTTCATGCACCAGTTTCCTCCAGTCATTATTATGCCAAAAATTTTTTTGTCTAAAATACTTGTTAGCTACCGCTGTGTGTTTGTCTCTCCCCCTCACATGCTGCACCTACATCACCTCAACCTTCGCCTCAAGTATCGTAGGACAGGCTGTGTGTTCCCCCAGTCGTGGTAACAGCTCTTCTCTCCACCTCTTCCACTTTGTACCCTTTCCCTGAACTTTATCCTCACGTTCCAGGTGAGGATTTACCTCAGCCTTATGCAATAGCATCAACACTTCCAATATTTCCACCTCTTCTTTTCCTCTGCAGGCACTGCCTGTGGTATTTTCTAGACACATCCCCTTGGCAGCTGACAGCCATCCTCTAACTTTGAGTAGTACCCACGTCCTTTCTCACCTCAGTGATTTCCAGCTGATGAGCTCTCAGTTTGGAGCAGACAGTCCTGTCATTGATCCTGTGGTGTGTTACCTTGCATGCTGAATAACTTCCCACTCTGCAAACTCCTCTGCTTATTGCTCTTTGTTCGCTGCCTCCAAGGGCGCAGGGAAGCTGGGCTGTGCTTTGGGTGCTGTGTGTTCAAGGAGCACAGAAGGCAGGAGGAATTTATTTATGTAGAAATAAGGGAAGAGCGTGAGGAAGTTGAAGGCAGTGCTGAAGAATGCTGCTTTTGTTTACAAAAAAATTAACTCAATTAGCTGTGTTCTCCAGAGTTGCTTTTGCTGAGGGAAAGGAAAGATGAAATTATGATGATTTTCCCAGCTGACTGTGAATGACATTCTGTTTTGGGAACCATTTGCTTGACTGAAGCACTGGGTATAGCAATTTAATGTCTTCTCTCTTTGCCAACACTTTTTTTGAACTCTTTCTTTGTTATTGATGGGGGGAAATGAACTGATTTTAGGGTAACAATGCCAGTTCATCTTAGCCCAGAGTGTGCCCTATTTTATTACATATCCTAAAATCAGTTTCTAACAGCAGTTTTAATTACATATTACTTTCTTTAAAAGGGCAAGGATGCTTTAAAGTGTTGATTGTGCTTATAACAACTTGGCTTCTTTCTAATTCTCTTCCATCCCCATTATCGCTTTCCTGTAACCAATTTCAATATTGCTAAGGAGCTTTCACTCAAATTGACATACATTCAAAACAACTCACTAAAATTAATACATTCTGAATCTATGCTGCTATTTTTTTTCATATTTATTAACTTGGAACCCATGAACCTGATACAATGGGAAGGAAGAGTCTTTCCTCCCTTTTCATAAGCAAATTTGCTGGTAAATTGCGACAGAAAATGCTCAGTCCTCCTCATTAATGGATCTGTCTTACACTTCACATGGCATGTGACTTGAGCAGTAAAGGGTGGTTTTTCAGCTTAGAAAAGACATTCCTAATGACTTTCAGAGCTTCTTGAATTCCAAAGCTGCCCATTTGATCATTGTACAAAGATGACAATTGTCTCAATACCCTGATTAACATGGAACAAAACATATTTATAACAATAGTTTATTCTAAGCCTAGAGATAAAACTGCCTTTCTGCTGCCAAGTAGTCATCACCCACAGCATGTAATTAGCAACTTGCCTTCCACTGGCTTGAAAGATATTATTACAATGTATGCAGATAGTGGGATTTTTTTTAGGCTAAGGTATTGAAAATTAAATAGAAAGTACTGAAAAGACACAATAAATGTGTTTTCCATCTGAAAGCTAGTGGCTTTTTAGAGAAAATCCATAAGCGTGGCTGGCTTCCTGTATTGTTTCCTACAGAATAGTCATTAAACACTTCACAAATGAAGGGTATTGTAATAACAATAATAGAACAATGTAGCTCAGTTATGAACTTGAACAGCGTTGGGGTTTTTTTCTTCTCTGAGACAGCCTCTTAACTGATTATGTTTTTACCACAAGTCAAAATCTTAGGCCACATTTTTCTCTTCATTATATAGACGAAATTTGTAAAGAAAACATTTTCCAGTTTAACAAGTTTCTGATTAATCCAGAAAGCATTAAGAATCTACAGTAACTTTGCCTTTTGACTAGTAGCATTTGTAATAGCTTTAAAAAAGTAAGAATGAAATTACTAATAACAGGCACTTGCTGAGATGCTCCTTGTTTTCAAATACCTGTAATACCTCACTGTAATGGCTTCCTGCAAGACGATGCCAACAAAAATAATACAAATAATAATCAGTGTTGGGTTAAAAGATGTACTTAAACTTTGGAATGGCAGGACTGGATAAGATATTTCTGTATTAATTGAAAACTGTTGTTATTACTGGAGAGTTACTTGGCTTGTGGAGTGATGCCCAGGGTAATCAATCTGTCCATCTTAATAGATGGACAGATGCAATTTGTGGTGGGAGTTGTAGTAATAAACAGCATAACAAAAATGCCCAAATTTTGCACAGATTTCAGCAGGACCAAGTGTTCATTTGCAGACTTAGAACCATGTAATAATTAGAACTGTTTCTTGCCTGAAAGAGGTAAGACCCTGAGAAAAGGTAGAATTCAGTTCCTTTGAGAAAGATAGAAAGAGTGTTGGTTATGCAAAAGGAGGAAGCACTATCTGAAGACTTGAATTTGAAGAAAAATATGAATGAGAAAAAGAGCATTCACATGTAGAGGCCAGCAGTAAGAAAGGCAAAAAGCTTGAGGCATTAGTTCATGGTGCAGCAAGAGCTGTGCAGTTGTCGAGATGTGCCTCTCTTTTGCCTACAGTTCAGTATACTGCCATCTTCCTCCTCCCTAATCTCTTGTCCGTATTTAGTACTCATTTACCTATTTTTTGTGAGCTATTATGAGCCACAGATCTTGGCCAGAAGCACAGTCAGCAGTGTCTTAAGATGTATTGCTCAAAGAACGGCTAAGACATCATGCCCAGTTCACGCCGCAGTGATAGCTCAAGAGCAAAAGACTGAAAAGTAGCACCAAGAAGGTTGAAAGCTGTTAATACTCCTGCCAGAAGCGCTCGGTGCTGCAGCTGCTGACGTGCAGTGCTGCAGCCCTCAGCTGTGAGATGTCTAGCACATCTCTGTGAGCATCCAAGTGCTTCCGAGGACAACGCTCCTCTGTCCGTGTTGGCCAGCGATACCTTAAAAACAGTGCCAGCTGCTCACAAAGAATGGTAGGAGGGAAACGGTGAGTTTGAGCTCAGATCCAAGAATTTCAGTCACTTTTGGCTGCCTTCTGCCCCATATCTCGTAGCCTGTTGTAGGAAAAAGCCTTTATCAGCATATCCACACAGTCAAGAAGCTTAATGTGGGAGAAAATTCCTTTCAGTAGAATATTGAGAGAGCAACAGGATTTTAGACGGACTTTCTAATCCAGGGGTTACTAACCTCACAAAGTCCTTGTGACAAGTCCTCTGTCCTTCTAGAAGTCTAGCTTATGGAACCTGGGACCTTGCACTGCTTTTTAGCTTAGAAAACATTAAACTTCGGGAGGTTTAGAGTGTGTCATGAGAATAAAAGGGAGAAAAAAGAGGAGAAAGCAGTAAATAACAGTATTCCTGAATTAATTGCTGTAAATTCTGCTGATGTTTGGAAAAGCAATGTTCAGATGACTGTAGCTGGTTTTGCTCTAAGTTTCTGCCTTCAGTTAGTCATAGAAAGGAGGGTTTCGACAGACAACCACCAGTGATGGAGTTAATCTGATGTATTGAACTGTCAGCCATTAGGTGAACTAACAATCACCAGGCAATTGTGAGGTAAATTAGCTAGATCAAAAGGGCACTTGTAAAATTTATTAATTTTATTTCCCATTTGTGAAAGCTAATGCAGTTCAGACAGGGAATCGTAACTCCCTCACCTGCAGTAATGGAATAGCCCCATCTCCAGAGCGAGGGATGCAGAGTATCAGTGAAAAATACGGAGGGACTAACTCTGTTTAACATGGGGTTAGGAAATTCAATAAAGAAAGGCAGTGAGGCAGCAAACACATTCCTTCAAGGCTTTAACCCCATATTGTCTTGAGAAAATATAATTGACCTTATGGAATTTCCATCCTTGTGCGCTACATTTAAACCGGCTCAGAAATCGGCCAGACCTAAACCTGCAGCGACAAGGAGGGTTTTGGCGGGAGGGTGTGAGTTAAACTTCCCCTCGGCACGACTGCAGCGAGGGCTTGCTAAGTCTCTTTCGGAGAAGAAAAAGAAAAAAAAAGAAGAAAAAATTTAAAAATCATTCTTTATTTAAAACAGGAGTTAAAAACCCCACAACAGGAGGGAATCCCGCCCTAAGTCCCTCGCGGAGGAGGCGTCGCAGGTGTCGTGAGGTGCAGCCCCCGCGGCGGCTGAGGGCGGGAACGGCCTGAGGGCTCGGGGCCACGGCCACGGCCACGGCCACGGCCACAACCGCCCCCCGCCCGGCCCGGGCGAGGCTCCCGCGGAGGGAAGGGCGGTGATGTGGGAGGTGGCGCGGCGGAGCCCCCGCCCGCCCCTCTCCGGCGATCGCGGAGCGGCTCCTCCTCCGGGAGGGCGCGGCGAGGCGGGCGGGCGGTGCTGCACCCCCGGCGGGCAGCCCCGCCGCACCTCCCGCGCCCGGGGCGGCTCCGCGCCCGCCGGGTGCCGGCGCCTCTCCCGGAGGAGCCTCCGCAGAGGAGACAGAGGAGCGGGAGCTGCGCACACCGGGCGGGGACATGTCGGCGGAGCGCGCCTGGAGGTAACGAGCGGGGCGGGCGGTGCCCGCGGGCCCGGCGGGGCGAAGCCGCACAACTCGGCACTCGCCTGCCCCGTCCCCCCGGCAAAGTTGCGCCCGAGCAGCCCCGGAGGCTCCCCCGCCGCGGGCACCGCCCGGGACGGGAGCGCGGCGGGACGGGGCGGCCGCCGGAGCTGGGGCTCCCGCTGAGCGGGGCAGCGGTTTCGGGTTGGTTCTGTGGTGTTTCTTGGGGTTTGGTTTTGTTTTCCTTGTTTCTCGGCGCACTCAGCATCTGCCTGGCGCGGTCCCCTCGGCAGCCCTTCGGTGGCTGGGCTTTTCCCTCTCCCTCTCCTCACGGAGTTATTGCGCGCGACGCGGTTGCCCTCTAGTGTTTGTGGGAATTGGCGAGGGCTCTGTTGGGGAAAAATTAGCGTAGTGCGGTAATTATTAATAACTTCAGGTGTTTATTGCTGATTGGATTTCCAAATCCCGTCAGAAGTTGGTGTGTAATGCTGCTCGGTTCAGCTGTCGCGTGCAACCTCCGGGAAACGGCAGAAAACTTCTGTATTGTTTAATTCACTACTTGATGTGCTGGTTTTGGCGTGATGGTTTTTTTTTCTTCTTAATAAAATGGAAGGTGGGAGAAATGGGCTTTCTCTCCCTGTCAGCATCCCCAGTCGGGTCTCTAGGAAGGAAAGGTGCTGAACTCTACCTTATTACCTGTTTACGCTTGACTTGTGCTTGGCACTTGTGGGAGAAGTAAAGGTATGGGCATGGACCAGAAAATGTGCTGTACATTTACCTTAAAAACCTTGGAGGAAATCGTTTCCTCTTTAGATAGTGATGTTTCTGCAAGTGCTGAAACGTGTATAGGGTTTATCTCAGAAAAATTGTATGTGATGTCATGTGCTTTAAGATCTCTCAGTTGAAAGTATTATATGAAGGTAAAGTAGTAATTTGAAGACCTAACCCAACTTGTGTATTGTTTTAAAGTCTTCCAAACCTTCTTTTAAACTACTTTAAATACTGTGTTTTTAATCTTTGTAAGTATCCTTTAATGATGAACTGTGATGCATGAATTCCTATCCTGTAAGGGTCTGTGCTACTGCATGAGGCAATGCAGCATGAAGCTAAAGGTGTCATAGGTACAATAGAAACTGAGAACTGCTTGCCCCAAGGACTTGACAAAGCATTTCTGTCCACCTGGATTGTTGTTCTGCCTAAGCCGTTCCTTTTTCTCGTTTTTTTTAAAAGATATGAGAGAATGTAAGCCCTTCAACAGTCACACATTCCAGGGCTTGTTATGTGATACTAAAGGGTCCCAAAGACTTCCCCTGACAGTTCATGTCTCATATCACCATCTTTTCAAGTTGAAAATGTCTTTTTAATATGCAGTCATGTGGTCTCATTCTCAGCCTGGATTTACTTGTCTTGAGTTATCACTGCTTGAATACTCCAGTCAATAGAATAATGTTGTAAGTAGGGGCACTCAGTATTTGGAGACCACTTTCATATTTTCATAATTAATTTAAAATATGAGCACTGCCATCCATCCTACGTTTGGTTCTCTTCAAATGGACTTTGCTGCTGTTTGCCATGTCATTTATATATCCAAAGATTTCCATTTTAGTAACACTAATATGACTCCAGAATACTCCCTTTAAGGTCATATTTCATAGTGGCTGGCCAAAGCAGACTTGTATGCTCAAGGAAATTAAATAGCATTCAAATCAGTGGAGATGTAAATGCCTACATTAACATGCTGAATAATGTCTGTTTTTTGTCTAGTCTTCATTTACAACTTAGCCTTCATTTAAAAATGAGTAGTATGTCACTAGCAATGTGGTAGTGGCCAGGTTGGTAAGGAACAGAATGAGAATATAGTGATAGGAATTATTAGAAGAGGAGACTTCTGGGGAGGCTGCTGGGCTATTTATTGGATAAATTATATTGCCAGAAAACAAAAATTGAAGACTTGGAATTTCATGTTCTTTGTGTGTGTTTGCTGCATCTCATTAGTAGGCTAAGTCCCCAGCCAGTGTTGTCTCTTGGAAGCTTTTCCATTAGGGTTATCATGTTGAAATGATTTATGGAAGCCAAGGATTTCCTCGTTTATTTTTACCAATCAAACAACAAACTAAAGGAGGCTGCAAATAGCAGGAACTTGCCAGGCTCCTTATGATGTGGTTCAGCTCTGTGGAGCTCATCCTGGCATTTGTCCTCTCATCAGAACTACCTCGTTAGTAAGTTTTAAAAAAACCAAACCAAAAAAACCCCAAACAAAACCCCAGAGTTGAAAGTCTCTATTCTAAAGCATCTGCTTGATGCTTGCTGCTTCAGATACCTGTAATTGTGACTGCCCAGCAGTACTGCTTAGAATAGTAAATCTACTTAATAAGGTGATACTTCTCTCCTATACCCATAAGATTTTCATGTGAACTAGTCCTGGGCTGCAGAAATCACTTCTACAGTAGATGAGGAGGACATAGAGCCTTGCTGTTTGTATTCAGAGTAAAATGCAAAGCTTACTTCCATGACTCAGCTTTCTCTCAGCAGAATCATCTCCTCCGTAGTGAGTCCAGAAGTTAAAAGCAAATGCTGAATATTCAAAGATGCTAATTTTCACCTTAAAGGAAGCATTTTGAGACTTCATACTTTGGAACAACACAGGTAGAAGGTTCTGGTCTGAATTTTCAGATAGTGGCATGAAAATGCAAAATAGGAGATCAAATGCAGGTTGTAGGAGATTAAATGCAGATTGTCCTAAAGTAATAAAGTTCTAGATGAAGAAAAAAATGAGGCAGATTTTATTGCTTCAGACCATGGAAAAAGACCATACAAATTATTTTATAGGTAAAACTTATCCCAGGAGTACCTTTATGGAACATAGGGTTCACTGAAACAATACTAACAAGCTTGAACTCTTGCAAAGAGTTTCTAGACTCTTTGATTATTTTTTTTCCTTTAAGCTTTTTTCTTATAGCCGGATTATTTTTTTTTTATTGCTGTTTGAGTTATCATGACTTCTTCTTTCTTTTGTAAAATACTGTATTCTTTTGTCATGAAAGTAAGACTCCATAAGTACTGTCCTCTTCTGAAATGCTGCTTCCAGCAGCTTACAGAATGTTGGTACGTTCTGACTTACACCTTTGGTCTGGTGTTACTGTTGGAAGTGACAGCAAAGGAGGACCATTTTCCCCGAAGCCGTGTCTGCAGGTGTGGTAGAGGTCACTGTAGTGGTCTCAGTAGGTTCCACAGTGTGCTGTGGGTGATGCCCCTCGAAGCTATCAGTACCACTGCCAAGGTGGGTACATGATGAGTTATTGCAGCATGTGCTGTAAGATGGCATTAGAATATCCAGCAAGTGCTGGTACTCAGAGTAAAATGCTGCTGTTCCTCAAGGAAAGCAGCTGTACCTTGTCAAGGCTTTGAAACTGTTTTGGTATTATTAAATGCATGTTTTCTTTGTGGTTTTTATGTTATGCTTTCTGTGTTCTTTGGAACTCTTGCCATGCAAACCGGTCCTTAAATAAGTGAAAACCACATAAGCATCAAGCTGATACAAGAGAGCATGCATCTGAAACTTGTGCCTTATTGTGTTCCATTCCCCTTCCTTACTGTCTGCAGTGTGCCAAGTCTGGCTGTGTCCTGCTGCGTCCTGGGGAATTCCTCGTTCCTCAGAGTCAAACCTCACATCTGCCTTGACACTTCCAGCCGCTCCTCCTTACAGCTGCACTCCGTAGCCCCAGGAGGCACCTGCAATTAGGAGCTAAGGATACAATGACAGGGGTTTGCTTGAAGAAAATAGAGGGTTTTTGGCCATCTCCAGGTTTTCTTCTCCATGGAATGGCATTAGGAACTGTGTCCATTCTGCAAATGTTTCTTGGGTTGCAACCCTTCTGTAATACGCAGTTCAACCAACTCTGTCTAATGAGCCCTTCCTTGCTATGAGCTTGCTTGGGTCAGTGTCAGTTCCCATTTTTTTCTTTATCTAGACCAGCCAGGTCTGTGGTTATTGAGGAGGAGGAGTGGGAGTATGTTCAGCTTTTCTAGACAACGCAGCAAGTGTTAATTTTAGCCACTAAAATTATGTGTTTCTTGGCACTCAGGCAGCTGAACTGGAAATGCAGAATGAGGAAAACCCTTCATGTGTGTAATGAAAAATCATCTGTCTGGAAACATCTCTCTCTGTTTTTACTCATTCAGGATGGAGCTCCTTCTTTGTCACCTGACTTCTTACTTACTTCTTAAGTATCTCTTTTGCTATCTCAAGTGATACTCTTTGAGTTAATGTGACAAGGATCAGACATCTCAGTACTTGAAAATGTTCTTTGACACCTTCTAAAGGTTCTTTCGTATTTTTGTTAGGTCTTTATACATTCTTTAACTTTTTTTCACATGCCTCTGGTTACTGAGAGCTGGGATTATGTTCTTTTTTTGTCTAACGCTGATTAGTGAGGCTGTATTCCTGGGTGCAAGGCAGGTGTCCTGCCTGAAAGCTATGAGCAGGTCTTTGTGCAGCAGGCAGGGTTCAAGGCTGGGTATAAGTCCTCCCAGAACAGAAAGGGTTGATATATCTGTGAGTAGCAGGTGGAGAGAGTAGAATCTATCTGTTCAGACAGCAGGATTATCTGGTGAGATGGAGGTGTAAAGGGAATCTTAACTATGAATGAGACAGCTCACGTACGCTTGCTCTTCGTGCTTAATTTTGCAGTTTTGATGACTAGGATAATTTGGAATTTCTTTTTCCCCTTATCTCATTTTTCTCCTCATTCATTTTTGCTTTATGCTCATTGTGGCACTAGGAAGATCAGTCTTTGGAATTTAATTAAATTTGTGAGCCTTACATAGGTGCTAAGTACTTCATATTTTTCAGCTTTTTTGAAAACCTGGAGTGAAAGACCAACTTGTTTGCAATGTAGAATTAAAAACAAACAAACAAACAAGAATGGAAGGATTAAGCTCTTGGGAAATGACCATGTTAATGCCACACACATAGCTTATCCTAGTCCATTTGCAAACGGGCGTGGATGGGCACTGAAGTTACAATGGCATGTTCTAGATCTTCACACCATGAATATTTTTCAAAATCTTCTTGTAACCTTCCTTTATGACTTAATGATAATTATTTTATGCTTGTCACCCTGTCCAGTTATTTTACTAGGGACATTTTGACAGCACTTGTACTGCTGCCTTGAAAAATGACTGCTTTCCTTAATTACAAGTTAGAGCATAGGTATATCCTTAGGTGATCTGCCTCTTAAGTTAGCCTTTGATTTATTACTCTCTCTTCTCAAATTTAAGAGCTGGATTATTTTATGGCTTTTTTAATGCAAAGGACTGTGATATACTTCTAACAATTTGAACAGCTATGCAATCCAGTAAAATGCTACTTGTTTTCTTCTAATGTTGCAGGAAAAAAGTTGTGTTTTAAAAATATTTCTATAACACATATAATATACAGTATATCAGTGTGCGTGCATACAACAGTTAAAATGTGCATGTTTTGTTTAGAACTTCTTGGTTCTTCAAAAAGTAATAAAAGATAGAGTTTGTTTAATCGTGTTCCCCAGCCTGTTGGCGGTGGGAGGAGGAAGGTTACAGATTTTCAGTATTTGGGTTGTCAGCAGTTATCTACTTGGAGTTAACTTTTCTCTTCGGATAAAAGGAATTTCTGAAACACAGGAAATTCTTTGCTGTCATATCTTGCATTTTTATTGCCTCTTTTACTTGATCCTCTGGGGTGAGGAGCCTGTGAGATTTAAAGACCCTCAAATGCTCGTGGCAGCTAGTGGGAGCAGGGAGAAATCACTCTTAATATTGCAAAGTTTTGAGCTGTTGGTCCCCAAACTACTGCCTGGTAATGATTTCTTTGCTCCCCATTAATTTAAGTGGGATGATACTTCACAAATGCAATGCCCCATTTAAATCCCTGGTTTTCTTTTTTTCTTAGATTATACCTGTGGTGAAGCTCTGTGGAAGATAGATGTGTGTGCTGCAATGGTGACATAAAGATTTCACAGGACTGGAACAAGTTGTTGAGAATCTGTGTTTTGTTTTTCATGCCGCTGTCAAGAACTATCTAAGGCAAGTAAACACCATGAGTTTTATCCTGAAACTTCACAGACATTTTCAAAGAACAGTTATTTTGCTGGCCACTTTTTGTATGGTGAGCATAGTTATTTCTGCCTACTACTTGTATAATGGCTACAAACAGGAAAATGAACTTCCTGAAATCTCTTCAGAAGTGGAATGTGGTGATCCTCAACTGTTGCCATACAAGCTGATGGAGATGAAGACCATGAAGCCGCTTGATCCCTTGAGGACAGACCTTGTAGTGCTGGTGTTTGTGGAAAGCCAGTACTCCACGTTAGGCCAAGATATAATAACCATCTTGGAATCCAGCAGATTTCAGTTCCACATTGAGATTGCTCCTGGGAAAGGTGACCTCCCAGTGCTTATAGACAAAAACAGAGGCAAATACGCTCTCATAGTCTATGAAAATATTCTGAAGTATGTGAATATGGACTCTTGGAACAGAGGCCTTCTAGATAAGTACTGTATAGAATATGGTGTAGGTGTTATTGGATTTCACAAAGGCAGTGAGAACAGCCTGCAGAGCTTTCAGTTGAAGGGTTTTCCTTTCCATGTCCACAGCAATCTGGGTATTAAGGACTGTTGCATTAACCCTCATTCCCCACTGCTCCACGTGACTAAATCTTCTAAGCTGGAGAAAGGGCCCTTGCTTGGAAATGACTGGGCTGTTTTCCAGATTAATCACACAGCTTATCAACCAGTGATATTTGCAAAAGTAAAGACACCAGAAAACCTTTCTCCACCTGCTGCTCTCAGTGCTCTCTATGCCACGGTAATTCATGACCTGGGGCTCCACGATGGGATACAACGAGTCCTTTTCGGCAATAACTTGAATTTTTGGCTGCACAAGCTGATTTTCATAGATGCCATCTCTTTCCTAACTGGAAAGAAGCTCAGACTGTCCTTGGATAGGTACATTCTGGTTGACATAGATGACATCTTCGTTGGGAAGGAGGGAACAAGGATGAACACCAACGATGTACAGGTAAAGTATGTGCACAAACTAATGGTCATTACAGCAAAGTCATGGTTTTTTCTCTTGAAGTGAATAGTTGTTAGTGGTTTGAAATCACAGCGGATGTAGGTCAGAAAGTATTCCAGACAAACTGTTTGGGCTGTGGTAGAGAAGCCGGTTGGTCTGTCTTTGAGCAGTCAGTGATTCCAGGTGAAGCAGTTCCTTCAAGCTGCAGGCAGGGGAAGAGTCTGTGCAGTGTTGCTTGTACCTGTACTAGAAGAGGGTGTAAGATAAGGTGACTCACTGGTTACTGTCACTTCTTTCCTCTCAAGTGACACACAAGTCCCTGCTATGTTCTATAAACGGGGTGGGCACCTCAGAATTCTGTTCCCTTTGCTACATATGGAGAATAGTCTCCCAAAAAGAAATGAAGGTCAACTAGTTGCTAAGTAACTGATAAAGAAAAGGGGGCAGAGCAGTAGTGTTTTCACACACACCACAACCCACCCAACACACCATTCTAAACAGAACTGCAGAGTGTTTAACTCCACTTTGCTGATCTTTCTCTCTAAGCACACACTTCAGCGGTGTTTGGAAACAGCACAGGACTTCAGGGCTGGACCCAGGAGCTGTTCATATGTGATGGGCATGCAGCTAGTCTTACAAGCAGGAGGTAAATGTGGTGAGCAATAGTAAATGTCAGCATAAATTTTGAAGAATAGGCTGGGTTATTAGGTGTTTGAAATAGGTTTGGATGTCAGGAGTTGCTTGCAGCATTTCACCTCTTATCTCTGTTTTATGGCTCTCGCAAGGAAGGGTTGTATTAATATTGGTCTTAAAAGCTCATTCTGTTGCTGAATGACTTGATGATTTCCATTTTAACATTTGAAGTGTTGCATTCCTGAAGGTCATTTTCCACTCCCTTGTGCTTTGCAGTGAGGTGGTAGCTGTGGGTCAGTAGCAGTAACATCTTAACATTATTTCTTCCTTTGTACCTGGCTTGTGTTTTGTGAAGTGTTGTTCCAGAGAAGATAATTACAAGTCACCTTGTACAACTCTACTTGGTCTAGAAGTTAAAAATCTGTAACATGCTGATTGTTACCCCATTTGTGCTAAAAATAAAGGAGAATGTTTTGTTAAAACTTTCTTAATGGGAAGAGAAACTGGGAAAAGGAAAGACAAGGACAGCACTGTGTGGAGTTGTTTGTTTCATTTCAAACTAAGTTCTTGGGTTTTTTCAGCATTAATTTGTTAAGCTGCAATAACTCTGCATATAGGTCTTCCTTAAACAAAAGGTTTGAACCTGCAGTTAAACTTGAATTCACTTGAAAATTGCAGCATACACTCTTTTCCAAAACATTCTCTTCACATGCAATTATAATTGAGATATAACCTTCTCATTAAGTCGGTGTTTTCCATATGCAAACAAATCACATGGGAGAGAGTTGAAATAAAGGGGAGAGATAATAAATGGAGTTTCTGTGGAGGACACGATGGCAGTGTTTGAGTTAGGTAAGTGATTGGAGAATCTCCTAAATGCAAACTCAGATCACAGGAAAGAAATAAGGTCTGACCCACATCACTGCAGAACTCCTGTTTTTCTGCAGAACTCCTGTTTTTCTGCAGAAGCAGCTGTTTCTGGTAAGAAAGTATGTAAAATAAAACCTGAATAAACCTCTCGCTGTGTTGTGCAATAGCACTTTGAGACAGTATGTTTTTTATTGTTTCTCTTTGAAAGTGACACCTTTGGATTGTTTTAGGGTAAGTTAGGATGTTTAATTGCCAGAATTACTTAGCAAAAGCAGGAGGCTGTTGAGACAAATTTGATTAAAGCAGATACAGAAGGATAAACTGTATTGTTTTGGGAGAATAATTTGCAATATGTCAGAATGTAATCTTCCCAAAATAAAACTGTCAAATTAAATAGAAATAATATCAAAGTGGAAATAACTTTTAAGTAGGATAATTTCATTTATACAGAACTGTGTTCTGAAACAGTGGAATCTGAAAAAAAAAAGTGTTCCCTTCTGATTCTTCATCTACTTATAGTTAAAATGTTCTATTAAACGTGTTGTTAGGGCTGTCAGATGCGATGCATCTTCATTACTATTAATATCAAAGGAGTTATCCTCTGTGGCACAATGACATGTGGAAGGAATGAAACAAAATCCATTTGCAGTAGTTGAAAATCTGTTATTGTAAAGTATATTTGCAGATAAATGACATCCCATTAAACAGGAGTGTTTTACTGAGCTCTGCTGCGGTGACTGTGACGGAGAATTGGGCGCTGCAAGTGTGAAAGTGGGTTGCTAAATGTAGACTTTGTATAATTGCAGTACTCCAGATAGCTCCTTTCTGCTAAGGTTACATTTTAAATACTAGCAAAGCAGAATTGAGTAGGATGCTCTTTTGTGCTTTAATTTTGGTTGGCGTGTTTCCTCTTTGATATTTTCTGGCTGTATCTGGTAGGACCGTGGGCTTGCTGAGAGTAATGGGAATGTTTCTACGTGTGCCCTGTTAACACAAATCGATGTCAAACTCTTCAGGAAGCTCCCACTACCCAGAGGGACCTCTAGGATTGGTTCTGACTGTTCTCTGGATAGGGCAGAGTTCAGGAACTGGAGGGCTAATGCACAACTGAGAGCAAAAACAAGGTGGTCAGCTGGTCCAACCCCCCTGCTCAGGCTGGGTCCTGTCCTGGTGCTTTTTGACTGTGACCAAGGAGGGAGGTCCCAATACCTGTAAGATAAGGTTTGCAGGGGAATTTCTTCTTGACATACCTAAATGAGATGTTCAAAGAGGCCAGAAGTGTTAATATTTGGCACAAAATTAAACTGCCCTACCCTTTAAAGTGTGTCAGTTGGAGTTGAGCACTTACAAAAATTGCTGTCATAAGGTTAAGGGGTGATTTTTTTACCACTATTATATATTGACCTCAAAAGAGGTCAGGTCAAAAGCAGACCCTCTAATATGGGTGTCTTCTGCACCTCTAAAGAGGAGGCAAAGTGGTGATACTTCAGCTTGAGTACCTATAGGGTCAGGAACACAAGCATAAAGAGCCTTTCTGAAAATCTTTTAGAAACATAGTTTATCAACCTAAATCCTATAAAACTAATAAATGGTGTGTCTTGTTAAACAACAGATAAAGTTTATTCTAATTTCACAACAGCTTCTTCAATTAAAAAAACAAGAAAAAAGACCCCAAAAACTTGAAATAGTGCTGCAGATTTTAGATTACTTTACTCTTACAGATTTGCTTGTCTCTGTAAAATCTGGACTGATAAAACATAGTTCTTCAATGTAACATACTGAGTGGCTGTCACTGCGTCAACAATAACCATCCATCTTCATAGTTATTTACTTTATCTTCCTCTAGTATAATAGAAATAATGGAAGAGAACAATTCCATGGTCTAATTGCCTCCTACTTTGAAAATAAGCTCAGTAATATCATCTCAACATTCATTTTTCAGTAACTTTTTTCTCTCCTGTTGTCTGTCAGGCAGGAGGGACCATTATGCTGTGACAATGTTATATTTTATTTTCCTTGTGTCTTTTAGAAAGACTAAGAGCCCGTGCAGTGCAAGTAATTCATTTAAATGGACATGCAGAGAATAATCTATCTAGATATCCACAGAGTAAGTTTATCTTAATAGACCACAATTGTCCTGGCTGACAGTCTACTAATTTAATATCTCTTTTTGTTACAGTTACTCTTTGTAAAATTTTTATGACTATAAAGCATTGAGATTTTTCAAGGGAAAAGCAGCTGATAAAAGGGGGGAAATCAAATGTGATTTCTTTTTCCTGTTGACAGTTTGTGCAGTGCTGGTGGTTTGGGCAGTTTGGTTTGGTCTACCTTTTCCTTCATTTCCCCAACACATGCACGTTCTGTGGTTCCTTAAGAGTTAATCACATTTTCCAAATGAAAAATTAGAACACTGTGAAATTATTTTTTCCCTAATAATTAGCTGTGTGATCTTTCCTTGACTGCCTTGTCCTTTGTGTGCTTTTCAAAAGAGACCCTTTGAATTGAAGTCAGGAGGGGGATCTCTTCTCTTTGTTCATGTAAGCCTAATCTTTTCCTACACCTGTAATTATTCTTTTATGATTGGCAAGGAAAAAGCTTCATATTGACCATATCCATTATTGGAGGGGGAAGACAGGTCTTTTCTTATCATTCTATTTTGGGAGTGCTCAGGCAATGCTGAAATGGGCAATACAAGCTTCACTCTGCAGCCTTTGAGCATTAGTCATGGAAGAACTGGACAAGAGCTCCGCTCTTGGTGTATCATCTGTGCCAGACATCCTTCTGATAATGGAGAGCATTCAGCCCAAAGGAATAAATTCATAACATTTTAGTCTCCATCCCTTGCACAGTCTCTCATCTTGGCCGGATTTTGAGGTTTATAAAGCAGAAATCCATAGCAGAGTGAGTCCTCTAACTTTCCGTGGTGGACAGAGACAACATAGAAAAATAGCTCATCTTCAGGCAGGCACTGCTTAAGTGAATGGCACTTTAAAAGTATGTAATTGTTTGTTGTTCAGAAATTGCTTCTAGAGTGACTAAGATCAAATATAAACGTTTGCATTTGGTCAGGTCAGTCTTCTTGTTCCAAAGCCAGTGCTGTCACTTCTTTGTTATTTCCTTAGTGCGTCGGTGGCCTAAGCTTTTGTTTAATATAATTCTGCTTAAAAATAGATTTCCCCCCTAAGAGCTAATTGTTTATTCCCTGTATGAAATTCATCCACGTTAGTCAGCACAGCTTAAATTATTACAGTTGTTTAAAACCCATTAAGTGTCTTTTCACCCTGTGCAGCATATGTGGAAAGAAACCAGAACTTCCCATGGCAAAGCATTCTATTTGGCCATAAATTTTAAGAAGACAACCATGTGTCTTCTCAGTCACTGTTGCATAGGAATGATGTAAATATTTGCCTCAGAAGAGAAGCTCAGATAAATTTTGTGTTAAGGCAGAACTTCTAAAAGGTGCAGAAAGCTGAGCTGTCAAGACAAGCGATGGTTCCTGTCACAGGAGGAAGTCTGATTCTCTCAGTTAATTGCTTCTTTATCTCTAGGATCACGAAGAAGGTTATCAGGAAAGAAATGAGAGATGTGTCATCAAATGTGTCAGCTGCACAACCACCAGAGATACTCAGGGCTGTTTGGTTGCACTGAGCCGTAAATCTTTCCTTTGGGGAGATTCAAAGAAACCTTTTGAATCACCTCTTTAAATTACATAACAAAGTAATGATTAAGAACTCTTGCTCTGCTAAATCATTTTACATTCCCAGTCCGTTAGCCATAGTACCTTTATGCCAGTGTTCAGTGTGTCTACTGTGTTACATACATTCTTTCTTAATTTAACCTGAAACTCCTAAAGTATTTTATATTGACTTGTTGAAATAGCAAGGAAAAAGTGCATTCTGTACTTCAAAAAGTGTCAAGGAAAAGTTATGTTATTAACCAGTGTCTCTGTAGCTGTCTGATGCCCTAGGACTGATTTACTTGAGCATATTGTTTCAGCTGCAGTAGTGTGTAATATTATGCACTGTGAGACAGTAGAGAATTAGAATTTGATTTCAGAACTAAAATATAACTTTAAAACAAGTTATAAAAATTGGTTTATGTATTTTATGGACTGCTACCAGCATAAAGTACACTTTACCAGTCAGTCATTGTAACATCTAAGAGCAATTTGGTTTATGTATCAACTTCTATGAATTTTAATCAAGTAAAATTGTTACAACTGCTGCTCAATACATTCCAGCTCCTTTTGTTAGAGGTGTACTGATGTTTGAGATGGAAGGCTGGATAGAAGTTCTCAGTCAGAGAGGGGTGACTGCAGAAAGGCCACGGGGACGTTTGAGGGCTGATTCCTTCAAGCTCTTCTACCCCAGCACCAGATTTGCCTGTTGGTTGCACACTCCCGGTCTGTCTTTGTGACACAACCATAGTAAGGAAATCCTGAAATCTGTGAATCCCCTGGTGCTTTCCAAATAAGATGATGTGCATTACAGATTCAGTCACCTAAATCTTTCCAGAAAATGAGAAGAATTTGTTTTCATTTTTGACTTCCTCACGTTTCTCTGTGATGGTGAGATGTCCTTAGGCTTAGTGTAACTCTTAACAATGGTGTCTTTGTGTTCTCAGTGGAGTGTTGTGATATCAGAGCTATTTTATTTAAAACATAAGGAATTGCACTCCCCTGAGCTCAAGTGGGGTAACTGAATATTTGGTAACACTGTTTCTGCTTTTCCCTTGATTTATTATATTATGCAGAGATACCTTTACACTTGAGTTTAAGGCTTCCCATCCAAAGGAATCCACACAAAATCTTAGATTCACCAGGTGTTCCAGCCTGCAGTGATCATTTCTGGCTCACAGCCACTTAGTTAACAAGCTCTGTCTTCGTCTGCCTACTTGGAAACTTATACTTAAGGAATGTAGGTGAATATTTTCATGGATGAGATAAAACTGCATGTGATTGTGCACACTTTGAGTGTTTTCAGCATAACCTAAACTCAGCAGTGTTTGGGTTCATCCACCTGGCCGTGAAAATAAAACCTGCTGTCACATCAGTCCCTCTCTTTCCTTGGATTGCAAATTCTCTTGGTCAGAGGCTCTTCTTGTTCAGAAAGCACCTCGTTGATACAAATAACAATAATGTAAAACAGCTTCCCACAGAGCTGCACAGATTCCTCCCTGTGCTGGTGGCTGCTGCAGATTTATTCTGGGCTTTTCCAGATTACAAGTTTGCCATCCAGTTCCTGCTGCTAATGAAATAGAATAAAACTTTCACAGCCAACAAATAAAAACACACTGCAGACAGATCTAGAAATCAAAGCCATTAGCTATGAAACGTGATACCAAAAGTGAGTCTGCCTCCTTCCCCATCTTCAGTCCCATCAAGAAAGGCACAGTCTGGCAAGAAGAAAAAAGTGAGGGTGGGAGTGGGACTCAAGATACCTCAGAGTTGTCTTTGATAGAACTCTAACAGCACTTAAAAGGAGGCTGAAAAATAATTTTGCATTTATATATAAATAGTAGGGGGTTTATGATGTGAAACATTTCTCTTATCCCTTGTCCTTTCTCACTGTCATTGGTACAGGTAATAGAAACGTTGAAAACGTAATCTTGAAAATATCCAAAAACCAAGATGAATACTAAAACGTACCCAAGTTTGTAATGTAAACTGGTTTGAAATTCAAGCTGACTATGAAAAATACTATTTTGTATCAGTAAAGAACTTCATCTTACTGACTGAGGTGGTTTCTGGAATACTGTGCTCAGTTCTGCACCACTTGATCAGAAATATTTAGAGAGTGCTTAGAGACACCAGAATAGTCAGGAAACATCTGAGCAAAAAAAAAAGAGAAAATGAAGGCTAAAAAATTCAGTAAGTAACAATGACCAAAGCAGAAAGCAATAGGCTGCAGATGTCTGCAGGGTATTAACAGTGAGGAGGGATAAAAATATTTAATGTAAGGCACAGAGGTGTTTAAGTGTAGGCTGAATAGCCAATAAAAGTAGCAGAATAGAGGCTAATATGCCAAAGGAAGTAAAAGGATTATGTAAGTCTTTAAAAATTAGATTTGGCAAAAGGCCATGAAATATGCTATTGGAAGGAATATAATATTGGCAGGGAATTTGTACTAAGATATATTCTCCATCTCTTACAGTCTAATCAAATGCAGAGCTCAGTTGGATTCCTGCGTGCCTGTTTGAGGCTGCAAGTGTAGACTTTGCCAGCTGGGATATTTCACTGTGTACATGTAGTTTTTGTAATCTTGTCTTTTAGAAACGTGAACACTCACGCAAAAACAAGAAAGGTGTGTTTTAACAGTAACAAAATCGTCTCCATGTTTTTCACTTGGGGTTTTTTCTGCTCGATTATATCCCTCAGAATATGTAGGAGTCAATGAAACTGTCCAAGTTTTTATTAATTTGAAGTAAGTCCTTATGTCATTTCTGTCTTGACTACATATAATCATAAAAAATATGGCTTGAGAAAGGAGTTATATCTGTTATTTTATGGAAGCTTTCTCTCTTTTTTCTGTCATTTCTTTTATAGCAGTGTTGATGTAGCTGGGGAATTTCATGCGGCAGCTTTAGAACTACTCATAAAGAGAAGAAAAAAAGATAAATATTTGTGACCCATAGCTGGTGAGCAAGCTAACACTGAATTCCCAGCTGTGTCTTAGGTGGAACTTTCAGACAGAAAAAATGAAAATCTTTTTGGCCAAAGATTGTTTTTTCTATTGATAAAGGTGGGGCATAGAGGGGGAAAAAGAGCTTTTGGTGCCTCAGCTCACCCCAAACATAGGGATAAAGGTAGATATTTTTAATCAGATGTGCATCTTAAGAGATGCACATCTTTTTACCTCTACTAGGAAAAAAGAATATCTAAGAAGCATTTGTGAATGGACTGTGTCATCAGTGTGTTGCCCAGCCCATGGAGTAATCTTTATTTAACATGCCAGTGATGTGATAATTTTGTTGTGCTTTACTGAACAGGGAAAGCAACTGACTCTGTGGTGGTTTTTATATAAATAACAAGGTTTGAGTCTTCATTTATTTGCACTTCGTTCTGAAGTATGTAAAACTAAGCATTAAGACAGATATTGTGCTTTAATCTTACCTGGGTGTGGGGAAGGTGGTCTTTGAAGGCCCTTTCCAACCCAAGCTGTTCCATGGCCTACTCTGGCTAATCCATGTGCTGTGTCTTGGAGCTGGTGATAACATGTGCTGTCCTTTTGTCGTGTGTGGGGCGGAGCAGGGAGGGAAGGAGGTGCTTTGGAGGCCTGATGGACAGGGCAGGTCCCGTGACACTCTGAAGGGGAGTGCAGGCTATTGAACTGCGGGAATAGCAATTTGGGAGACAGATCTGTGGGAAAGTAGGTTTTATGGAACAAGTTTCTTCTTCTGTATGCAAGCCATGGGTGTATAGGTGGAACTGAAATTGTGTCTCTAAAAAAAAACCTGGGCATTTTGGACAGAGTGACGCAGCCACGGACAAAGTCAGACTGGAGCAGGTGTGGTGACCCAGCTGCAGGTGCCTGCACATCAGGTGAGGCCCCGTGGTCTCTGCTGCTGAGAGATTAGGCTTTGAAGTCCTTCCAGAGTTGAGCCTTCCAGATATTTTCAGCATTCAGTGGCTGTGCAGAGCCTTGTGGTGCCAAGAGCAGGGGGAAAGGGCCCGGAGCCGCAGGGCTGGGCAGTGTGCACTGGATCAGGGAGGACTTGTCCTTCAGCCAGGCTCTGCCTGCTGTGTGTGTTGGCTGCTGTGAGAGCTAAAGCTGGAACTGGCATTTGAGGAAGCATTAAATAAGAAGCAAATGTGCTGTTGATAATGAATGTGGTGCTAGGAGCTTGGATCATAACCTCTGTCCATTTTGAGCTGGATGACTATAAAATACATGCCCCATTAGACTGAACAGCCATGCCACTGTTTTATCTGTGACAAAATACCATGCACCCTTCCAACCAAGATGTGAAACTGTACAAGTGTGGGCTGTCTAATGAGGGGGTGCAGAGGTGTAATGCCTAACATTTACTGGGAGCCAGACAAGTGTCGGCACGAATCAATGAACAGCCCTGAGAATTTATCTGCTGCTGGTGGGATGCAGTGGAGACAAGCCAGACTAAGCAGGCAGAGCAGAGCAGAGCAGCCCAGAAGTGACCTGGAACAGGTTCTGAACCACTCTGTCACCCTGAGAGATGGGCTGTCGTGCTCAGAGCTCAGGCAGCATGTTGGGGGGGTTGTGACTGCAGCACAGCCACCTGAACTGCTTTCCCTTAACAAAACTCACTTTCCTGCTGTACTGGCCATCACCACATCACAGGAACTTAACTGGATAAATATGAGCAGATTCCACATGCATTTTAGGGCCACTTTGGTTTTGAGTTCTGTCATACTCTGAGAACTTACCTCTTCATACTCAGTGTTTCACAAGCAGGCAAAGTGTTAGGTGAAAATGCAGCCAGCAAGTTTTCTATTGAATCCTGTCTGAGCAATACCCAGGGAAAAATATGTAGCAGTAGGATGTTTGTTCTGTTTCAACTGACCTGGGGGTTTTTTTGACCTTTATTTTAAAGGAATGCTGCATTTTATTTCTGTTAACTGCAGAATAACGAGATCACTTAGCTGTTTAGTAATAGTAACTTCTTTCATCTAAGTACACTTTAATTAAGAGCTAATAATGCAGAATTTCAGACAGAATCCTGAAAATACCATGCTAATTGCTTACTTTACTAAATACTGTTGGCACCAAGTATTTATAACCTTCACGTTACCTTGCCATAATTAGCTTATTCTCATTAACCGCTACCTCAGCCTCCAACAAGCGAGAAGTTGGTGAAAGAAGTTAGAAATATTTCTTAAATCTCTTGGTTGTACAAATGATTTACCCAGATGAAAGAGTCTAATTACTTGAAAATATGTAATTGGACCATCATCAAGATCATTATTGTATGTGATATAAAAACAACTCCAAAGGAAGACCCAGTGACGTTTAAAACAGTGTGTTCTGATAAAAACTTTTGATTGAAATCATTTGAGCAGCGTTTTCCAAAGTGGCTACCTATATTTTTTGGATCCTTTAGTGGACCTCAAATTCAGCTACCCAGTCACAGCATCTGAGCACATAAAATGAAGTTGTGGCTCCTGAATTTTTTTTCTTATGTTGGACACTGAAAAACTTAAGGTGCACATATCTGGCTCCAGCCTGATACCTTATTGACCCTCTGAGGGGAAACTGGGTTGCCTGTTCTCTGCCAGCAGAACACTTTGCACAAAAAGCTGAAAGTTTTCTTTGGTTTTTTCTCTTGCCCTCTCTGTAGTGTCAGCTCTGTTAGGAGAGCACACAAAGGCAATTTAAGCTTTCTTCTCCTTTTGTCTGAAGGATATTCAAAATATTTTTTTCAGATACACCCAGTACACCCAAAGCAATTATTCTTTCTCCTGTGTAGGTTAAATGTTTATGATAATGGGTGTCAAAGTGCTATTCTGGAAAATCCAGAAAGAGTAGATGTTGAATTTTAATGATGTTCCAAAATACATAATTTATCATGAGGGAAACATTTTTCGCAGAAGCAAAGTAGTCTGTCCAATAAAATAATGATTCCCAGACGTTTGGGAGGGACCTTCATTGAGGCTGTCTCCTGTTTCCTCTTGTCAGAGGGTGGAAAGGCAAAGTGATGTCACAGAGAGTGCACAGTAAAAGGACATCACACCAGTTACAGCTCATTAAACCTCTGTACTAAGAACTCCGTTCAGAAGCTAAAAAAAATAGCTTTAGTTCTGTTTCTTTCCTCTCTTGCAGGGGTTGGAGTAAAGAGGAAATCTGGTATGGAAATTAAAGTTACTTTTGCATAGGAGCTCCCATAAAGGGGCTTGGTGTGCTTAACTGGTGTGCTTTCACACTGCACTTTCTATTAGGTTGTCCTTCCTTTGCAGAGCATTCTTGCCTTTATCAGAGAGCCAACATGGCATTAGAAGTTTTTCTAAAAGCAAAGTAATTCCTAATTTAATGGCTCCTTTGATAGTATTGTCAGACAGAAAATAGTAAAGCAAAGGTTGAGAGATGAGATCTGCTTCCCAAAAAAAAAGGAGGAAGAGAAAAGCTTTTTGGAAAATTATGAAGCTGACCTTGCTTTTGTTGGTGACATGAAAGCCTGTACTGAAGTGTAGGATGTTAACGCTGCAGCACCGTGTCTGTGTGCTTGCCAACTGAGTTAAATCCACGTGCTTACAAGTAGAATTTCGCTTTTCAAGTGGTAAAGTTCCTTAGCAGCTTTTGAGCAGGAAAATAGTGGTAAATATGTTGGTATGACTGCACAAAGAAGTCATCATTCCTCTTTGGAAGCAGAGTTCAACAAGGCATTCTTGATTGATTTCTTTGATCAGTCAAGACATTTGGGTCTGAGTATTTTTTTGTTGATGCTGAAGAAATTACAACTGTCTGTTTACCAAAGACAAGTTAGCACTTGTAACTTCTCTGTGACAGACTCTGAAGTGAAACCATGTGAAGAGATATTTGAGGACAGGAGGCAGGATGGTTTCCTGGCTGTGCAAGTGGGAAGCAAGTTTGACGATAGGAATTTTATCCTTGGCTTTACAGCTGATTTACTTGAGCAGAAGCTTTTGACAGCCCATGGCATCTGTCTATGCCTGTTTGTCCTGTTTGTGAGATGAGAAAATATGTTGTTTTGCTGCTGGGAAAACTTTTGTCTATTCCTTGGATTGTAAAAGGGGCTTTTTCTGAGGTTTTTTTTTTTTGGACTCTTGGTGAAGAAATCATATGTAATCATATAATGAATCCTCACATTTGATTTCTGGAACGAGGAATTTCCTAAACGTAGTATGTAAGCTTAGGAAAAATTGAAAAGAAAGTACTATGTCTGTGGAAGTGGTTATGCAGCCAGTGATTTATTTTCATTACAGCACCAGCAGAAATATAGCATGGACTAAATAATTATTTATAAACATATGAAGGCTTTACTAAATAGTTTTAAAATACTATCTTCAGTACTAATGTATTTATGTAACATTTCATACAGACACTCAGAGGGTCTGTTCATAAGCAGTCATAAAATATACAGAAAATATCAGCAGCTCCCCTTCAGCATATAAAACAGCATGCAAAAAGGAAATTTTGGTCTTTTTGTCCCCCTACTTTTCTCTCTTTCTGATGGAAACTCACAGTACTAGGCCCTGCCATCTGCTACTGTATATTCTTCATGAGTTTTAACATTTTGTTTTTAGAACCTGAAAGATGAGTAAAATGTCAAGTCGCCCAGAAAATAATCACAGGCACGACAACTCAAATGTTGGCTCAGAGCTTGTCTGTGCAAAAAGTGGTTCACAGCAGGTCTGGGCCCTCCCTCTTGGCAGGTGGAGCAGGTACCCCCTTGGTATTAGCTGGTATTTCCCAGCACAAGGTGAGAAGTTGGGAACTGCACCAGCAAAACTAACTCCCAGAGAAGGAGTTAACTCTCTGTTGTGTTATTATAAAAATGTCATGGGCTTCTTGCTACCTGTTTGAAAGCCTGGATCTCCTCCTTCTTCCAGTTCTGGTTTTGCATCCTGCTGGGACCAGACTGGAGCTGACAAGCTGGGAAGGTGTTAGAGAGGTGCAGGATAAGATCTTCAGCTGGAAAAATGCTCACAGCTCTTAATAGGGAGGAAAAGAACTCGCAGCCCATTCGTGCCCCCTGGCTGTCAGGCTGTGTGTGTGGCCGTATCCTTTGCCTCCTACCTCCTTAACGGTGCAAAGATACAGTCATTTCATTGAATCGGTTCCCAGCAGCTCGAGGATGGTTTTCATAAGAAATCCTGTGCACATTTGCTACCTTTCATTACAGTCAGAAGCCTCCTCAGAGATCTTTGCGCTCTCAGCCTCTGCAAAAGCCCTTGTTACAGCATTGCAAGATTTTGCTCTTAATATTCCACTTCATAAGTCTGGAGCTTGTTTTCAATTACTTCCCTTCAGTGCTTCATTTTACTCATTCCTTTAGAAAGTCCCTTGTTCACAGGACATTTTTCAGGCTTTGCAGTGAAAGAAGATGCTCTTTACCAGGTGAGTGCTGGAAAAGACCTGAAGAAGAGCTCACGTGCCCTGGTAAGGTGGATATTGCCTCCATCAGCAAAATGGGCCATATTTTAAGGGATTGTAACTTGACTGTACTATGCCTAAGACCTAAACTGGACTTGAGTTCTGTGCTAACATTTTGTTGTCTTTGGCATACCAGTTAAAAAAATAATTGTAGACAAATTGCTTACATAATGAAAAGGTCCAGAGAAACTGTAATTAAAATTACTGGCTTATATTTTTCAAGGCACCAAGTTGTCACTGAACTGCAAAAGTAGGGAACCCTCTAGACCGTTAAACCTTTGAAAATCTCCAGTCACTTTTTTTGTGCTTTTAAATATGGTCCTCCTTCATAACACACTTAGTTACTCATCTCTGACAATAATAATGCTTTTAACTACTTTATTAAAATCATTGTGCTGTAATATTTACTGACCTTGAAAACTCTTTGATGACCTTTGCTCTTCTGTTTCGTTCTTACTTTGCAAAGTTTGGAAGGCTGGGTTTCCATGTTACACCTGGAAAACTGAAAGAGAGACCAGCAGGATGTAAGAGTTTGGGAGATAACTCCTGAAATACTGTGTAAATCTTGGGAGTACCAAATCAAGAAGAGCATATTGAAATTAGAGAGTGAGGCTGTAGCTGATGAATAATGCTTTCCCTTTTCTTCCTACATGCTGTTTTCTTGTTTGTACTAATTTAGTGCAAGTACAGGAATGCTGGCAGCCAGTATTGTCACTGTCTGAGAAATGAGTCAGACTTTGGAGGAATCTAAGATCAAGTTGTCTGATGTGGAATAGGCTTCCTCTAACTTCTTTCTGTCTTTCTAGATTTATTTTCTTTTGTATTTCTGCTGATTTTGAAACATGACTGAAATGCTGTGTATGTGCTTGAGCTGACCTATAGGAACATAGTCCTAATAGTTGCTGTTCACCCTATGAATGGAGCAGTGGCAAGGGCACAAGAGACCTGAAATTCATTCCTGGCTGTGTCCCAGGTTTCCTGAATGATCAGTGTGTATCCCTTTATTTTTCTATCCCATGACTCAAGGAGTAAACCAGTATTTAATTGCTGGTCATCTTCATGAGGAAAAGCATGGAGTTTGCATGCTATCTTTAATCTTTAAATGGTAATAAAATATCTGTTACTGCTTTGTCATATATGAAGAGCTGTTTTTAACTAGCAAAACTAATTAAACAGACATATACCTCTAAAAATACTTATATTGTTATATTAAATTTCTATGCCCAGGTTGTGTTTTCTACAGATATGTTTATATGGTGATTTGCTTTTTTTCAGGCTCTCCTTGACACTCAGAATCTTTTGAGAGCCCAGATTACAAATTTTACTTTCAACCTGGGATTTTCAGGGAAGTTTTATCACACAGGTAAGAATAAAGTACTAAAATCCCTTTCATTTTGATGGTGTTCTTTTTAATCTGAGAACAGTAGGAAGGATGGAGACTAAAGGTCTTAGTAAGGTGTGATTTCTGCATTAGGTGCCAGTGTGGAGCAGATTCAGTTCCTCCTCCCCTTTGTTAAAATTTAGTTCCTTTCAGCCCCTTGTTGACTGGTGAATTCCACCAATCACATGAGATTTTCCATTGATTTCACTGAGAATCTGTTGAGCTACCACAGTTCGTCCTTTTGGATACTGTGGAGGTACAGCAATGTATATTATCCATTAAAATAATTTTGTGCTTAAACCACTGTAGGAATAGGTAGAAGGTATTAAAATAGGATGTGAGCCCAGCAGAATGGTCTGTCTGTCAACTCTGTCACCAGTGCCTCAGCAGGCAGTAGTTTAAATGGACACATTTTATTATGTTCATACCATTCTTATATTTTCAAACATGCATAAGATTATAATAGAAGCAGAGACTTTACTTCTGAGCTATTTTTTTTTTCCTCTTGCAGGGACTGAGGAGGAGGATGAAGGTGATGACCTGCTGCTGAGATCAGTGGATGAGTTCTGGTGGTTTCCCCACATGTGGAGTCACATGCAGCCCCATCTCTTCCACAACGAGTCCTCGCTGGTGGAGCAGATGATCCTCAACAAAAAATTTGCCTTAGTGAGTTATATTTTTGCATTTTGTCTTTAATTTAGGTCCTCAGAAACCATTATTCCTACTTTGTTGGAAAATCAATCCGTGTAAAATTCGGTTTAGCCTCAGTGAATTGGGGAATAAGGAAGTTTTGTTAAAGTGCTTTTTGCAATCACTCTCTTGTGCTATGAAAATTCTATTTCTCAACAGTTCATATTTCCTTCTCAATTAAAGTTTGATTTGGCTTTCTGAAAAAAAGTTATAGAAAAATTCTTTCAGAATGAAGAATTAATATGTTCCTATCTTGGAAAGTCAATATAGATAAACGATACTCTATTCTAGTATTTTTCTATAGAAAATTTTGTCCAAATAACCCGTTGTTTAGATTAGAAAAAAAAATGCAATTTTCTGAAAGAATAAATGCTCCATCAAAACATGTCAAATGACTTTATGAAACCACTGCATGTTAGGATTAGTTACACGTGCCACATTTTCAAAGATGATTTTCTGCAGTGATACCTAATAACATCTTATATATTCCCTTTGGATCAGCTTCATATAAACTTGTTTTGTAAAGCATTGCCTTTACTAATTATTTTTTCACAACAAAACTCTGAAGAAAAGGTTTCAGTGGGAATACAAGACAAAGTAAAACCAGGTTTTAGGTCTGAGGATACCAGAGAAACAGGCTACAGTTACTTTCATACAGCAAAAGAAAACCAAAATGCCAAACATAATAGATGTTATTTATCTGAAGAAGTGGTTTAATGTAAAGACCTTAAAATGTCTTACATCAGAATATCCCAGCAAACATAACTTATTTGCTGAATTACATCTGTTTTTCCAACATCCTAATTTTACTTCTTCCTTTTCAAAATGCACTGGTTGCTCTTTAGTTGGCAGGTAAAGACTTTGTTCCTGGAAAGAGCAGGGGAATTTGAAATGCCAGAACAAAAGAGAGTGCACTTATGGCCATGTGTCAGTGAGTGTGGGAGGACAGTATAGACCTGAATATCAAGCAGTTAGTGTTTGTATTTGAAAACTTTGCTTTTAAGTAAGGTACATGCTTTCTTTCAAGATTTTACCAACTTGACTGAAAATTGTAGTTGTACTGAGTACAGGCCAGCTCAATTTTAATGTTTCTTTTCAAGAAAGCATTCCAGTAAGGGTTAGATTCAGGAAAATTTAAAAATCCTGTGCCCACATTTCCCCTTTTAATACAATTCTGTGTGCTGTTCCAAGCTCCACTGGAAATGAGTTCTTGTGGTTCTGGTGTGACCTAAGGCATCCTCTGGGATTAGTCTGCAGTATGTAAGCATTAAAGGATGTTATTATTATGCATATTCAACCCTGGTTTACATAACTCCATGAATTTCCATGTTCTTCACTACTTCCAATGCTCTTAATATGCACCCATTTTTCTTTGAGATAAGACTCAGAGTCCTTTCATATTTCTTAGTAACTACTTTATTCAGAGGAAGAGATCCAAGTGTCAACCCACTCTTTGCACACAAAGTATGATTACAAAAAAATGCTGAAGATGACCATATGAATACAACCAATATAAAAAACTCCAAAACAGAATTCAAAGGCAGCGCGAGGGCAGCCTTCCTAAATCATGGCAACACAATGACATCTTATGGCCTGTGCATTCTGCTAATCAGACTGTCAAAGAAAGATCTTCTGTCCCCTCTTCCTTTGCAAAGTAACCTGAAAGAAAATACATTAAAAATGAAGAGAAGGTAGTAGCAGCAAGGTGAGTATGTAAACAAGATAAATGACGGAGTCTGCAAAAACAGGAAATGTACTACAAAAGGGTTTACTGCACAACATCTGCCTGTGGAATGTCACAAGTGGTTATCTTTTATCCTTTTTTAAAATGACACTGAAATCGTTAAGCTGGTTTTTGAATATGCTTTTGTGTTTTGAGTGGACTACAGGGGACACGCCGTGACTGAAATTCAGCTCCTCATCCAAGTAATTGTGAAGGGACATGCAGTGGAAATCACACTTGTGTAATAGCAACTGCCAGATGCTACCTCTTGTGTGGAACACGTGCCATTTTCTCTCTGAATTCTCTTCCATCTCCCTTCCAGATCAGCATCCTTTGATATTACTCTTATTTGCATTTCAGACCTGTTCTTGATCTCTCATAAAAAAAGGATCTGAGAACTACCAAAACATCGAACTTTTAAAGTTTTTGAAAGCAGCCATTGTTCTGTTATGTTTCAGGAACATGGTATTCCAACTGACTTGGGCTATGCAGTGGCTCCACACCATTCTGGAGTGTATCCAGTACATGTTCAGCTTTATGATGCCTGGAAAAAGGTCTGGAACATCAGAGTTACCAGCACAGAAGAATACCCACATCTGAAGCCTGCAAGGTACAGACGAGGCTTCATCCACAAAAACATCATGGTGAGTTGGATTGATGATGTTCACGTTGTACTCTGCCATTTTATGAACAGTTTATTTTTAAGTGGAAAAGCACAGTATCCTGAAAGTTCACATTGTGAGAAGCACATATTGCTCTGCATAAGTAGCAAGATATATCTGACAGTGCCTTGTTAATTAAAATGAGTCTGTTGCTGATGATGTTACTGCTGATGAAGGTGGCATCCAGGCACCCCGCTGTCAACAGTTTACAGGCTGTTCGCTCCTCTAGTCCTACTGTTAATGCTGGTTCAGAGATCTCAAGGAAAAAATCAGCTTGGCATGGTTCAACAGAATAGGATGGGTTAGGTTTCTCTCAGGTTTTTGGGAATTACATCATTCACAGCCCCCTTTGCCAAGGGAAGGGGTTGTACACAACCGGCACGGAAGGCGTTGTGCTGCTGCCATCTGGTCACTGGGGCGGAGGCTATTTCAGATTCACATCCTGTCATTATTATCTCAGAAGTGTTTCTAAACAGCTTTCCAAAATACTTGGGGACATGTTCTCGAGTAACTTTCTTTTGGAGCATGTGGGAAGAGCGGTGAACAGGCAGGATCTGGGGGGTGTGCTGTGTTATACCTCTGGCTGCAACAAGCAGTTTTGGAGGGTCAGCTACCTTACCACAATATTGCCCCTTAGAACAGAATTCTGGTATTGTTCTAAAGTTGCCATGGATACCACTTTGCTTAGCTAAATAGTAATATTTTAAAGTTTTGATCTATTTTTGGGTGAAGCAAATTAAAAATGGTCTCCAGAAATCCAGGAACAAAATTGACACCGTACAGGTCTGAGCTACAGTTTGTTCTCCTCAGAGCAATCCCTGCATGTAAAATAATGTTCATGGATGTGCTCAGGGAGAATGAAGCATTTGGGGAAGATGGATTGACTCGGAATCTCCAAAAATCTCTTTCATGAATATTTGTAAAAACACGTCATTTGAGTCTCACATAATGAGATTTAATACAAGGACACTGTGGCCAAAATCTGTTTCCAAGAACAGTCATATAAAACCACCTGTTTGGGGAGTCTCAAGCTTTCAGTTCTCCTGGGCAAATGCATTAATATTTTACATCTGCAGGCTTATAGTAATGAATACATTCAGTAATAAAATCAGTGTGTAAGATTTGCCAGAGCATCTCCCAGCCAGTACAGCTTCATTCCCTGCCTCTGTGAAGAACTGTGCTCATATTTCATCAGTGCAATCCAAAGGTTTTTTAAAAACATATGGAAGTTTATAGCAAATGTACAAATTCCATACATTTTCTGACAACACAGAATTTACAATCTGTGGTCACAGTATCCTTTACATTACAAAAAATGTTGAGAATTGAAATGCAAGAAATAAAAGAGTGTCTACAAAACCACAGCCTATGTCAAATAAGGCACTTTGTATTTTCAAAGCTAATCTGTCATAACCATCCCATTGTAAGAATTTTACATGAACACCCACACTCAGCTGTTTTCTGTAAGGGATAGACATAACTTAAATACTCTCCAGCAAATTATTTTCTGAAATAGATAGAAAATATTTTAAATTTCTGCTGGAAAACTTAACTGCATTTATTAGTTCTTCCTATTCAAAAGATTTGTTCTTGGAGTGTTTTTTAAAATAATTTTGTTTGTACTATTTTGTATTGCAACTGGTCTTCCCAAACTAGCACAGTTAATTGAGAAGGAAATCTTTCTTATGATGTGAAGATTGTTGGCTAAATTCCCCACATGTAAGTGTAGAATTATTGCTGCTGATGCCTGGGCCAAAATAAAAAAACAATTTACAACAAAGCCATCATTCAAATAAAAGTGGAACTAATTAATACAATATAGACTGATAATATTTCAGATTATGTTTGAAAATATCTTAAAATTTTAGAACTCATTGCTGACTACACTTCAAATACTTGGTTGTAGGATGAGGTGTTACAGACAAAGTAAATATGATGAATTTTTGGATGTTGTGATTTCGGTGTTAATAATTCAACTAGATTATCACTGACTTCTGACAAAGTTGAGATGCCAAGTCTACTCAGCAATTATCAGTTATGTGTTACTTATCTGGTATTTATTATCTCACTAAAAGTATAAACTCTTGAGTCTTTTTTAAATTATTTTTTTAATAAATTCAGGTGCTTCCTAGGCAAACTTGTGGCTTGTTCACCCACACCATTTTCTATAAAGAGTACCCTGGAGGTCCAAAGGAACTAGACAAAAGTATTCAAGGAGGAGAGTTGTTCTTCACAGTGGTTCTCAATCCAGTAAGTACAATGTCATTTTGAAATGTTTAAAAAAAATTAATTAAAGGAAAACACACATGTGGTCTCCTTTCTAGAGGATGGCAGGAGTCCCAGAGTATTGGTACCATAGCAGTGCTTGGGCAATTCATGGATTTTAACTGAAAGTTACTGGGCTTAGCAAATGAGATTTCGAGGAAGGCATAGGAACAGCATTTTGAGTCTGGACAGAATATATTCCATATTGAAGCACAGCCAGAAACTATTTTACAACAGTAGGGAAACAGCAGAATTTAATATGGGTACTTGAGGCATAAGCCTTTCAAATTAAAAGAATTAAGAGAGCGGAGGGGAGGCCAAGATAAGAGATGATACTGATACAATCATGATATTTCGATATTAATCAACTTTGATCGTCCCTGCCTGACATCCCTGAACGTGACTACAGTAATGTCTTTTTATACATTACAATTAGGTCTTTGAGTCATGCATTGCTATGTAGGCTGTGTGAACACCTAGTTCTGAAAATTGGGATATCCCCAATACAACACAGGCTAAAAAATAGAAATTTTAAATACATTATTTTCTAAATATAACTGTAAACGAATATTAGGCCAAAACCTGCCCAGGACCAATTGTTAAAATCCTTTTAGGGAGTCCCTTTGTAAAGATGATGCATATTTTAAATATCTGCTTATAAATAGTTTCTAAAGTTCTCAGCATTAGCCTGGAATGTAATAATTTGGAAGATTAGGGTTTGCACCTTTGTTGGTTTTATGTATTGCTTGTATTTTTTATATTGTAATTTGCAAGTCAGAATTAGATTTAGGCATTAAAAGGCAAAGATTTAGACATTAAAATGAAAACAAAGTAGCTTTAGGAGTCTGTGTAATTATGAAGCGGCATTTTGAACTTCATAAACTTTCCTGTATTCTCATTAAAACTGCTGGGATTTCTTAATGTGGAAACACTCAGCTTTTCAGGGGATGCAAAAATTCCCATATGAGACATTTTCTAAATGTTATTTTTCACTGACAGAAAACTAAGAATAGGAAACACTAACCCAGGAATCATTACAATGTCAGCTAAACAATATTCTGAACAACGAGAATTTCCAGAAATGGGTGTGAAGTCAATGTAAATCTTAACAAATCCCTTCATTATGTTTAATTTGGATGACTGATCTTAAGTGAACATAGTTTTTGAGGTGTAAGTTCCCAGGCTGAGACTTCAGTGAGTACCCTGCACTGAAAGAAGTGCCCCCAAGAAAGAGCAAAGCCCAAAAGTTCTCTCTGGTTTGGCTGTGCAATGGTAGTTTTTCACCAGAGAGGCTCTGCTTCCTTGTGGTGCTCCAGATCAACCACGATCTGCAGAATGAACCACAAAACCCCACAGTATATTTTGTATTTTGTGTGTCTGTCTTCTCTTCAAGATCCTGCTGACTGCAGCGGCCCTCAGGCAAGATCATGCTATATCAGGATCTTCCACAAAATGTTTTACGGGAGAGAAAAAAATAGCAAGTTTCAGCAGCCCTGTATTATTAGTATACTGGCATTATTTTCCCCTACATTATCAGTTGAATAATTAACTTACAGGGAGGTTGTGTGACTCGCACTGTTTTAGCCAGGGAATTCTGTAGCAAAGCCACAAGGAAAACATGCATTTTAGAAGTGTGTAGTGATGAGTATCTCACCCAGTCAGACAGATCTGTGTCTTTATTATCTCACATTGTTACTATTTTTCCTAGCACTGTACTGACTTCAAAACATTTTACCAAGTATTTTTCCAGATAGGCTTGTTAGAATCTTCAGTGACTTCAGATTGATCTCTCTCTATCTGCAGTATTCAGTGAAATTCTTGGATTAGTAAAACAAATTTCTGTTCAGTATCTCTTAAAATGAAATTGTACCAGTCTCCTAAGTATGTCTTGTAACTGGTGAAGGAAGTGAGCCGTTAAATTTTGAGCTTTGTATAACAATGAGGTGGGTATGGACCCTGGCATCGACCACGTCATTTCTTCTCAGGTGTGCTAGTAAATCTCTTTATCAATACTGGCCAAGGCTCTCTCAATAACTCTGATAACCCAGTCCTAAAATACCCTTTGAACTGTGGAAGATACAGACCGGGAGCTCTGCTGTCTTACAAAGATGAATATTTAAGGGGAACCAACAGTTCATGAAAAATTCCTATAGCTTTTCTACCCCTAAGAACAACAAACATAAAAGATTACAGTAATTGCATTACATGCACTTCCATGCACTTCCTTACAAGTACTGTGTGTCTGCAGGTGGAAAGTAAAGGGAAAATGCCCTGTGGAGAGGAATTTGGTGAAAGCCTTCGAACGGTTGACAGCCCAACAATGAAAGTAATGTGTAGCCAGCTGTGTGTTCTCCACATGGGTACAGCAGTGCTGCTCAAGAGGGAAGACTGTTAATGCTTTAAGCCCTTTGTCTGATTGATCTTAAAATAATTGTAATCTTTGTCTGCGCTCAGTTCTAAGTATTATTTTCTTCTTAATTTTTACCTCTCCCCAGTTGCAGTGAGTAGAGCTGTTATTAAGCTAATTGACTTGCAGCAAGGGAGAAATTATCTCCTTTAGCACTAAAAATGAGAGGGTTTGTGTGAGCATCAGCAGAACCTACTGTATCTTAATGTGACCCTGAACAAAATGAATACCCAGGCTTTGGCACTACGGAGGTAAAAACAAAAACAAAGGCATTCAGGCTCAAATCTTCCCTTTCTGTCTGTCCTGCTTGGCACAACCTCATATTTAATTGTACTGAGTGTGAGAAGCAGGAAAGATGGCTCAGTTTGACAAGCTTGAGTGAGAAAGGCATCGGTTTCATCTGCATCCTTCCTATCTGTTCTTCAAAACCCACCCATGAAAGCCAGACAGAGTCTGGTATTTTGTGGGTGGAATAGAAAAAAAACCACAAAAAAATCCTAAATGAACAGGCAGTATGGAAAGGCTGTGGAACAGACAGGATTAGCTATCTCATTGGAAGTGATTCCTTGTAACAATGTGCAGGAGATGCATCAAAGTTGTGGCCAGTAAGAGAACTTTGCCCTTCTGTGATCCTTAAAATAATCAAATGGAAAGCCTTGCACAAGTGGTTTATTCTATCACTGTGTCAGTCTAATGGAGCAAAACCAGCTGTTACTGAGCCTCTGAATACCTGAAAGATGTTCTGAGCAACTTGGAAACAGTATCAGGACTGCAAACAGAGTGTGCACAACGCCAAATTAATTGGAATATAAGTGTTCTGAGAGTTAGACGTACTCTTGTGGCCTGTAAACATTAGCTCAGTAGCTAAAAACTCAGCAATATACTGAACTGGTAATGCATCTGCTCCTAGTGCCTAGCTGAGCCCACGTAATTAATTGTCAGTCATAATTGAACTTCATTTTGGAGTGTTGTACATAACTTCATTGAGAGGCCTCAGTGCTGTCTTTTCGTGTTGTTGCACAGACTGGAGGGTGACACAGTGCCCGTGACTAAAGTACCTTGATGTCTGGTTTAATAATATGAATTTATTCAAGTTGGAATTGCCTGCAATAAATCTATATATGGTAAAAAAAAAATGAAGTATACACCCAGTATGTAATAAATGTTTATTATCAGTTTTTTCTTATACAAACTCTTCTAGTCACAGATTTAAAATGCCAGAATAATCTGTTTAACATCATCAGTATCCCGAAAGTCTCAGACCTCCCTCCATTTCCCTGGTGGGGAAGGAGTGCAGAAATTCTGGGGAGAAACTGGAAGGGGAAGGCAGAGTATAGGGAGGCACCTTGACTGCTCTGATTTGAAAATGTGCAAGAGCAGGAAAGGAGCTGCTGCCTAGAGCCAGATTTAGTCCCAAGCCATCATTTTAAAAGTTGTCTGCATTCCATTTCAGTTCCCTCATGAAAGATATTAAATCCTGTGGAGACTGTGCATTGAAGTGCAACCAAGATGATAGTTTGTGTATGAGGAACAGCAAAAAAGGGTGATCCTCCTGCACTGAGAGAAAGAAAATGCTGAGATGCCCTGAAAGAAATTATTTGAGAAGAGCGCTGGAAATAATAAAATCAAATGAGCTCTTTTTATCTGAAAGGGAGGTTAAAATGCTTGTTAGAGTAAATATAAATCCATTCACAGCTGCTTCCCTTTTGAAGAAGGAATAAAGAAATATGTGAAGCTCTGCTTGTATTTTACAGCATTTCCCAGAGGTGCAACAATATTGAACAAATAGTGTTATTTACTAGGTCTGGCCTTGTGAGATGCCCACAAAGGATTCCTTTGAAATCTCCTGATCGCTGGTTCTAAGAGAATAAATCTTCAGTAGTATAGTGGGTTGTTAGTTGCAGACAAAGAGTAATCACTCTCCCTAGTTAGAGCATGTTTGAATGAATCAGGGTGTGGTATGGTAGAGCAAAACAAAGCATCATAACTCAACGTGGAAGGCAAAAAATATCCATTATGTGTTGTCTTGGTGTGAAACAGCACCACCTGCACAGGGAGGTGGGTGGTGACACACCATCCCTCTCAGCTTCATCTGTTGCATTTTTGATGCCATATAGAAGTAAAGGAGACATTTTTTTTAATGTACAGTCACGTATTAGATCGTGTATTTGGTTACATTAGGTATGGACTTCTCTACAAGAGTCAGTCATTCAAGTTTTAAACTAGCATTTGATCATCTTTGTTATGAATAATTAACCATAAAGTTTTTGACATACAAAAACCCCCCTGTAAAATGGGAGCTAAGGTCTCTGATGTATTTTTCCCCTTCACTGGCACAGTTTTATATGCTAGAAATTATTTATGATGATATGTCCAATCAGTTTTTCAGCCTGCACTCTTGACATTCTTAAAATTACAGTGATATTCTCTTCAGGGGAAAAAAATAATACATATTTTCCCCAAACTAGCAATCTTTTGAACTGCTCTTGCTTTTTCTTTCATGGCAGTGCTGTAGCTGCTGGCAGGTGAGGAGTTGCCAGGAGGTGAATTGACATTAAAAATGTCAGAGGTCAGGCCAGGTGTAGGAAAGAAAGAGGCTGTCAAGAAAACAAGTTAACCTTTTTTATGGAAACCTGCTGATTGTACCTTTGTTGAGAACAACGTTGTCCTGTGGCTGGTCTGTTCCTGCTTTGAGAACTGAAATAAAAAAAAAAAAACTTGAAAAGGTTATACATTTGGTTACCTAAAGGGGAGGGGTTTTCAATCTCAGTCCTGTCTGCAGTAGATTCCAGTTTTTCATTCTTTTCTTCTTTTGTTTTTTTGAATTGAAGGCTGGAAGTCCTTTACAAAAGATTAACTTCAGTTCCTGAACTAATTTCAGAATTATGACCATGATAAGCCTTTCTTTTTTTAAAGTGGCTTACATCAGGTCTTACTTTAAATAGAAATTGCTCATTCATGGCATTAGCAGATTTATTTATAAAACGAGTCATGTTTCTAATTTTTTAGTGGAAATCAGTCTGGAGAGTTTATCTTGGGAGAGTTCTATTTTAAAAAGAACTTCAAAAAAGAACTCAGTGGTAGAGAGGTGAGGGTTGCAGATTTCAGTGTAAGACTTTCATCAGTGAAAAATTACCTTGGAAAATGGATCGTTGTACAAAACAGAGGTTTCAGTCTTGAGCCCATGTGAGACCATCCTTGCAGTCCATGTGTTCCTGCTCTGCTCATCAGCTCAGGTTTTAGGTGCACCCAAACACGCCCTTGCTATGAGAAACCTCCATGGAAGCACTGCTTCCATTGGGAGTGTGGAAGTGCAGTTGGATCCCGGGATGGAGCGAGGAGGGTGTCTCTGAGCATCACTTCCAGTGCTGGGAGAGTAAAAGTAAAATACCAGCAGCCTTAAAACTTGGGGATTTTTTTTTTATTTGGGAGTATTTTATGCACAATTATTTGGATGTACTCAATCGGGTTTCAGAGGGTTTCTTTGCTTTTTCTCTGTATGATTTGTCTGTCAGCCCAGTGCTTGCAGAGTGGCTTTGTAGAAGAGATGAGTTATTTATCCTGTAGAATTTACAGCTGGAGCAAAGAGATTTAAATCACAGCAATAGAGGTCAGCTGCCTCTTGGTTTCTGCCTTCTTTACTCTTCCAAGGAAACAGAAATCACATTGCATATGTATTCCACTTTAGTTAAACTTGCAAGCATTGTTTTTGCTCTATGCTCCATTAAGTAAATTTACTTAAAGATTATGTCAGTTTTGCCCAGCCCCAGGGTAGGATTGCACACCCTGGTGCTCACAGAGTTCATGGGACCTGTTCCAGCGTTTTCCTCAGTGATTGCATGGAGTTGACTTGAGAAGGAGGATGTAATTCAATGAAGAGCAAGGGTGGTAAGGTCTGTGTGAATGTGATCCAAGTCCTGCAGCAATAAATAAGAGCTAAAGGCAAATGAGATTTGTATTATCTGGAGTTGCACTGCCATCTAGTGATCCAGAGACTCAAGGTGTGCTGTCTTTATTTTGTCTCCTGCAGATCAGCATCTTCATGACACACTTGTCTAACTACGGAAACGACCGCCTGGGCTTGTACACCTTCGTCAATCTGGCCAACTTTGTTCATACCTGGACAAACCTCAGACTGCAAACCCTTCCTCCAGTTCAGCTGGCTCACAAGTATTTTGAACTATTCCCTGAGCAAAAGGACCCTCTCTGGCAGGTAGGCAGGTTTGCTGATTCAGAGATCAGAAAAAAAATTGTCTCGATGGCGTTTCTTGTGAAATTCTTTGTTTCGGTTTCTTGTAGAGAAAAGCATTCATATTTTTGGATTTACCAGTTGGTTCCTTAAAACAACTTATTGAAGCTTCGGTGTGTGATTGTGTTACCTGCCACTTGTAAAAGGCTGTGAAATGGATATGTATTAAGATGTATAATTAAAATTATCTGTAATTCATTTTATTTGTGATTGTACTTTTAAAAATGTGGGGAAAGGCAGGAAAGTGCATGTTGAGTTATTTCTCTTCTCCTTTTGGAACTAACAGCAGTGAAGCATTTGACAGAGAGGTGTATAGTCATATTCTAGCAGTTAAAGAAATGAACTTTTCTTCAAGTGTATAAAGAGGAAAGAGCATTAAGACCATGGATACCCTAATGCTAAACTGATTAACCGAGTAGAAATAGATTTAAATAGATTAGAATGTTATAGAAAAGGCTGAGAACTGCCCCAGGAAGAAGTTTGCCAAGAAGCTGTAGGTACCTGAGTCCTTGCAGTGATAATATGTAACCCAGATATCGTCTTCTTGAGGTGACTTGATAGAAATACTCTGAGGAGCAAACGTTATTAAATCAAACATTAAAATGTATTTCAGCTTGCTTACTCAGATGTTTTCCAGCCTTGGATATTGAATTGCCAACTTAGGATCTGAGATTGCAAATTTGTACTTAAATATGCATCTTGAAATTCATGCTGTTATTGAATAAAACATTGAACTAGGGGGGGAAATGTCAGAAATTTTGCATTATAGTAAGATAAAATGAATTTAAAAATGGAAATTAGCCTGTAGCCAAATTACTTGAAAAATTATAATTACTTAGAAAAGACATTTGTAAGTAACAGTGACTAAGGCATACTGAATATGGTGTATTTTGTCTATAATGCACATTAATCTGAGTACAGTTACATATTTTGAAGCCTAGAAAGGGTACATGAAGATAATTCCCTTCACCTCAGAGCAGTACTGCCAAACAACAGTGTCAAAAACTGTTTGCAAGTAGGATTTCCAAAACAAATTTAAACTGATTCAGTTGTAAAGCAGCAAATGAAAAGAAACAAGATTAATTTTAGGTACTGATTTGAACTGGAGGATCAGAATATGTATGTGTATGGAAAGCCTTAAATCATAATTAATTTACCCTTTTAGTTTAAGAACTGCAGCATGTGTAGTGTGGTAGCTGTTCTAGTAATGTAGAATTAAAAATCAGTGATTAGATAACTCATCAACGATTAAAAGTCTTTCTAACTTGTATATCATTGATATATTTGTACATGGGTGAAAAATTGGTAATTTATACCTAAAGGTAATTTAAGAACCTTCTCAGGTGTGATGACCAGTGAAATTCTGCGTTTTCTTCTCTGTTTCAGAATCCCTGTGATGACAAACGGCACAGAGATATCTGGTCTAAGGAAAAAACCTGTGATCGATTGCCAAAATTCTTGGTCGTAGGACCCCAGAAAACTGGTGAGATTTTATTGCATTTCAGCAAAATAGGCTGTGTGTCAGTTGAAATAATTTTACTCAGGCTGCTGCGTAGAGATCTTGATCATCTAACAGCATTTTTTAATTTTCAGGTATCACCCAAGGGTACTTTAATAACGTGAGTTACAACAACAGGACAGTAAACATAAATGAAATGCAGGGTTCAGGTGTGTGTCAGATTTTTGGGGCTTTCTGTCAAAATGAGTAACACTTTGTTGATGACAATAAGACAGACAAACTCTTGTCAAAGTGGAAAGAGGAGATGACAGGACAGACATTTTTCGAAGGGTTGGATTCTGAATTGCAAGTACTTATCTGTCCTGTAAGTGTCTTGTTTATAAAACCCTGTTATTTCTTGGCATTTATTTCAAGTCAGGAAGTTGCTAATGGACAGTTTGAATTGCAAGATTGCAGTAGCTTATAAATTAACTTAATGGTTAATTTTCTTCTCTGTAATCAGAAAATTGCATATGTGCTTCCTTTCATCTTCACCAGTCCCTAATAGCTCCTTGAGTGCAAGAGTTCTAAATTATTTTTTGTGACAGTCTCACTTAAACCAATAATTATTTTTAAAACACAGTTATTATAAGTGTGAAAACCAGATTTCAGGCATTGGCATTCCAGTTCTTTTGTTAACTATTTACAGTTATTTAAATGTCTTCCTTCTGAAAGCTCAGAAAGCACAGAATCTTAGGTGACATAAATCAGTATCCTCACTGAAATGAAATGGAATAAAGCTGGTTTAGTCCATCTGTGAGTATGATCTCCCAAAAAATGTGTGTGTGTGTATTTTTTTTTTAAATCTTGGACTTTTATCCTGTTTGCAGGTACCACAGCCTTGTATTTGTTCCTGATCATGCATCCTTCCATCATTAGTAACTCCCCCAGCCCAAAAACCTTTGAGGAGGTACAGTTCTTTAATAGAAATAACTACCACAGGGGGATTGATTGGTAAGATGGGTTATTAGTATAAATATACAAGTTTATATATTGTGAACAATACAAAAATGACATTACTGTTGGTAATGGTAACTGTGCATATATAGAGTGAGATAAGAAATAACCTTCGGTGAAATGAGAAAGAAGTGCAAGTGAAGAATAATCTTACTACAGAGTGTCATAAATGCATTAACTTTTATGAGGCTTTCTTGTATAAATCCATATATTAATATATGCAAAACAGTAACAAAATATGTTTTTCTCATTCTCACATGCTTTTGAAGTTGGGACAGTAATGGTTGTTAGTTGGATATATGGACACAAAAATTATGTTCCTGTTGTAAGTCTTATTTTTTATGAGAAAAAATATCAGGGAGAAGCATTTTTTCCCTTGAAATAAGATTCAGAAATAGTAATCATGTAAAAGGGGGGCAGGGGAAGCCTCTCAAAACGTTCTTTAAAATTCAAATAACTGGGAGGACGTGTCTCTGTAGGTTAGTAAGGGATGGTAATATAAAGCTCGTGTCCCTGCTGCCATGTTCTCCGTGGATACCAGGGAGTCACAGGCACAGCTCCACCAAAGTCACTGCTGATTTCTCCTCTTTCAGAAAGGGCTGCACTGTAAAGCACTACACGATGAGAAGCGGTAACGTGTCCTAGTGGCTGGGGAGCACCACTGAAGGATTATTGATTTTTTTGTCTTGTTTCTTTACCCCCAGTTTAAGGGAAAGTAGGTTTATTGCCTTTGACTTCATATTCATCCATAAAATTAACAGGGTGAGCACTGTTCTGTGGTCTCGGTGCAGACACGTCAGATCCAATTTGTTTGCCAGTTACTCGGTTTTCCGAGTTGTAATTGTTGCAGCAGATTTTTACTGGAAAGCGTGGCGAGTCAGCCAGTTACAGCCAGTTGAGAGGTACTGGATGAAGAACTGGGAATGGGAAGGCTGCCTTCTTGCTGCTGAGGCTTTTGGAGTCAGTGAAGATGACAGGCAAGCCAGGCGTAGCAGCTCCACACTGATGGAGACAGCCTAAGTACAGTGAGCCAGTTCTTCCACACAATCAAGATTTTCACCTTGCTGGAAGACCACTTCACTGCTTCTCTCGTTCCTCCTGCCATATCCACTTCCCTAACGTGCAGATGCAGTTTGGCTGCCAGACCTGTGCCAGATTGCCTTCATCTTAACATGGCACTGGTGCATAAAGCTCGTGGTGGTCTCAGCCTGTATAGACCAGGCGTGTCCTCTTGACAGGTTCTCCCCACAGCACCCACCTGTGCCCTGGGTGCCCCTCTCACCACTGCCAGGTTCTCACACTTGAGTCTTGGATCCTCACAACTACCCACTGGTGTAGCTGCTTAATTTTAGATTTGCGTTCTGTCTGCCAGACAAATCTCTCAGACTTTCTGGTCTGATAGTGTATTTTAATGCTGGCTTGTAATGAGCTTACTGAGTGGTAATTAGATAAAAGCTCTGTCCTCATTAGTCCATTAATTGGCCAGGATTCTTGTAAAAATCACGAATAACAATCAGTTCAATTTCTTTTGGGGTTGTGTAGATACAGCTTTATCCCTGACCCTAGCTGAGGCTTTGGCTGGGCTAGCTACAGAAGCAGAAGAGGTTCTTTCAGCCCTCATGACATCAGTATTACCATTTTGAAAGCAGGATAGGTGTAAGTTCTCATCAGTGGTCTTCAGGAGAGGTTGTTTTAAATGGCATTTATTTATTTTATCAGTAGAGTTTAACTGAAGAATCAAGAAGACAAACATTTCCCATTTATTCTTTTCCCCAACAATAACGAGAAGTTGTCTGAGGGCCATGGATAAAGAAGACTATTGCTTGAATTCAACTTCATAATGGATGAGGAAAGCTCACAAAACTAAAAGGAATACAACCCATGTTTCACCAAAACTGGGTCTCAGAACAATAAGTGAAATATTCTGTCACTGCTTAGAAACCTTTTACCTAATGAAGCTGTGTCAGTGCATCTTCCCCATATAAACAGACTGTTTTGAGTGAAAGCAATTCTGATACTGAGTATCTTTTTCTTACAGTTTTGCACTGTAATTGATGTCAGCAAAAGGGCAAATTTGGAAAAGTCAATTTCTGCTTTTGGCTTCGGCAGTTTGTTCTGACTGAAAAGTGAGAATTTGCTAATTTTAAGAAGATACATGAATATTGTAACATTTTCATCGAGTTACAAAAAAATAGCTGCAATGTCTAGTTATATGTAGTGAGAAGAAAGCTAGTACCAAGTAAAATATCATCAAAAATATAATGTAAACTTCCTTTTGCTTCTATTTGGCAGTTAGCTTTTATTTTAAGTTGGTATTCCAGAGTAAAATATGCTTAACAGATTTATCAACCTTTGTGTGATTTTTGAGTAAATCCGAGGATGATGTTGCTTTCCTAGGTACATGGATTTCTTCCCCACTCCTTCTAATGTCACCACTGACTTCCTCTTTGAGAAAAGTGCCAACTACTTCCACTCTGAGGAAGCTCCCAAGAGAGCTGCTTCCCTCATCCCCAAGGCCAAGATCATCACCATCCTCATCGACCCGTCGGACCGGGCGTATTCCTGGTACCAGGTACGGACCTGGAAGAACACAGGCAGGGTTTCCACCTTGAGACCTCTCTGTGTATGCTCTCAGCATATATGTATGTAAAGGGTTTGGACAGTGCAAGCTCTTATTCATCAGTCAGTGACCATATGTGATCACACATGGGCTGAAGTGTGTCTCCTAATCCTGGAAGTATTTTAAGGGTTGAAATACCAGAAAACACCTTTTCAAAAGTCTGCCTATAGTATAAACATGTAAAAGTGCTTATTTGATTAATTTATGTAAATAGCACATCCAGAAATTAGTCTATAGACACAGTTAGCTAGTTCATGCTCAAAATACAGGATAGATTAAGAAATTTTTGTCAGTAAGACCAACCAGTTTTGTCTGGTTTTCCCAGCTTTTGTGACCTGTAACATTCCAGCAATGTAACTTCTTTTACAGCATCAGCGATCACATGAAGATCCTGCAGCTCTGAAATTCAGCTTCTATCAGGTGATCACAGCTGGTCCTCGAGCCCCCTCTGAGCTCAGAGCTCTCCAGAAGAGATGCCTGGCACCTGGATGGTACGCTATCCATATTGAAAGATGGCTAACTTACTTCCCACCTTATCAGGTGAATAAGACTGTAACTTGACATCCTAACCTTAAAGATATATATATATACTGTCTTAAAGTTTACCTTTGTAAAAGCCTTGCCTACTGAATGCTGATCCTCGGGGATATTCTACAAATCATTATCCTCCTTCTGGCCCTGTGTAGGATCAGGCCTCAAGAGATGCACATCCTAAGTCCTGAACGTCATGTGATAACACAAGGCCAGGCAGACAGTATCACGTGATCAGTATCTCCTTGGCAGATTTATTTCTGGAATGGTTTTCCATGACATTAGCAGTGTGTCTGGCACTGCTCCCCACCCAACAGTTAAAGTTACTTCACTTGAGGGAGGCTGGCTGCAATCCAGACCTTCTGTTTATCCAGGACTCTTCTGGCTGAGACAAGTTGGCTGGAGTCTGCACCTTCTGTTTTCCCAGAGTGTGCCAAGGAAGCTCTGATGCATCCAGTTGGTTTTATTCTCCACATACTCTCTTTTTAGCCAGCCTTGTATCTTCTCTTAGTGAGATACACAATACTGTAATATGATGGTATTCTTATGAAATTCTCTGCATTATGTTTTCATTAGCTTTTCTCCAAAATCGATCCATGAATATTGAACAATAAGCATTGTCATGCAGATTTTTACCAGATTTTACATCCCTCAGTGATAGTGAAGAACTGGTAGCCTTATGTTTTCTCTGTAAAAGTACTAGCCATTAATATAATTTTTTCTTGGCTGGACCAATCTCTCTCAATTTCCTGCCAATATTTCTTATCTTTTTAGGTCCTTCATTATTATTTCTCTGTTGTCACAACACCTTCCAATTTAATATCATTTCAGAGTTAATTAACATGCCATTTACCCAGGTCATTAATGATGATGATAATTAAAACTGGACCAATTATCGTCTCCTGGTGCAGTACTCTCCATGTAATGAAGGAGTTTGACAGAGGTGGAAGTTTCAGTTTGAAGCTCAAAATAATGAATTTTAAATTAAACTTCTACTTATTTTATCTGTCATAGTTGCTCATTATTGATGGACAGCAGCTGAGAACTGACCCATCTACCGTAATGGATGAAGTACAGAAATTCCTGGGAGTCTCTCCTCACTATAATTACTCTGAAGCCCTAACGTGAGTTAATTAATTTATCATTTTCACATGTTCCTAACATTCCTAAAATACCAGTTAGTGTGTAAGTAAGGTCACTGCAAAATAAAGCCTCCCATACTTGTTTGAGCTGTCAGCAGGATGTATTCCTCAGAACACAGCTCAGGGTTAAATTTTCCACAAGTCATCCACTGAGCCACTCGGTGCTGACAGACAAAACTTTGTGACAATTGTGTAGGAATTTTGGATCAGTCAAAAGAAATTTTACTTCCATAAGTGGAACACAGAATGCTGACATGCGTGAACAGGAAGGAAATAGAATTAGTTTCTCTTTATTTTTGACTTCAGCTGAAAAACAGATTCAGTGGTATCATTCAGCAACGTAACGTCCGCTCTGTACCTCATAAATACACGTGCACACAGACCTTTTGGATTCTGACACTTAGATCTGGTTGCCCTTAAAATAAGGCTGATAACTTTAGGTTAAACCTTTTAAGTCTTCAGTCTAAACTTCAAAGATTTGTCCTCCTTGAAGTATTTTACAGCTTTTACACCACAAGATATTTGTTTCAGGTTCGACTCACATAAGGGATTCTGGTGTCAGCTCCTGGAAGAAGGAAAAACAAAGTGTCTTGGAAAGAGCAAAGGCAGAAAATACCCTCCTATGGATTCTGAGGTAAACTGTTATGCTCATTGGCATTGTGCAGGGATTCAGCTGCCACATGTGGGACGTGATGCAGGCAAAACCATAAGAAGGGAGAGAAGACCAAATGAAGTGCTTCTGAAAGCCTGTCCCCTTTACCTTATGGACTTAAGCAGCAGGGGCTCCACAGCACATATGTTTCCTCAGTCATGGTCAGATATTTGTATTTCTGTCTGGTCCCTTGTTCCTGAGAGTAGTTAGACCCTGACAAGTAATGCAGACTCTTACCCAGTTTTAAGAGAGGGTAAGTTCTGTTTCCATGAATTTTCTAAGTACCTTCCCCAGAGAAATGCTCAAATGAGGAAATCTCTGTCAGATCAAATGCTGCAGCAGTTTAGTCTCCAGTAAGTAGTTTTATGTTGATTCTGTCCTGCATTCCCATTTCATTTAGCCTGACTAAAATGCAAATAAAAACTTACAGTTTGAGCAGCAGTAAGAATTAATGTGCCAAGTAAGCCAGGATTTTTTTTATCCTGGTACTTAAATTGTAAGTAACTTCACACCAGTAGTCATACTGACACAAAATCATTGAGTGAGAAGGATTTTGGTCAGAGATAAGACAAGACTGTATTTGTTTACTGTTGTCTTTTTCAACTCTAAATACTTCTCAAAATGAGGTTACTAACTGATATATGTCTGCCTACAAAGATAATTTAGAAGCTTTCATTTCAGTCACAGTGCAGTAAATTCAAAGTAACTGCATCAACCTCAGTGTGATTCTATATTTACATGACTATCTGAGAGTAGAATCAAATCCTTGACTTCAGTGTTCATTTGGATCTCTGTTTCTTTTGAAATTACCTTTTAGAGTTCAGTTCCTAACTGAAGAGCTTAAACTTGCATGCAGTAGATAGCATAAAACCATATAAATTGTATAAGAGAAAGTAAAGTTTTGACACATGTCAAACAAACTTTGAAACATCAAATTCATAACAACTGCAGTACAGCCTTTTATTAAATAAAAATGCCTCCTTTTGTATCCATCAGTGCAGGGCCTTTCTGTCAAGCTACTACAGAGATCACAACGTGGAACTGTCAAAACTTCTTCACAAATTGGGACAACCCCTGCCATCATGGCTGAGACAGGAGCTGCAGAAAGTGAGATAGCATTGGAAAACAGCTGTTTGAAATCTCCCTTCCACACTTCAGTCATCATACCTAAACTCTCCAGCAGCTACCAGAAGGTCTTGTAAGATATACCTCTTCAAAAAAGTGTAAAAGATAGAATTTATTTCCATATGCTGGCATGTGGATTGTAAAAAATACATGCATTTCTTAGAGCTCTGATGGGCCAGATCTTTCTTACAAACATTTCTGGGCCTGTGGACTTGTGGACTACTGTGCGCAAATGTGGAAGTTATTTACAGCTGGTAAAAGCATCAGAAATACATGACCTGTCCAATTTCATGGTAAATATTTACATTTTTATATATCAGTTTAAAAGTATTGTGTCTCATGTAGGTTTTGTAGCCCATTGTTAGGCCACTGACAGTTTTTCTTACTGTTTGATTATTGTGTTGCATAAGGTAAGAAAAGTTAATGTAGCACAAAATGCCAAGTGTACTTCTGCCTTTGGAATCAGCCTGGTAATAACCCAAAGTGTGTACAAACACAGGTGAGAAGTACAGTTTATGTGATGTATATGATTCAGCCGTGCACAGCAACTAAATACACAGAGCAAAATCTGGAAGCCGCTGGCAAAAGCAGTGTAGAGAAAACCAAGCTCATACAAACAAAACTATCATAGGAACCTGTGATTATATCCTGTAACAGCAAACCCTTACAGTGTGGTAAGGACCTTTGTCCATAATTATGTCTGATCTTGTACTGACTGAAATGTTAGAATATAGCCATTATCTGAGCAGAAATTAATTTGGACATGTGAAGCACAAAAATTGCAGTATAGTCCTCATGAACAGTATTAGACTTAAACAATTGCGACTCAAACTGGAGCAGTGGAAGAAACTCCTGGTTCTGTGAGCAGCCAGATCCAGGCACTGCACTCCCAGGCTTGCTGTGAATCAGGAGTATCTGCACTGAAACGGATGAAAAACTCAAAAAGAGCGGAAAGAGATCCATACTTTTATTGCCTTAAGTTGCACTACGATTTTTTCTTTTATTTGCCTTTTTGCTTTCCAAGATCCTTCAACCTTATCAAAATTGTAGCACATTTCAGTAACCTTCAGTTTACATCAGCTGCAAAATTCTGTCAGATTTCAAGAAGAAAATATGGGTCCTGGTTGCAAACATCTTAAACATATTTGATATTAAAAATTGAGGAAGAAGATCGGTGACAGCTTCAGCTGACTGTGACCTTAATGCTTCCGCACTGAACTTTGGCTCTGAGTGTTTCTAAAGGCATGAAGGGGTAGTGAAAACAAAAGAGAACTACAGTACTAAATGCAGTGTTTTATACAGTAGCTCTTATAATGTTTTCATACTTTGTTTTAGGGCGAATACTTAAAAACGTGCATCAAATGGTGGAAAAACTTTCTGTGTCTCAGTGCTGTTTTACGACATTCCTGTAATCATATGATTTAACTTTCAAGGTAATGGAATGGAAACCAGTCTGTTATTCCCTAAATAGAAAACAGATGTTGAGATCCTTACTGTACCTCTAACTGGTAATCTTTATTTATTGATTTTGTCTATGTAATACGTGGTTTTGATAAGCCTGTAAAGAAAAAAATCTAGACAAATTTGCTGTATATACCAGTATTCTTTACACAGCACATTTTTGCTAAGGGAATATGCATGATTAATGATGAGGACCTGCTAGAGTAGACATTTTTTAAGATGAACATCTTTATTATTTATTAGACAGAATGAGAATTTTCATTTCATTTTAAATATTCACTGTCGTGTGGATTTGTCTCAAAAGCTGACTTGTCTTAAAATACTCCTTATTTGATAAAAGAAATACTCTGGATTTTGAACATCTGTAGAAGCAAGTACTCTGCGTGCTATGGACAGCTCATGCTTCCTGCAAGCATCTATATAGATTTGTTACAATTAAATTGAATAACTGGAGAAAATACCCGGGGTTTTCATCCCGGCGCGATTGATTTTACCCTTGATGTAACCTGATGTAACATCACTCAAACATTTTTAAAAAATCCACAGGGATTGCACAAAGCTCCTGTTGTGCACTGCTGCCTCAGTTACTCCACGTTCTTCAGTGGAACAATTAGAAAATAGAGGAAAATGGGAAAAACCTTGGGCACCTATCAAGTGCCTGATATTTTCAGGGTGAGAGAACCGTCTGCACAGATATTTGAGTGCCTCCTACATGCAGGAGGAACGGCCTTCAGCCACATTCATAAGTTCATTCTTTGTTTTAAAGAATTCCCTCTCTGTCTTCCTTCTCTGGGAGAAGAATGGGAATGAGTGGGCAGCCAAGGCCAGAGCAGTGATGGGGACATGCACATTGGTCACATTGTCCCCTGGGAAGTTGTACAGCCCAACGGTGGTCACCACGAGGCACTGGCATAATAAGTCCTCCACATGCATGACCTTGGCCTTGGATAGATTGTTGCTTTTTTGTAAAAGATATGAAGCCACATCTGTTTTCTCCAGAGCTATTCTACTTAAATATGTTCTTACATTTGTAACAGGAGCCTTTAAAAAACAAGAGTGACTTTTAACATGCAGTCAGCTTGATGAAGGATGAGGAGGCTGAGCACAGCATGCAGGCAGCAGCTAGATGAGTTATTCCCCGTGTCATAGGATGGACATGAGTACAGCAGAGTAAGCAAGTCATACCACATGAGTTATCTGGCAAAGTTTAACCTCTCTCTTCACAGCTTACCTACAACCAGTGTTTGGTTTCCAGAAATAGACTATCAGTATTAATACTCTTAAAAAAAATACTGATTTCTTACAGTGAATTTCTGTTTGCGAGTCCAAGTCGGATGTTTGATTGTGGCTGGTAACACAGCCATGGTTTCTGTTCCCCTGGTAGGTAACTGCACAAGCAATTTCTTTGACAACTGCGTGATTATTTGAGCTTCGCCTTTGTTTTCTGAAATCAGATTCTGAAATTTGCTTTCTGCCGACCTCTGTGCCGTTAAAAACCAGTGTGTGGTTATGAGCAGAAAGTGACCACTTGGGGGGGTGTAAACACAGAGCCTGATACTCAATTACCTAATTATTTGAGCAAACATTCCTGAAAATACTGTGATATTTTCCCAGTTCTACTTGTGCAGAAAGAATTAGTTTGAATGATTTGCAGACTATCTTGTACAGAATATCCTTTTTCATTGCTTAAAAATGTGAAACTTCCTCAGGAAGAAATTAAATAGATATTTCGATGTTTATAGATGTAATACTCTTGTCATTCACATTGAATGAATATTGCCGGAAACATTTTTCTCAGAGTTTTTTTAAATAAAAAAAAATAGATATTATTCTGATAGTGGCATGGTATTTGAAGTGCAACAATAAACTCTGATAAGAAAATGTAGTGCTGCGTGGAAGTGCCTTTCGTGTTCACAGAAGTTGTCCTTTTCCAGGTCGGTTATCAGCTATTGCAGCTTGACACTGAGCTACAACACAATCCAGCAGCACAGGAGCAGCACGAAATGTTTTCAGAAATGAAAAAATGTTGCTTACTCTTGCTGTGAGTGAATATTGCTGCTTTATGCAGCTGCTCGTTTTACTGCTTTTGCTTCCTGCTTACTTTTTATTTCTTGCGCCAGAAATTGCTAATGTGCTGGAGAAACGTCTCCAGAGTTTGCTGTTTGTAAGATAACAACCAGAATTTATTCAAATTACTTGCCTTAGGGATTCAGTGGCTGTGCCAATGCATCAGCCTACACAGACATGAGAAAACCCTTCTTAGGAGAAACCTCTAAAATATGGTACGAATGTCTAAAGGAAAATTCAGAATAGAAAACTGTACTTATCTAGCTGGGCGAAAGCTGCTTAATATCTTCATAGGAGTGGGGAAAATAGGAAACCTACGTTAACAAAATACTCCGTTCACTACAGAGATAAGATGCAACCTATAATTAAGTAGTCTAAGCTTTTTGTATAATACCCATCTCCATAATCTATTAAGAATAATAGAAGTGAAGTGATAAAGTAATAAGAGGTAGTAAGCAAAGGGAAGAGATCCTTGCTGCAAATAATACCTGCTTGGCCTCTCTCTCCAGTTTATCTGCTTTCATTTAATATTTCTTTTTAGTTCTTCAAGTCTCCAAATTCTTAGAGCTCAAAGGCAAAAGACACTATTTTTTTTTGTCTCTGTGCACCACATGGATGAAGACAGCACAAGTCAGCATGAAAGGATAAATCCCAGGAGCAGGAGGGCAATCAACAGCTGAAACCAAGGACTAGGGAAACCTGAATGGAGGAGGAGTTTAAGACAAAGTAAGAGTGATAATTTCAAAAACATACATTGATCTTGTGTCTTCACCAGGCTGAGGATGACAAATAATAGTTAAATAAGATGCTGGGCTCTGAAGGGTACAGTTTATTAGGGAGATTTAGACTTGTCATTAGGAAGTGTTTCTTTATAGAAGGTGACCAGACTCTAAACAGGCTCCCTGGACAGGTGGTTTATGCCCCAGGCCTGTCAGTGTTTAAGAGGCATCTGGAAAATGCCCCACAACAGGCTTTAGTTTTGGGTCAGCCCTGAGGTGGTTGGGCAGTTGGTCCCTGCCAACTGAAATGGTCTGGTCACTACTATTATATTCCACCCTGTACTAATTAAAATTGAGGGTGTGGGAATCTGGCCAGCATTAACCTGCAAATTAAGCATTTGCTTATATGGACTGGAAAAGGTGTTCACCTAAAGGGATGGCTTCATTTTTCTAGCACACCTTTCACAGCCTATTCTTTCTTCTTAGTCCATGGTTATCAAATAACAAGCAGGGATCGTTTTAGCGTTTATGACTGGACCAGGCACAGATACACATAGACACGCACGTGTATCCACATAGGTAAAGCAGCACCGATGTCTCGGCCAGCTGAAGGGCTCTGCTTTGCTTTGGAGAGTAGCTGCGGCCTTTTTTCCATGGATCCCTTAGTCCGTTTGCCCCCGAGGGTGCTACTCGGTAGCTTCAGAAAGCCCCAGGAAGGGGTTGGTTCCCTTTACATTTCGCGCGTTGCCCCCGCCCCTGGGTTGTCGCCCTGCGCGCCCCGAGGCCCCGCCCACCGCCCGTGGCCCCGCCCACGTCTCCGCCCGAGTCTCCGCCCGTGCCCAGTTCCCGCCGCCGGCGCGCGAGAGGTCGGTCGCGCGGCGAGGGGGTGTCCGCGCGGGCGGGCGCGCGGGGCGGCCGTTGGCGGTGAGGGGGCGCGCGGCGGGCGCGGGAAGCGAAAGAGGGGCCGAGGCTCTGAGGGAGAGGCTGAGGGTGAAGCTGAAGCCGGCGGTGCTGGTACTCGCGGACCGGGCGCGCTCTCCTCCACAGCGGAGCCGCCGCGGCAGAGGAGCGGAGAGAAGCGGGCCGAGCAGCAGGTGGGCTCCGTGACGGGAAGGGCGGCCGGGTGGAAGTTGTGAGGCGGCGCGGGGCCGAGGCCCGCATGAGAGAAGGAAAGAAGGGAGGGAAAATGGCGGCTGCCACGTGGCGGGGTGGGGAGCGGTGATCCATGACTCCATGGGGGCTGCCGCCTGTGGCTGACTCCCTTCCTAGGCATGGAAGAGCAGAGCCTTGCGGATTGGCACAACTTGTACCTTCTTGTGGGTATGAGTCGTTGACTGTAGCAAGTAACAAACCGAGTCTGCCGTGGGACTGGCCGTCTCCCCCTATTGTGTTTTTTGGTTGTTGAGTTTTCAGTTTTCACCTTTTCTGTCCCCAATAAGTGATTACAGCCCAGTTTTTAAACTTTTTTTTATTTTATTTTACAGGAGCGCAGAAGCTGAAAATATGGAGACTATCTGATCTTGAAGATCTTTCCCCAAAAAGTATGTGACTGGGTGTATAGTACGTAATAAGCTCTTCAGGAGTGAGATTTTTATCGGGAAAAATAACGATTTGATAATTTATGTTTAGTGATTAATCTGCTGCGACTTGTTCTCTAAAATAGGTATAGGTTTGGTGTTTCATTTTAAGCCATGCTTCATTTTTACGTGGTTTATTGTCAGAAAAATAACACCCGAGTGCATTACTTTAAGGAATGGGAGGAATGGGGTTTGGGTGTAGATGCATCAGAAAAAATCCACTATTCCTACCGTAAAAGTCACGTTGTCAGTACTCTTGTTTGCCAGACTAGAGGCATCCGAATCCACGGATTTCTCGGGGATATTCTGTGCAAGGGGAATGTCTTTTTCAATAAGCACGTGAGTTCTAAGCAGAATCTGCAGTTACAGGAGCAGAGGGAAACACGAGGTCGATACTAAAAGCATTGTTTCAGCGCATCCTGCTGTTCGATGATGTCTGTTTGCTGTCCTGTATATTTTCCCGGTAACAATATTAAACTGCCTCAAACTTGTTTTTACAGGGGAAAAACACTCTTGAGTTGTGATGACAGAAGAAGATGGGGGTAAATTCCACATGTGAATTCTAGGAGTAGCTGTGACTAAAATTTTAATTTTTACTGGGAGGGGGGTGGATCTGTTTCATTTTGATGCCTTTGTGAGTGGTAATATTTCTGGTTATCAAGCAGAGCTAGAAAAGGCTAATTTTAGGCTAGATCTTAGTCTCGATTTTTAAATAAAGTTAAGATTTTGAACTTTAATGAGAGATTTTGCAGTTCTTCTCATAATTGCAAAGAGGGGCTGGAACACAGCTTACTGTGCCTAAAATTAGCCTGCCTGCTTCTATACAAGTACAGTTGGGATGAGTAGCCCATTTTGTGCAGCTTTCAGGGATGTGCTGCTCCTCTTTGGGCTGTCCCTAAGTGTTGAGCAATTACAATAATGGTTTTGGTAGTTCAGTGGCTGTGTTGCACTGTCCTGTGGCCGACCACACTGCAGGAGTATTAAATCCAGTGACACGTGCACCTTCAGTGGCGGCTCCTCTGCTGCTGAAGTATGTTAGAAAGGTGGTTGCAAAGAGTGTCCGTGTACTGCAGAAGCTGAAGGTAAGTTTTTGAAGTCTAGAAAATGAATGTGGAAACTTACAGTCATGATTTTGCTATCTATGCCAATATAAAGCGTTCAAATGTATGAATAAATCAATAAAGAGACTTTGGCTGCAGGTGTGGTTTCCTTCTTTCTGCTGGTAACCAAGATTAGACTTGGGTATGTTCATTGGAATGACTTACACTTGCCAAATCTGCCTGTTCTGGGGATACACCTTTTGGCAGAATCTGTGGTTTCAGGTGGCGGATGCATTGTCTGGGAACCATTCCAGGAGGGGTATGACTTTGATCAGAGGTTGCTGCTTCAGGGCAGAAACAGCGACTTTGAATATAGCTGCTTTTTCAGCTGCAGTTCCTGGGGGCTCCATATTCACAAAAACAGGTGGAGCTCCAGTAGATGGTGAATCACTGCAAAATCAGAACATTTTTTTTACTTATAGTCTTAGCTAACACCACCTGTGCTGACACAGTCTCCTATAGAATATTTTCCAGTTAATAAGGAAAGTTTTTTGCTAATTGTTCCAAATAGGAGGTTTAGGGTAAGGGGGCTTTGAATGGGCTGGGATACAAAGTCTATGGAGCTAGAACTGAAAACATCAGCAGGCAGTGTAATTACTGCTAAGTGTTTGGCAACTGAGGTGGGATTTCCTCTTGGGAGTGGATGGAGTGGAAGTGTGGACTCTTAGTTACAACATGGATTAGACTGTGGAAATTACTTCTGCTGGTAGTGTTACGTTTTGTTAGGGAGATCAAGGAACTGTCATAGGAAACATCATCTTATTTTTCAAGCATATACTTTTGCTGCCACAGTGGAAGTACAGCTGAGTGGATATTCTGTGTGAACTTATAATAAGTGATACCACACCTGTTTAACTGGGGGTGTGTGATTACTCTCTCCTTTTAAACAGGTCTATCATGTGACATCCTTACTGCTGGGCATTCCGAGGTCGTGGCTGCCAAGCCTGGGAGGCAACAGTCCTGAGTGTGTACTTTGAGTTTCCTTTTCTCCAAGAGGACTTGGCTTGTGTAGTAACCTTAGTGCTTCCAGAAAATACTTTTCTTACCTTTCACAAGCAGATGCTAGATAGACTGGCCAGGAAAGGTCTGGGGCTGTCCCAGAACAAGGTGTGGGCAGGAAACTGCTGCTCTTGTGGCAGGCACACTGATGCAAAGTGGCTTCCTTAATTTTTTAGTGTTTTTTTTTTTTTTTTGTGCCTTGCTGTGGCTCTATGAAGAAAGCCAGGGGTAGGTAAATGAATTGGAAGCAGCAGGAGTAGGGTTGGAGATTGGTTTCTCCAGGGATCTTCTTGAGTATAAATACTATAGCACAGAAAGGCATGAAATAGTTGCAGTAGCATTGAAAATGGAGAATATTGAGGACTGACCTTTTGTTCTATACAAGCTGTTACAGTGCTGTGAGTATTTCTGGAATTAAGGCAGCTAAGGTTCTAGGTGTTCTGCATGTAGTTATAAAATGGGATCTTGGTTTATCTGGTGTACAGGTAAATCCCCTTTTTGGGAGGTTTTTTGGGGTCAGGATAAATTTAATAGATTTTGTGTGTCAGTTGCAGTGATGCTTCTGCTCTTGTATATTCTCTGTAAAATGAACAAAAACTTGGGAAGATGAGGGGGGCTGCATCTAACGAAGTCTTTACAGTGTTGAGGAGCCTGAATAGATTACAGAGTGGTGTTCAGGATGGTCATTGGTAGTAGAAGTGCCAAGTGCCAATAGTTTATGCCACTATTAACACTGCGGCCAACCTGCTTAATAGAAAAAAACCTTAGCATAGGCTGAAAAGCAGCAGGGGGTTTTATACAACCTCATTTATTAAAAACGTTGAATTGAGGGGAGAGCAGCAAGGGTCAAAACATTCTTAGGCAGTTTTAAGAGTATAGGATTAACTTACTTGTGACAGCCTAACTGGTGTGAGTTAACACAGTGGGAAGGAATTCTGTCATACAAGGCAAATTTCCCTTTTTGAGGAAATAGCCCTAAGCTTATAAAATAGTTTCAAGAGCACCCTTTCTCGTTTAATAAAGCTCACGTGAAGTTTACCCAGCTGATGTTCCTGCAGCACCTGCTTGTACAGCCACTGTATTAATGTACAGAAGTTGTAGTCAGTGTGGCAGCTTTTATTGTTTACATGTACATCATCAGGCTCATTGAACAAAAATGAGAATGGCATAACACGGAGACAATTTCATTTTATGTTAGAAACTGAAAAGGCATGCTCAGCATGGAAACAGTAGTGCAACATTTTAAACTCTAATAAAGCATCCTATTAAAAGAGCAGTACTAGCAAACTACTGTACTAAATCTGTTTACTACACTTAGTATGCAGGCTTAATCCCACCCCCAAGTATCGTATTTCAACTTCTAAAAGAAGATTATTTCCCCTGTACACAATGCATGTATTGCACTATATAGACTACTTCACCATAAGTCTCAATGGTCTTGTATAGCAAAGCTTGGATGGTACAAGTGGATACATTTTGACAGACGTACTTCCCTTGTAATTAAATGGGCTATATATAAGTAAAAATGTAATGGTTTCAATGTTCATTAGCACAGTCTTTCATATTGGTCTAACAGCAGGTGGTCACAGTACCGTGATTTTTGACATCTTTTTAAATAATATACTTCACACGATTTCAAATAGCATGGAATTACAGAGAACTAAAATATATTAAAGCACCTCATGTACTAGTTTAGCACCATTTTTCCAATAAGATATTTAAATTAGTCATGAACCTTGAAAACTTATGTGTGAGGTCAGCAAGAAATTAAGAGCCAAGTTTTCAGTCACATGGGCTTCTGCAATATCAATGCCCCTTTGTATGCAATTGAGTTGTGGGTATTTGTTATAACACGAGAGAGACACAGAACCATACAGAAATGAATGATTGCCCACTTATAGCATGAATGCAAGCATCCCACTTTTTCACAAGACACCACACAACATGTCATAGCCAGAGTGTTTGGGGAATAGGGAACAGGGAAACAGTCACTGCTAGTCACAGTTTGCACAATCACTATGTGGTGACACATCTGCCACACTTGTCACGCTGGAGTGTTTCATGGCCCACAGCTTTTCAGTTCATCTTTTTATGGGCGTGTTTGTTAATGGAATATGCAGAGCACACTTGTGATGGTCAGAATGGCCTTTGACGGGGACTGTGGAGATGGTGCTGAGCTGTCCTGGCTGCCTCTCAACTGCAGTCACAGGCTGATCCTGTTACTGTTGCACTAAGATGATGATAACCTGCTATGTTCTGTGTTCTAGGTTCAGTGGGGTGGCCCTTTCTAGAAGGACACTAAGCTGGTTATCGGTGCATTTTTATAATAAGTTGTCAAAGTTTTCACAGCATACGGAACAGTATTTGGAAAAAGAGATTAAATGGAATCAAGATGTGTCAATACTTTAGAAGTCAGTGAAAACTCTCAGCTTTCCTGTAAAGATCAACCTGAACCAGTGCTGCAACTAAGAGAGAGCTGTCTGAATATTACCTTGTAGAAAACAGGAGTTTAAGACTATAGACCTTGTCAGACAGGTTTGGCTCAACATCTCCATTGAATGTGTTTATAACTTTCTCTTGTAGGATTGACAGAGGTTCTTTGCACACAGTAAAGCCCAGCAATGAGAAAAGCGGGATATTTTTTAGTCTGACACTGTGGTAAACAGGATAAGTAAATCCTCTCCAAAATGCTGTATTTACTCAAAATTACAAATTTCAGAAATCAGACAAATGTTACTTATCTAGGGGAAGGAAAATAAGTGTTCATTTGTTTTTGATTTAGCTCTTGCAGCTGTGCAGGATGTTTGTAAGGAAACAGTCAAGTGTACTACCTGTTTCACTTGGGAATGTACTTTATGCACACTAAACTGTGAGAAAATTTATCAGAATAGCTGGGGATCTGATTATTGGCAATTATTTATCTTCTAACATTTAATACATACTCAGAATTACTTAGCAAGAATCAGTCTGCTAATGATCTCATTAGCTGCTGAAACATGAGTCAAATTTAGAGGACTGAGTGTAAGATCATAGGGATAATAGGCAGACAGTCAAGAAATTATTAAATAAACTAATAGACTGAAGATTAATTGAGATCTGTAATTAATTCTAGAGAAGCTTGGAGCATAAATAGCTTGGAGCTACTGCAGTCTTCCCGTGGACAGTGAGTCTCCCAGTGAACTCTCCAGCTGTCCTGCTCCAGTGTTACTCTCAGCTGGCTATCACTTTCCCCTCAGATACATGTAACTCATTCCTGCAATACATAAACTTCCTTACCACAGAGGACAGTAATCCCTAACTGGAAAGGTTGTGTGTATACAGCTTGGATTTAACAAAAAGGAAAACACACGTATCAGGAAAATGTGTCTGTTTCCACCCACTGTGGGCCCCAGCTGTGCACTGTCTGTGCCCTTCAACTTGTCCTGCTTCAAAGTTTGGTTTTCATTCCAGACATTCATAGTTTGGTCACACTTTTTATCCAGGGCACAAAAGAGGATACTTTTGTGTAGACACCTGGGGAATCTTTGACCCCACAGCCGTAGCCCCAGGAGGTCACACCATACACAACCCAGCTTTCCCCTGGACGTTCACACATCAGTGGTCCACCACTGTCTCCCTGACAGCTGTCAACACGTTTCTGTTCCTGGACGTTTCCAGCACAGAGCATTCTTCCCGTGAATCTTCTTTTGTAGCGCTCTTCACATACCCTCTTGGGAAGTAAGGGGATGGCAGCCTGTTGTAGTGTTCTTGAATAAGCCCGTCCTAAAAAGAAGACCCAAATTATTTTCTCATTACAGTGGTTAGTCTTGGAAACATAAATGGGATTTAATCCAATTTATGCTCTCAGTCTTCACACTGTTTTGTCCTTAAATAACATGACTTGAAGCAAGACTACTGAAAAAAATCTACTGTGCATTAAATATAGTACTAAAATATATATTGTACATGTGAAATATAGATGCTTTAAAAAAAAAAAAGTAGCTTGTGTTCTCTGGATCTTTCCAAGGCTGGAGTTTGGTTTGTTCCAAGCACTTTGTGTCTTCTACAAGAGTATATACTTCATGGGGAAGTATATACTTACATGGGGAAGCAATTTTTGGGAGTCTTGAGCAGTGGAGAGTAAAGTCATAGAAATACCTAATTTCTGGGTCACCAGTTCAAATCCAATCTAGCCCAGCCTGACAGGTGCTGTATCTTCTGCTGGCTTCCAAGTTGAGCATCCAAATTTGGATCTTTGTACTTCTTTTCTATAGCTTGCACCTCTTTTTCAGGTGAAAGCATGGAAAATGAAAACCAGTGTTGGTTTGGCCTTTTTAAAGTAAAAATCTTAATAGTTGTAAAGTAATTATGATTCACACAGTAAGTGTGAAATGTCAGCTGAGGTATTGGATGATGTCATTTCTTACCATAATTGAAGCCAATTATTGCTGTGGTTAATGTTTCCTGAAATAGATGTCCTAAGTTAACAACATTGTAGGACTTCAGTGAATTTATGTAGGAAGGCTAGACAGAGCTGGGCAATGAATTAACAATTGTTTGTAGCAAAAAAAGCCACCCTCCAAGTCTCTCTCCTGTATTGTAGTACAGTGACCCAGACATCTGTGCACGCAGATCAGTGCATGTGAGGAGGAAGAACTGATACTTGGCCGTGCCGCCTTGTCTCCTTGCCAGTTTGAATGAGTCACTGGAACAAAGGCTCAAGTGTGGTTGCTGACTTGCACTGTATTCAGCACCATAAAAACATAAAAGTAAAACATGGTTATCAGTTAGTAATACATTTAAAGGACAAAGACCTTTGAAGAGGAAGAATCTTGTACTGACCGAAAAAGTGACTAGTGCAGATTGCACTGTGGCTCTCATAAATTTCGGCAAGATGTTCTCTTAAATCTGACTGCTGGTTGAAAGTGTCAGTGGTAACAAGGGAGAACTAAAATGTCACTTGAAATTCTATTTCATCTATGTTTTCTGTCCCTTTTTCTATTGAAGTAGTGTAATTTAAATAGTCTTTCCAAAATTAAAACATGCATGGTCCTTACCTTTAAAACCCTAACTGTGTTAGAGCTGTTAGTTATGTACTGAGGCAGGGAGTGATATTCTGCTGCACAGGGTGTGCCTGGCGACAAATAAGCTTTTTATTTGGGCTTGTCAGTCTAAATTAGGCCATTTTACTGATGGGGTCTCTGATTTAGAGTGACATGGTTAATGGCTGCTTTTCAAACACAAACTAAATTCAGTCAATAAAATGTTGTCATTCCTGGTTAAGGATCAGGAGAGAAAGTATTCCCCTATGCAAAAACAGTACAATTGTTTGATTTTGAGCATTTTCTTATTTTAAGTCTCTGAGATTTATTTTTTTTTAAAAGCAGCCTCAGATAGCATGATTGGCACATGGAAATCATTAAAACATTTTTACCTGTGTCACCCCATCCAGTGATATAACAGTTGGGAGCAGTTTTCTGTGGTCTCTCTCTCCTTAATGGCAAACAAGCAGGTAAGACGTGGGTGCTGAACCTGGCACACTGTTCCTCTGGGCCCTGGAGCCTCACCAAGGCAATGTCATAGTCGCTGCTGTCAGGCCTGTACTCTTTATGCATCACAATCTGTTGCACTCCAATTTCTTCCTCGTACTCCTCTGGTACCAGGGTGTGATAGTCTCCGACTCGCACAGCGTAATTCCGAGTGTTGTTGCCATACCTGAGATTGAGGTGAAAACAAATAGGGCTGGCTCATGCAAAGTCAGGTCCTAAGCAGGCAAACAGATTTCATCAGGGTCTCTATTATTTATAAAACTAATGATACCAAGAGATGTTTTTAAAGAGCAAAAATGCTCTCTGAGGTGTTTGGATTGACATTCAAGTACAAATACAAATACAAAAATCTTCTGAATTTTCAGATTGGGCTCTGTTCCTTTTTGTATATTTTCACAGGCAAGTTTCTTATGACCATCTGCCATGACCGACACTGATTTCAAAGGTGCAAGGTGTGCATTATAAATGTATTGAGTAACATGAACTGCCAGTAATTACAATGAAAAACTGAGTGCTAACATCATTGTGATGGTCCAAATAATTATTGAAGTGAAAACAATGTTCAGGCCTGCTTTGTAGGTTGGTTGAGAAATTCTGGAGGCTTAGATAACTTGATAAAAACCTCTTACATCAACTGCAGTTATAGTAAGGAAGACAAAGCATATATACATCACAACATTTGTTGTCAAAGTGACAGAAGGCCTGTAAACCTTAGACTTGTTTTTCATCTCATATGATCTCAGTTTCTTTCACATTATAGACTAAATGGTAAATGCATTAGAAATTATTACTGTGGCTGAAATAACAATTTTCTGTGCATGCCTTTGGAGATTTTTGTGTTACACAACACACAGCCCTTGGTAAAATTCGAACAAGGGAGTACTGTTGGGTACATGTATTTATTTTAAAATCTGGCTAAGCTAACAGAAGTATTTTTCCTTTGAATTATCCTAAACAGCCTTCAACAGGAAATTTCTAATACTTTTGCAGAAAATACCCCACAGTGTTCCATCACCTTCTAACCTGTACCTGTTCTTTTTATACCCTCCAGCAATGTGCTGGTCTCCATAGCTTGCTAAAGCTTGCTTGAGGAGCAGCAGACAAAGCAGGAACATTACAGTTCACTGCACAATATATAGCTGTACCACTGAATATTTCTTCTAGTTGTGGGTTGCATTCCTGGTTGACTGAAAAGCTTGCTTTGTCTAATTCTGCAGATCTTCAGGTCTTCCATGAGCAACATTTCACTTGTAGGCTTCTAAGGAGAGAGCTGTAGGCTGTGAACAAACATCTGTTCATCTGAACATGAACTTCTACACAGGATAAATGAAGGGGTTTTTTTCTATGCCGCATATTTATAATTATCCAAAGTAATTTTTTTTTAATGTATAGACCTTCAAATTCCCCACAGGTGTCAGAATCACTCTGAATAAAACTTATAATGAGATGAGTGAGTTATAAAATGAAAAATAGCTTCAAACCACTTTTGATCTTAAATTATATGTCTGTGAAATTACAGAAACCACTATACTACTTGTGAACAATTCTGTGTTTAATTTTTATCCCTAGTACAGATGAGCCCACTTTGGTTACCTAAGCAGTGTTCCAATTTCCGGGATATGAGAAATGGTATACCGGCCTTTCTCTTGTCTGCCTGCGGAAAATATGTGAAGAAGGCGCTTGATCTATAGATAGCTCTTGGAAACCTATCCCCTTAAAATCACTCTGAGCTCACTGGGAAGTTAAGCCCAGGCTGTTCAATGACAGCTCAGAGCTAAAGGCTCCTTCTCTCTTTTACAGTGAACAGTAGTGCATCCACAGGCTGTTGGAGCTGCAAGCTTAGGGCTAATTGCAGTTTTAATGCAACATATGGGGCCAAACAATACTTTGGTCACTGAGGCCACGTGTAACAGTTTTAGGGTAGCCTGTAGCAGACCCTTGAGTGGCTGTGCCCATCTGGAAGGATCCCAGTGTATTTTGCTCCAGTCATGCTGTTGTCCCATGATGTGGATATGTTCAGCAAAGTATCCAAAATGGGCATTCCTTGGCAGCACATTCCGATTTCAAGCCTCTAATCAAAGGCTTTTTCAAAAGCTTACGTGTCATCCTTGGTAATCACTATAGAGATGATGAACAGGACCATAGGAGGCCATTTGCTCTGAATTTTCATGAAAGGAACTGAAATGCTTTCATAGTTCCACAGAAACAACTGGAACATCAGTTGGAAGTAGCAGAAATTTTACTGAGCTTGACCATTTCAGCTTGAAATATTACCAGGAAAAGTCCTTCATGATTTCAGGGAACACAAAAATGAAAAGATGTGCATTTGGTGCTGGGCAAAGGTAACATTCTGCATTTGAGTAAAAGTATATCTGACTCTTCATTTGAGTTACTAGAGAGTGAAAGGAAATGCTCAAAGTCCAAATTTAAAACATTTGCAGCCCACTTGAGCAAAATCAAGCAAATACCCTCAAAATTGCAGTGCTGTTCTATGCTTGCTTTCTAGCCCATTCCAGTGAAATAATCACTGTTGAAAGCTTACAATACTAGACCAGCTTCCTTCTTGTGCAAGTTGATGCTTTTATACTTCAGCAACTTCATCAGCAATGAACTCCTGCTGTGTTACAGTAAAAATGTCTATCACTGCCAATATCTGTCATTACCAAAATTAATCTGAAATACTACAGTCCCTGTGTTTGGTGTTTTCTCTGTTGTCTACACTATAACCTGAAAGCCACAAGCTGCAGTTTTGTTGGAACAGAAGGTTAAAATGTCAGAAGTGTTAACATTTTTTCATGAAAATGCTGAAGTCGTGAATATAAATCACATGAGTGATAACACCCAGAATAATTCCAATGTAGTAGGGTGTTTTGTTTGGTTTTGTATTGAGGGAAGGGAGGTTGGTTGGTAGGTTTTTTTAAAACCAAAAGGCCAACCCTTGGAACAGTTTTCTGTGGGCTGGAACTGGAATGCTTTTGCCTATACCCAGAACAACTGCACCATTGCAGGGAGACCCACCTTTTGAAGCAGTGTGCAGCAGTGAGCACCCAGCAGCTGCTGATCAAAGTAGCCCCACACAGGAGTCTCCCGTCACCGTGAGAGGATTTCAGTCGCAGTGCCACCTGCCACGGCCAGCCGCCCCTGCAGAGGGGGTGAGACACGGCGTTCAGGGGACAGCAGTGGGATTAACCTTGAATCCAGAGCCTGGTTACTGTCTTTGACTGGCATGTCTTGCAAACAGTGGTGTTTCTTAACAGTGGAGAATATCTTTATATTCCTGCAGCAGTCAGAATTCCATGTAACAATGGTCCGGATTACTTTACAGATCATTTGGGCATCCAGCACTCTGAGTGCTTCCTCCCACGCTCAGTTATTTGAATTTTCCCTTCTCAGATTGCATTCATTCTGCCAAAAATACATTCTACGGGTTCCTCGCCAAATACCATCCAAGTCAACAAACCAGAAATTTCCTGTCAACTGCAGAGCGGAAAGAGGGGAATTTCTTGAAAAGCTGAACCCAGCATCCGTTCCTGTCTGTGTGAAAAAGGAAGCTGGCAAACTAAGAGGTCTAAAGCAACTGCAGAAACCTCAAGTAGTAGATTAGCACCTTTTTTCAGCCTGTGATAATCTTGTTTTATGTAGTAGATCTGCCATATTTTCAGGCATGTGAAACCAGGGTGGCTGCTTCTTTGCTCGTTTAATAGATTAGCAGTCAGGGAAGGGAGTGGGAGAGAGATGCACCTGGAAGCAACAGCAACATCCAAGAGTAAGCAACAGGTAGCCTTAGGTGTTTTCTGACTCCTGTCAGCTTGAACAGGTATGCTGGATGGCAAGAGCTGCCAGGACCATCTAGTCCATCACCCTGTCTGAGAATTGCAAGTGCCAAATGTTTTAAAGTAAGGTGGAGGAATTTGCTTCCCATAAAGAATAAAACAGTTTAGACGGGTTTTATTTTTGGAAGATTGGATTTAATAGGTTTTTCTTAAATGGGGTATCCAGTTCCTTTTCAAACTTGCTTCAATTTTTTTGTCTTAATGACTTCTTGTGACAATGAGTCCTTTTCTGATACTGTTTGGACGTTCCTTTTCTTTTGAATGCTGCTTCTTTTGAAGCATTTCTAAGTGCACTATTGGATTTCTCTCACATTTTTGCTACATCTAACATCCCTGTACTGATTTATTGTGAGATCAGCTTGCTTGTCCTGACTGAATGGTGCAGTACATTATTTGTCACCATTTTGTTTCATCCACTGTCCTTAGTGCACATATTCTGAGATAAGAATTCTCAGTCTTTTTCTGTTACCCTCATTTGTCTCTTTACTAAGGTAAGTCATCCTACTTTGCTCTGTCTGAATGCATTTAAATATCTTTCTGGGCTCCCTATTGTTACTGTTCTTTGAAGCTCCTCCACTTAGGAAGTGTCTTTTTTGAAATAGATTGGTGCTGTGCATGTCCTTTGAAATAGGTTGTACAGTGAGATGTAAGTGGATTTTTTTGCAATGCCTTTTGTGATATTGTATGAATATGTATTTTTTGAGGTTACTCACAACTGTTAAGAAAATAAAGCCTATGCTTCCTGGGTTTATAGCTATGTCATCATCAAGGCTTATTTTGTAGCAGAAAATCAAGTCTTAGCAGTGAATCATACCCAGGCCTTTTTTTCAGTGTAAAACCTTGTACTATATTCATAGCTCTCTTTGTATAGCTCACATCCTTTTACTTGATAAAAGTAAAGTAATTATTTTTAAGTTAAAAATATAACCCATTCAAGGACTAAACCCATAAGCATCTACAGATTTTCAAATAATGCTGCAAGTATCTATCAATTAATACTTTTTAATTTCATGCCAAATTTGCTTTTGAGTATATTTCTGCTTCTACCTCATGACAAGCCAAAAGAAAAGAAAGCAAACCTACAATAAAGTTGTAAATTAGGCAAACCACTTATGGTAAAATACATGTCTTAGAAGATTTATATTCAAAATTACTTGTCTTTACCAGTTATTTACCGTAAAGAATTTTTCCCACCAATTATTCGCTTTTGTCGGCGATGTAGTAACCTCAGTCCACAAACAGAGGCAAGAGAATCTAAACCAGAAAGGGTATAGAGAGCATTAAACTCAACATGAAAAGTAGCCAGTCTTCAGTGAGAGTTAACTAAAAAAAAAACAACCCCAAACACAAAGGCTGAACTTACTCCGTGTTTCATGGTAGTTTTTAAATACCAAATTTTGCTTGAGGAAAATACACTGAAAAAGTCTTTTTAGCTGCAATCTTTTGACTGTGTTCACAGAGCCATTTACACATTTGTTTCTCAAGTGCAGGATTTTATAGTGTTTTTTCCTTACTTCCTGTTAGCGGAAGCAGAGCCTGGCCTACCTCACAGGATTCCCACCCTTTCGTTTCTGTAATTCTTTCTGATATAACTGTTTCCTCCGTGAGGTGGGATTGTTTAGTCGGTCTCTTCCTACCCTGACAGTTCCCCACCCAGCCTTGGGCTGCCCCTCCCAGCAGGGCTTCACCTTTATTGCTGTTGCCAGGGCCCTTCTTGCTGAGGTGGTCACAGATCACGCCCGCGTCCTCACTGTGCCGGCAGTTGTGCGTCCCAATGTCCTGCTTGATGCAGTCTGCCAGGGATCTCTCACTTCCTGTACACTTCACGTTATCCACATGGATGGGGCCTTTGCCCTCACCAAAATAGGCCATTGTCCTTGCTCTAGCTGGACCTCTGCAAACAGAGCATATTTTTTCTTATTAAGCATTTTGAGGCATTAGTCTGCATTTTATTCAAATGTTTCTGAGTGAGTAGCAAAAGGCATCGAGATTTTATTCCAAGCCNCACTTGTTAAAACCACCTTCTCATTGTCTCTGTTCTTCTGGTATGTAGGGAAAAAAATAACAAAATCGCTACAGTTCATTAATGTTTTAAAAGTGCTTTTATGTATCTAGTTAGAAGGCACTGTGCAAAGTATTTTACATTGTAACAGCATTACATTTTGCTATAAAGCAAAATATGTGAAAGCTGCTTTTTCATAATCTCTTTAATCCTCATATAAAATCAGCATCTGTGAATGCTAAAAATAATTTGTTCAGGTCTGATTCCCTCAGAAAGACGGGCCAGTTGGAAACAGCAGTGTACAGTAGCCAGTTGAATACAATAGTGCAGTGTGGTAGGAGCTACGATTTACAGATCTGTTAGTTGTTAATAGTTATCAATATATTTCATTATCATGTCACTTTTAAAGTGCACTCCACAGCTGAGTTCTAAAAATGTCATGTAGTTGGAGCAAGACTGAACCTAGTTCAGTATCGTCACCCACCTTTTCCTGGGAGGAACCCAGTGCTTAGTGCTTGTGTAGCATTTAAGCATCTCATTTGGTAACTTTTGTGAAAGGTTATTACTGCTAAATACTTAGGATAATGCATCTTAATTTATAAATTGATATTTTGTTATATGTGGTTTAAGAATCAGAAATAATTACAGGTGGGAAACCACCCAACCAGCTATATAGTGAAGTGGGGCAGGAAGCCACAGCCACCTCTAGGTGTGCCTGAACTACAAGTTTACCTATTGGTTAGGAGCAATTTACTGATATTGGGATAACAATATATATGGAATTCCACAGGTTTCCGTTTTAAAGGATAATTGTATATTGTAAAGGACTGCTTCTATGTATACAGAAGGGTAACTGCAGGTATGATGAAATGCTGGAGCAGAGAAAGAATTTGACAATGAAAATGTATTACACCTCTTTTTACACCTCTTTAATACCTGCAGTGTTGGAGAAGATAAGTGAGAATGGCATAAAGGGTCTGTGTCCCTTCATTAGCTGGGGATTGTGTGTTGGGGAGGAATTCTCATTTGTTTTACCATTTTCAAGGCTTCGTCGTACAAGAAGTGTGGCTGGATCAAAACAAGTCCAGCTCTCCATTGCTACATCCATATCAATGAAATCTGAAATAGTAATACCTACAAGTAATACCTACAAGCTTCCTCCCTTTTCAAACTTGCACTTGAATAGCCTTGCCTTTTTGGATTTTTTTCCTATGTACTGAAGGGTAGGTGGGCAGGATTTCTATTTAGGGAATGTTGGTTAGAATGCATGAATTGAAAAAAACAAAACAAAACAAAACAAAACAAAACAAAACAAACAAACAAAAAAAAAAAACAAAAAAAAACCAGGAAAGAGAAGCATGTAAAAGATATGACAGACGATACCACAAGGTCAACTGTCCTTACACATTTTTAATTTCCATGCCTGGGATGTATTTACCAGATAATCCAAAGCCTTAACTGCCTTTGGAACGGTATAGGACAGTCTTTGCCTAATGAGTTTAATATGATTTAACTTGTCACAAGCAAATGTTTTTCTTTTGTGAGTGACACTCTGATTACAGCTATCAACAAAAAAAAGTAAGTCCATCTCTCCGATACCTGTGGGCAGCTGATGTGTCCTTGTATGCTATTACAAAACAGTGAGATAGAGCAGGCACTTGCTGTAAATTCTTACCTGGTTTTGGTATCTCTGTGTCAAATAACAAAGTTTCTGCTTTAGGGCATTGCTCTGAAGTTCCTCAGGATATTGCAAACTACTTCATTGTGAATCTCCACAGTATTCTTAGCCTTTCCTTCAGAAGTATTTATTGCAGTTTAGTATAGAATTGTCTCTGCAGAATCTTACCAGTTGCTTAATAAGGGCACTACGTCCTTCTTCCTAGCTTTATATGAGAGAAGTCTATCTCTTACTGTGCATCAATAATCTCTCAGTTTGCTGATAATTCCTGTGGAAGGTGTGTGCATACCCATTCAACCAAAACCAACCAACCAACCAAAAACACCACAAAAAACCCCAAACCAACCCCCGCTGTTTAAATAGAACATCTACCAGGAAACAAATGTACAAATCAGGATGTTCTAGAACAGGGAGTGCAGCTTAATAGAGAAAATTATATAATCGGGAGATCTCTAAAGGTACACGTGTTAAGTCTGTGTGTCTGTTAATGCACTGGACCGTGCTCTTACAGCTAGCTTTAGTCCACCCTTAACACACACGTGTGTCCCTTAATTGCTGCTTTCCAAGCCAGCTATTTATGCACTGCTGACCAGCAGAGATACAACCTTTTGCCTGCTCAGATCTGTCCCTAGAGAGAAGAGTGGCTTCAGGTCTTACCTTCTCACTTTTCTCAGACACAAGGCCATGCACAATAACATGCTGAGCTCTTCACATGCAGTATTAACATCATTTATAATGTTGTTAATCAGGAAATCCAGTGAATTATTATAGATGGCCAACTATCACAGAAATTACAAGTTAAGTAACTTGTACGAGAGATGACTTGTAAGTCATTCTGTAGTTTTAAAGCCATAGTCTACTACTGCTTTCAAATACACTTCACTAAATGAATACCAGAGAGTTTTTAAAAGGCATATATAATGTGTTCAGATATAATTTGATGATACTCGGTTGCACCAGTTTCACATTGTTAGATACAGCAAAGAGTTAACACAATTTGTATCTCTTCAGCTCAGATTTCCTTAGGAATACACTCAGAGAAGACATTGCACTAATTTCCTGTTGTATTTCATTGGTGTTCTGGACGATTTTCAAGTCTCATTAGTTCTGCTATTTATATATCTGCCCTATAGTTGTTATATTTTTACTGCTCTTGGGCATCCAGAAAAAAACTGCTGATGAGCGAATGTAAGCCTGATTGAGTGCTTTATTTCAAAAGTGACACCTACATAGCAGTGGTTTTAATTAGAGGGTGGGTTTGTCTGTCAGATCTATTCCTGTATTAAATGAAGCTTATTCAAATCACTGTCATGCAGGCCAAAGCCATAATCCTTTGTATAAACAGTTTTATCAAATCTCCAAGCTACATTAAGTCAGATCAGTAAATGAGGGGGAAAAACCCATGAAACTAGGAATTCAGTCACTGGTGTGCCTGGAATCTGCAGACATCATACTCACACCTTGTGACAGCGGACACTGACCTGTTGCTCTATTTCATTAAAAATGTTAACAGTTATGTTGAACATGATAAGGACTTCAAAGTCATCATTAAGGTTCACAAAAGATAAATATTAACAATATGCAGAATAATACCTCTCAATGAAAACAGATCAAGAGCTTTTTGAAACAAATGTGACAAATAAAAGTTAGTATTTATGTCTTAGTAATTTGGAATATTTAATTTCCAACAAAAAATATTTAATAACTAGCATTTCTGTTCCCAGACCAACTGTGATATGCCTTTGAATGCTAAAATTCCTATTCCCAATTCTGGTAGGTAATGAATATTCCTTTTGAAGACACAGCCTTACTACTTTTTATACAAATAGTATAAATATACTTTTCTAAACGAATGGCAGATTGACAAGTTTTAAAAGGCATAAATTACCTTACCAGGTATGCCTGTGATATTTGGTTGCAGAAACTTAACATTTGTAGATACAGCAAACAGATAACTTGAGAAACAGCTTAATGAGTTTTCTTACTTGTAGCCAAGCTGTCGGCAGACTACAGCTGCATCCTTATCAGACCATCCATCATCACAAATCGTGCCCCACTGGCCATTGATAAAAATCTCCACACGTCCTTCCTTCTTATTCTCACCATCCATCAGCCTTATGGGAGGACCTGGGAATAAATTACTGCTGTCAGCTCACAACAACAGAAGCAAGAAGTACTTCAAGTCATTTTCATTAAGTCCAGTACAAGGGGTCAACTGATGTTTATGTGAAACAAGCCCAATATCAGCTGTTAAAGCAGGCATTTTTCCTGGCTGACAAAAGGAAGCAGTTTGTCCAAAGTGCAAGACAAATATCAAATACTACTGTACTTTAAACATCAGAGTTTATCTGGTTCCTTTATTTCATACATATAGCTCAGAAATGGACCCCAGTGGGCACAGAACAATTCCCCAAGTAAAGGTAGAAAACACCCAAGATACTTTGATATGATACCTGTACAAGCTGGACAGCTTTTCCGTATGGAAACTTTATGAGTGAGTTTAACTGTACCTCAGTTCAGGAATCCGTTCTCAAACTGGGTGCTGCTGCTCCTCTTAACCACTGTCTCAGCACGAAAAGTGCAGTATTGTGTTAAACTTCAGTTGTTCCTTATCGTTACACATGCTGTTCTGCAGCATGGTATTCTAGACTAATGTCTGATTACTTTTCTAGAAATTTAAATTTGTTGCTAATTCAGATATGTTCGTAATAGGAAGTCTCACTTCCGTGGATTAGTCAGAGTTAATTAATCACGGTTTGTTCATTGCTTGGCCTGTAGTTACATTTTGAATCATTAGGCAAAGTACATATTTAACTCTCACGTTACAGTTCCTTTACAGCATGCAAGCACTGCAAGTAGCCTTAAAACAGCTATGAATTCCTCTGAGGCCTCTTTATAACATTTAAGTGAGAATCACCCTCTAAATCTTTTTGTATGCCATACTTTATAATCTTTAATACACACATGAGAGTTGCTTTTTAGAATAATTGAAAAGACTGTTCCTCATTCTTTTAGCCTGTTCCTAATCTCTAAATCTGTAAGGATGAGAAATTACTTAATGGTGCTCTTAAACAAAGCTGTGTTTTGAGACATTTGCATTTGATTTTTAATTCAGATTAATCCAGATTCTGAGTCAGCACTGGTTAAATATGGCCTAATTCATTAATTAAAAGAGGAAATATTTGAAAACAAAGTCTGTTTGCTTGACATGTAATTTAAAGCATATTGTTTCTACTGGAGTTCATACTGTCTGGGCAGTTCCATTAATTAATTTCACCAACCTGTTTACCTACACTGTCATGATCTTACATACTGAACAAATTATTGTAGTGTATTCTACCTCATTTTCAGTGTTCCTCAATATCTGTATTTCCTCAAGTCAAATCATCTACTAATTTCTCATATTTTTGCACTGAATTCTTCCCTACAGGGAAAAAAATGCTTTTTCAAATGCTAGGAAGTAAATGGTAACAAGAGAGTCTTTGTCCACTTTCCAATCAGAAATCTAGGAAATGAGGGATAAACTGTCTTATTTTTTTGTTGAACCGATGTTAGTCTGGAAGAATAAAAATTCAGGTAAAAATTATACTTCTCTTAACCACATAGAGGAATGGGATATTAATAATACTTTATTGTTATCTCCTTGTGGCTTAGAATATATATATATATTTATGAGCACAAAATTAATATAACAGTCTGGTAATGGGGGATGTGAGAATGTTCCCATATGGATGTATTTAACTGAACCAGACCTCCTTCAGCTGAGATTATATTTTATAGGAATTTGAGCAAAGCAGCACAGATGGTTTGCATCTGTAAAGACAGCAGTCATGATTTGAATTCCTGTTATTTTGGGGTTGAGAAAATTCTTTCCACCAAATATGATTTGACATCATCTACACATAATGGAACTGTACTGCAACATAAAGCATTATCACTGGATGGTGAGAGGTCTAAAGGCTACAAAGAAAAAGGCTATAAAGAGGGAGAGACTACAAAAGTACATGTGGAAGTGCTGACTGTTGTTATAACAGGTAGCAACATCGTGCAGTAAATCCGTGTCGTGGTTTGTGGGATAGACCTTCAGTCTATGATTTCCAGAGAACTTCAGGCACCCAGGCACACAGTTCCACTACGTTTCAGCAGAAGCTGGGAATCTAACTCCACTAGTTATCATTCTAATTTCAAAATCAACTAAAATATTCTGGGGTAAACTAAATAATATTGGCAGCAATTTTCTAGAAGGCAACATACTGACAAGCTACAAACTTCGTGTAGCAAATTGTAAAAACTTTTTCACAACTACTGAGCAACCCATTGTTCCCCTGTAGTTTCTACTGTGCATAGCCAGAATGATTGTTTAATTATCTACATAGGAATCTTTGGAACTTTTTTGTATATATTTTGTTCTACAACCTCACTATGTAACTGGTATTTTTCTATCATTTCTTATCAGTCTTTTTATTCTTTTTATTTTCATACAAGTTTCTAGGCTTTTGACACTGGAACTGACTCTTTTATCTGTGTGTGCAGTATCATTCTGTTCTGGTCAGCAAGTGGGGCCCATTCACCCAGACACAATGTGAATGGTAGGCAATAGTAACACTACTGTAATAGTAATAGTGCTCAGGTATGTCTCCAACTTTTGACATCAGGAGAAAGTTCCTTGGAGGCTGGAGACTGCTGAGTAAACTTAGTTATACCATAAGGAAGTGCAGGATAGGTCTAAAATCTCGTGAAGACTGAGAGAACAGCATCTCTGGAATTTGCCATGCAAATCTGTGTTGAGCTTTAATGTTCTGGCTGCTTATGTTCCTCCAAACAAAGCTGGATTACTTCCTGTGATCTTCATGAGAATAGTGAGGATTTTCCCTTCCTGTTCCTTCTCTGCACACATCTGACAAATACTAGGATTTTGAGCACCCTTAAGTGTCCTGTACTTTGCTGGGATCTGTATCCAGCAAAACTCATACCACAGTTTCACCAAAGAGCTGCCTTACCGAGTGAGAGCTTGTGGCTGTCGTTATCTGGATGGCAGATGAGCCTGACATCCTCCTGATGGTTGCAGTCGTGCTTTCCCCACTCCCTCCGTGAACACTGCAGAAGGTTTGTCTCCTTCCCGGCGCAGCTGACATCGTCCAGCCAGATGGGCCCAGAGCTCCCTTCTGAGGAGCTCTCTTTTTCCAGACCTGCACTTTTTCCATACCTGCACAACACATACGCAATGTTTTGGTCCACACTGAGCAGAGGACTTGTGGTGCTTCAGCACTAGAAAGGAAATTAGTTACTCCTGAAGAAATAAAGGTTTCACAAGCATTAACTGTAAACAGTGTTAACTATGACAGAGCAGGTTCAGTTAGCATTAAATTCAAGGAGAGCACCACCTGCCCCCTCTTTGGTAATGGTTTTTTTTAAGGAATGACTATTGCATTGATACAAACTTAAGAATGTAATACCTTTGATTAAAGCCTCTCTTCAGCCAGGCATATGGCTCGCACTGACTTTGAGGCTTATAGCATATTCTTAGTATTATAGATACATTTAAATGTCACAGTCTGGAGAAAATGAGACAAAATCCTTTTTTGAATGTGAGCTGTTACTATCTGAAGGCAAGACAACAGTCACCTAGTGAGTGTGCATCTTTGTAGCCACAGTCAGTAGGAAAAGTAGTGAAGAGTGAATTCATCAAGCTCTAATGGGATCTTTCTAAAATAGGCTTTACAATACATAACAGTGCTCCAGGGCTAGGCTATGGGTTTTAATAAGGTAGTGCAGAAGGACTTACACCTTGAAAATGTCTGTAATTTTTAATGACTGTATGGCAGGCAAAGATTTAGAAGAATCTAACTTTAACAGGCAAAATAGAATACAAAATCGGTTTTTCTCTACAGCATATGCATTGACCTCAGCCAGAAAGATGATTGGAAGGAACTTGGTGCATAAATGCTGCTGAATTACAGTATCTGTTGAAGGTTTTTTTTCTACCTAAACTGAGGCCATAAATACCTCTTTAACACTGTGGGGAGCAGGCTTTAGTGGATTTTAACTCAGTAGTTTCTATGCAGCACTCAGCTAACATTAAAAAACAAGAGTCCTGAGTAGGGTCCATGTAGGGTTCATGTAAATGTTTGTCATCATTGTCAAGTCACGGAGCCAGATATCCAATATCAAGTAATCTTACTTAAATCCCAGCTGCCGGCAAACCACCTGCGTGTTCAGCTCTGTCCACCCATCGTCGCAGACGGTGCCCCACTGCCCACTGTGATAGACCTCCAGGCGTCCCTCGTGACTGCCTTTCCCACTTGTGAGTCTTAGTGCACCATCTGTGTCGTTAATGAGCGAGGAAAAACAAAAACAGGAATCAGTTTTTCTTAGGTCCAGTTATTGTTCTAAACCAAAATCAGTACCATCGGGTTTACTGCATCCGAGCCGAATAAAAGACTCCTGCATTTAGTGCTGATCCCTGCGTGTGGTTCGAGGAGATGACAGGAATTCCACAATGCACCCGCTCAGCTGCGAAGGGTTGCTTAATGTAACTGCTTAAGTGCACAAGGAATAGCACAAGATATCGATCCCCCAGGCCCTTATTACACGCCAGGTCCACAGGAGTGGGCTCAGATTACACAGTTTCACTGATGTACACCTTATCTTTTTCTTTGTATCCTGTTACGTCCCACTGATTGCATGCTGACGGGCTTACTGCCACTGGCAGATGTGATACCCAGCTGAGGCAATGCCCCACAGAGTAAGTGGCAGTTGGCACATTACTGAGGAATCAGGGCCTTATTTTGAATAATGAGATTTTCCGTACCTGTTATCCGTAGCCAACAGCAGGTTCATTGTGATACTGCCAGAACAGTTAATTACTGTGGGGTTTTGTGCATCTGCAAACTTTAAAGGTTCTCTTTCCAGAGCTGTGAACTCTGCATTTGTCCCTGCTTTTCTGTGTGATTTTTGGTAATTGAAGTACCTGTGAGAGGCGTGCAGGAAACGCCAGCGTCTTCTTTGTGGGCACAGTTGTGTTCTCGCCAGGAGCTTTTTGGACACTGTTCTATGGACAGTTCGTTTCCCGTGCACTGCACTTCATCCAGCAGCACGGGGCCGGAGCCTTCTCCGAAGTAAGCCTGGCCCCACGCCTTGGCAACACCCCTGTCGAAATGTCAGGAACACCCAGTCAAGAACAAGCATGCTGAAGATTTTCCTTTTCTCTGCCTTTTGGTTTTTAACTTTCCTAGAGGAGATTATAGATGTACAGCTTGGGTATGAGGATTCTAATTTTAATTTTAATTTAATGTTTATGCGTAGTAAAAGTAATCCGATATATATTTCTACAGTGACTTTCATCTGTTGTCCTCAAAGCACATTAATCAAATCTCAAATACCCAGATGAGGCAGATAAAAGTGATTGTTCCACATTTAGTCATGTACAAACCACAGCAAAGAGATCTTAAGTGACTTGACAACCAGTCAGCAGTGGAAATAAGAACAGAAAGCAGACCTTAGCCTTGTGTGGGGTATATTCTGTGTCAGCATGGAGGATTTTGAGCACAACAAGCTATAGAAATTGAAAACACTCCCGTTCAGCATTACAGAAATTATGCAGTGTTTAACACTTGATGATCTATCAGGGTTTTTCTAATTCTATTTAAGATACCATGTCTTTCATATGTAGATGTTTGTCATGGTTTGGTTTCTTTCCACTCAGTGGTTCCTCTGTTCATATATTCAGTCTAGTTTGAAATGTCAAAGTTAAAATGCCTGTCTGAATTTTTTACTGTAATGATTTACCTATCTAAATGATTAGCTTAAATTAAGTAACATACAGTTTTCAGGGCCAAAAATACCCTCAGACACACAGCAGGCAACATTTTAGCAAAACACATAGCTTCAGTCTGAAGTTAGTGCCTTAGACCTTACCTTTTCTTCCAAATGACCTTCCTAATTCCAAATAACATACTAACAGACCTCTTGCTCTGTTTTTCCTTTAACAATGCCATGAAAATTTTTAATAGATTGGAAATTATATTTTTCATTGAGATTTGAAAACATTTTCTGATTGCCCTTACTATTCTTCCATATACTTTGATAAGTAGCCATGCATCTTTATATGCAGCATTAATTTACTGAGCAATGGTATTTTGCAATGCTGGTAATGGGAAAAAGAGACAAGTCCTTCATCTCTCATATTTCCTAAAGACTTGCTTTTCAAAGTGGTTGAAAGTGTGAACAACTATATAGTAAGCTAAGAAAATATAATCCATAGGATACACTGATGGTAATAAATACTTCAAATCTTGGTATCCCATTTATATTTAAGCATCTAAGTAAATAAAAACATATTTGTTTTCCAGTGTATTTGGTACAAATGTATAGAAAATGTTAGAAAAAAAATCCTTATTTGTTAAGAAGCTGGCTGAAATCAGAGATAATGCTTCACTACTTTGACTGCTGAAAACAAATTATACCATAATCTACTAAAGTGCAGAGTTCCAATAAAGCAGAGACAAAACATCCCATTACTATAACAAGGGGAATTTGTATTGAGCAAAACATATTTATGAAATAAAAATGATAAATTTTCATTATTTTTCACCTATTAATGGTATATTCATACTGTGAAGTTTTATAGAAGTGCTGCAGAAGAATTGAAGGGGTGTGGGAAGCTACTTATGATTTTATGATTTCTGCCATGTTTCCAGATGGATTAACAGTATGCAAATTTAGATTATTTTTAGTACTTCAGAACCAGTCTACTGCCACTGTTGGTAAAATTTCACTTCATATTAACGAGCACATGTGTTGTGACATCTTGCTTACTTAAGAAATTCTGTAAATCTCCAGACATGTTTCAAAGAGACTTAGCAGACTTAGCACCATCTTAATACAATTTATTTACTCGGAAAAATGAATCAAATTAGAAGCTTCTCAGAACTGCCATTTCTGATCATTAAATATAAGTAATCAAAAGTTTTAGTGTAATCAGCAAAGAGGCAGGTTAAGAGCATTACACTTGTCATTACTATACAGAAATGCAAAGCAGAGCTTAGTAACTCCTCAAACCTATTAATAGTGGCCCAATTCAAAAGCAGGAAAAGCCTGTAAGAAGAGAGACTTTCCATTAGGTATTCCCAATTGAAAATTTAGAGGCATATAGAAATACAGCATAAAATAAACTGGGGAAAAATAAAAATGATGTCAGAAGAGCATGTTGGTTCCCACATGGCTCCCCGGGAGATCTAGTAGCTTTTTAAGTACTGCAGTTCTCATCCTTTTGGGCTAATTTGGGTGGTACGGGCAGCCCAAGGCCTCAGTTACAAAATAAGTACACTCTGGGGGCCACCCATGAATGCCACCAAGCTTGCTGCCTACAATGCCACTTCTTTCAACTCATCATAATCCCAGCAGGGTTAAAAGGCGAGTTCTGTTCCAGTCTCCTCTACATTTACCTGCTTAGTTCTCATCCACTCTGTCTCAGACATAATCCCCTTCTCCTCCTTGGGATACATCTTAGTGGCTTCTCTGCCTCTTGCTCCTAGTTCTTTCCCTCTTCAAGCCATCTGGCCTTTCATCCCAATTATCCCCACCTCCTTCCTCTCTCATTCAGCAGTTCTCCTCTGTCTCCCACTCCTGCAGCATCTTCCCTCCAATACTGAATACTCTCCTGTGTGGTATCAAAATCACCCCTGGCTGTTGAGAAGAGGAGCAAGAAAATCCTGTTTGGCTGCTGTGGCTGTATTTTGGCCCATGCTCAGTTCAATCACTGACAAGCTTAACTGTCAAAACTTCAAAAGATCTCTACCTCAATATATGCAAACTGACAATCTTCAGAGACTCGTGATTTAAACAAATCTTGAGAGATGCTCACAGGTACGCCAAAAAAACACATCCTCTCTGACAAAGGAGCACTCTTAACGCCAAAGCAAGGAGGATGTCAGGCTCTTCAGTAAGGATTGGAACAGTGAAGCCAAATTCCTTTTCATCACCTATGTGTTTTGGTTGAAACCTTATAGGAATCCTAGTGAGTTCTCACTAAGAAGTCAACATTTATTCTGAGACACATTTTTTGTCTGACCTACAGACAAAACTGTCCCTATCATATGACACTAAAAACTGGATCCTGTAAATCAGAGTTCCAAGGAATTAAAAGTAATGGCACTGTACCTAAACCTTCTATAAATAAACTTAGTGACTGCCTCATGGTATTAGTGCAGTTTTAAAGGAGCATTTTTTACAATTACACTTCTCCTAGCTTCAGCTGTGTGTGTGGTAACTCTCCTGCTTTGCTGCTGGAATAAAAAACATGTAGAAAAACAAACCCAAGGCCAAGCTGCCGGCAGACAACTTCAGCATCTGCGTCATCCCACTGATCATCACAGACTGTCCCCCACTGGCCACCATGGTAGACTTCTACTCTTCCTTCGTGGGCGTTGTTCCCTCCAGCCAGCCGGATCGGAGTAAAGACGGGGGCTGTGATCCAACACAGAATATGGAAAAGGTCATTTATTTCCCAAAATAGAATCCTGATAGTAAAGAAAAAGGAAGGTGCTTAATGGTTTCTCTGACATCACTCCAGAACCACACTTTATTTTTTCTAGTTAGATGGAAAACCTGAATATAAACTTCTTAGAAATGAGTTCCCCTCAGCTCCACTGTCACTAGCTGAAGAATAGTACAGACAGGTATTATTATACAACTATACTGATCTTGAATTACCTACGTGTGAGAGCATTCATAGACACTTAGTGCTGTAAGGCCAAATACTAAATCAGTCTGTAGAGCTGCACTTCTACCAGTAAGAGCAAAATTGCCTCTGTATAGGCTTGCTCCCAGAGGGTAAAATCTGAAGTAAGAGGCAAAAATTATTTCATTGACATGGAAGTAGTAATTCATCCTCCTGTTCTCTCATTCCTTTGCTAATTCCAGTCAGAGCAGTGAAAACCTCCTTGACTGGAGTCTCACTTTAATTGTCCACTTCCTGTTTCTGGGTTTTTCAAATCAATAGCTCTCTTCTGGTGCACCAAGAAACTGTCTTGAAAGCATCACTTCTGCATAAAGCTATAATAAAGGAAACAGCTTAAAGCCACATAAACCCTCCACAATTGTTCTAATATTAACAAGGTTATTTTAAAGTTTCCCCATATCTAACATATGAATGATTTGAATGTGAATAATTTTTGTGTAGCCTTCCAACCAATTAATTCTACTATTTCATCTATTTCTTGGCTTCAAAAAAGAAAATTAAGGGCATGTTACTGTTTCACTGATATGAAATCTGGGGCTTTTTGCAATTATTCAAAAAGGCGAGTTGCAATAGAACCTGCAAAAACTTGAAAACATTTATAGTTTTCAGTTTCTTTAGGCAAAACTACTTCTCTTGCTTTGGTCCTTCAGCTTGTCTCATACCTTAAAAAAAAGCTTCTCCCTTCCCTCTACTCTACAGTTTCCTACTAAATTAAGACCAAAATGTTCTTTTAAAAGTCATTTATCAAAATATTACTCATTAATAGGAGAGCATTAGGACAGAAATGCACCTGCTTTTGGATAGGAATGTAAGTAGGAGAGGAAAGGCAGCACAGAACTGGCTGCAGCCACATGTTCTGATTACAGCTGAAGACGCTGCCATTGCCAGCTCCCCAGCACCACCAGCCCAGCCTTCCTCGAGGCCAGCAATATCCTAAATCTGAGGGCATAAGTGCCCATTTAGTTGCTTTTTAGCATGTTGATTAAAATAATCTGAAATATCTTAAAAACATTAATGATACTTTTTTTCCTATTAAAAAAATGTGGGGAGATACAATCCTACTTTTACAGCCAGAGATTCTTGCTACTGCGCCCCTTCTCACAAGCTACATCTCAAAGCAGCAATTTGCTTGTAGATCATGGAAAGGTAAAAAGTTGTTAAGCTAGTTGCTCCTTGCACAGCATAGAGGTATTTGAAGCAGTTAATGATGTGGTGATTCAATCTGTTTAATTTTCTCTTCCAAGAAATCTTAATATTTTTTTCTAATTTAATAATGAGTAATTCCTACTACTTCTATTTAAATAAGAGAAGGAGTTACGCAAACCATATGTATTTTTTTACCCAGGGAGGAGCTACATGTGACAGCAGCTGCCATTTTTTGAGGACATGTTCCATCCTGCCAGGTGTCTTTTTCACATAACAGTATATTTTCTTCATCACCACGACAACGCACTTCACTCCAGAAAACAGGAATAAGGCCCAGTCCAGAAAATGGTATGTGTTTCGCTGTACCTTTTTCACTGTGAGAAGAATAATCAGGATAGGATATTAGAGTGGGAGGAAGGGAAGTGGGAACATTTTCTCATCTATAAATCTTGGAGCAGGAAAGAAAGGGCTTTCTTCAGTAGTGTAAATTCATCACATTTTCATACAGTTCAGCATTGTTTTCTGCACAAAGAAAAGTAACAGATGTGACCCAGTTCTCACCATTTTGTTGTGGGATATTCTAGTACAATGATTGTGTTGCTGCAGGGCCAACTACATTCCTGTTCTCTCAGTTCTGAACTACAAAAATCAACAGAGTCCACAGGTGAATCTACAGTACCAGCCCTGCAGTCACACTTTCAGGAGAGTTAATGCCACCAGGCCTTTCACCCTTATCCTCTCCTTTAGTCCATGAAAACATACCAATGTTGTCCCCATCTATGTCATATATTGTGGTTGTGATGATGGGACAGGGAAACCACCTCGTCCTCCATTAGATCAAGCCCACATCCATTTTTCTCTCTTCGACCATTCCCATCCATCCAGAACATTTATAAACAGCTCCATTTCCTTCCCATAGCAAATCTACAGCAGCATTTATGGAGCCATCTTTTCTTCCATATAAAGCCCAACAAAATTAAAGCAAAGCCCAAATACTGTAATATCAAAGGAACAGATGGATGGAAGCACCTGAAAAGCACCAATAATACATATGAGTTCACCTGGTGGTACTTAGGTCCAAATTTCTGCCAGACACTCATGATAACAGGAACTTCAGCTCCTGTTTGCTTGGGGCTTTTTGGCCTGGGTCCAGCTTTAACCCATTTCTGTTGACAACACCAAACCACTCACCTGTATTGCTGATCTGCTTCTGCTAAGAGCACTCTCATTCAGCTGAAGGTTCAGGGTATGGGAGCAGAAAGAACTTACGTGAAAATGAGGAGAGGGAGACAGTGCACGTAGACAGCTGAAGTCATAAGCAAAATCACAGCCTCCAGATGGCTGAACTTTTATCTCATCTAATCCTCATATTTTTATAAGTTGGCGTGGTGTGTCCAGATTAGTATTGAACATTATAAACCAGCTTAGGTTTAGTTCTGCCTAGCGGTCTTAAAAAGTGGGGTAATCATGAGGAATGTCACAGTGCAAGTCTGCTCTAAAAGCCCCTTACTGCTTGTAGCAAGCAAAATCACTGCTTTGCTATAGGAGTGAAAGAAATATTATAAAGGCAATAAAGCCAGACAAATTATGTTCAGGTGTCCTTTTGATTAACTCCATTCTGGCAGCAGCTCAGTGAGGACAACGCAGAGATTTTCAACCTGTCCAATACTGCTATAATGTTGCCATTTTCCAAAAAGTTAGGATGAGTCCCAGATGTTTTTTGGCAGGATAGAATGGATGATTACCAGGGTAGTCCCAGGCTCCTGAGAACCAGGAATTTTCCTGTGATTAGGAGCCCATGTAGAGTCTAATTCTGGCCACAACTACATTGTTATTGATTCAATAACCTCACTAGAGCTAAGTCTCACTCCTAGTTGAGAGTTACATATGTGAGATCAGGATCAGACTACAACATATTTCTGTCCTTGTGGACATCTCCCAAATGTCTAAGTGAGCAGTTTTTGTTTGCCCTAAGCTTTTTTGACCTGCTCACACATTTCACTTTGAAAGCAGAGCATCTGCCCTGGTCTGCTCCTGTCCAGGTGCCATATGCAGTTTTCTGATGAAATACTGGTTATCACAGCAACCTCTTTGAAGTGTAACGCGAAGGATTCTGGGGAGAACAACTTCAGCATTTAACAGCTTTCAAACAGAAAAAGCAACCATCAAACGCAAAAAGCCCTGAGGATTTACACAATAGTTTGTCCTCCATACTGAAACATTAAAAATAAGTTGACTGATTTTTACTCCGAAACTTACCCAAGTGCAAGCTGTCGACATACAATTGTTGCATCATTATTGTCCCAATGGCTCCCACAGATTGTTCCCCAGATTCCATTCAAATAAACTTCCACTGTACCTTCATACTCATTCTTGCCACCCTGGAGTCTCACTGACCCTAGTTAAAAAAAATTAAAAATAAAACAATTAAACCTCCAAGATACTCCATTGCTCAGTTACTATATCCCACATGAAAGACTCCAAATCTCATTTTCCCTCTGCACAGAGAGTTTCTGTGTCATGTATTAGTGAGCTGCTTCCAAGAAACACTTTGGCACACCTAACATTCTTATACAGTGATATACGAAAGGAGATAACCTTATTTTTAACATTTTACTTCTTATACTGAAATTATATTTTTGAAACTTCTGATGCTACAACTTAGCTGAAAATCTAGCAAAAAAGAAGTATGTGTAGACTACACAGTTATTTAAATGTGATTTCCTCTACCCAAATGAGCAAAAAGTGTATATATATATGTACATATATGTGCATATATATATATATAAATATATATAAATGCTCTACTTTTATCTTTCACAAAATTCCATCGAACTTAAGGGAATCAGAAAACAACCACATGTGTTGCATAGCTCTTGCTCTGACCCATGGAACATTATGCATGTATTGGATGTCAGCAGTTTATTTTAGCCAAAGAATGCATTTGTTCATACTCGTTCTCAGACAGAAAAATATTGGATGTAGTTCTGTTAATTCATGAGAAGTCTTTACCAAATTCTCAGACAAAGTAAAATAAAAACATAAGAAATTGTCTAAAATGAGGGGGAGGGGGAAGTCTGCTTCTTGAGAGCTGCAGAACACAGAAATCCAAGAAAATTAGCAGATGTTGCATTTTTCTATTAGGTAGTTTTACTTGGGATGCCAGATGCACGTGCTGTTGAAGGTAGCCAAGGGCCACTGGTAAAGGTGGGAAAAAGCTGTTCCTAGGTATAACTCCACAGAAGCAGAACAGAGTCATAACAACAAGAAAGAATACATTTCTGTTAAATTTTCAAACATAGCCCAAGTGTTTGAATTAGTATTGCCTGAAATCTCAGTTAATCCATCTGCCTCTGTTCTGTGATCTACTTAAAATTAGAAACTACACCATCATCCAGTTTGCAGGGGCTTTACCAGTGGGAGGAAATAGTCAATGTTTGTGCCTGCATTTCATTGTATATGTGTTGGTGTTTGTGTAAATAATAACAATAATAGGTAGGTCCACTTTTTTTTCTCAGCTTGTGTCCCGGTTTTAGTTCAGTATATTTTATAAAACCACAGAGCCAAACAACTGCCAGATAACTCGAGGAATTAATTAACCTCAAACTTGGTTTTGCATGTTTCTTTCTGCCTCCTGTTTACTTTCTCAGCAGTAGCTTACTGTGCAGTAAATTGCAAACAACATTTATTCAACTCATGTTACAGTGAGCTATCATTTCAAAGAGAGGATTATGACTGAGTCAGTTATAACAATACTGTAGACATGTTGCACATCATTTATCTGCCTTTACGATTTTTCTGTGTTTTTCTCTATGTGTCACATACAGACAGAGTCTGGAATTTTGTTTATTTCTGCTCTTCAACAGACTTTTGTGTAGACTATTATTTTCACTTGAAACATCAACTGCAGGCATAGCAAAGTGATTCCTGACATACCAGAAAGCAAGTTTGAAGATGTCATCTCCAAAAATAAGTTTATTTTAGTGCACGATTGCTTACAGTCCTGCATGACACCTACTGAAATCAATACAGTGTTTCCTGAGTACACATTACACAATGTTTCTATTCAAATATTTGAATAAGGGAGTACTTGAAGAATAAAATTCTCTTCTAAATTCTCCATGGCAGAATTTGGCTCACTCCTCCTTTTGTATTTACACAATTCCCAATGACAGCAGGGGAAGAATTCATTCATGTACATAGAGCAAAACACAGAAGGGGATTGTTAAAGGTAAATTTAAAATATTTCATCATTTAATTTAAAATATTGATTTTTACCTGATAAGTTAATCTAGAAAGAAATAAAAAGAAAGCCTATTTTTACATGTAACTAATATTAAGCCTGCCATTTCATAGAGCTAACCAAATATATGGAATATGCACTTTGAAGTATGTATCAACCTATATCATATGACGAGTCATAATTATGTAGCAAACAAATCAAAGGGCACACTAATGAGAAAATTATTTCTCTGGTGTTTCCTCAAAATGTTGTGGTATTCAGACACCTGGTAGTTATACTACCAGATCAAGAGAGACATTAGCTACAGTAGCAGGGATACCTCATAAAACATAACAGAGCTTTAAAATCGAGACTTTCAGTATAGTAGCTTAGTTTTTCTTTCCAACAGATAAAACTCTTACTCCATAATGAAACACAGATCTGTGTTTCCTGTGTAAATTGATCTTAGGGAACTGCAAGATGACCAGCCTGATCTGCCATCGTGTATGTTTATGCTGTATTACAAAGTATCTATTTATGTGTGAATATTTTCATTGCAAGATGGTCAGTGTTTGTAAAATTACCAGGAAACACTTTTTCACTTCCTAGGCAGCAGCAAAACTAATATTTAGCATGATTAAAAGGATACTGGTTAATTCTTAATTTCAGTGATTAAGTCTTTTGCTGTTAGATTTTAACACCTCAAGCCCATAGTGCACCCGAGCACATGTGCCCAAGGGGCTTCCTTCTGTGCTGCCCCTACAGCACGAGAACTGTGCAGAAGAGCACCTTCATTACCTTTTAGCAAACAGGTCTGGCTTAACTGTATGCACTGGAGGCTCTAGGTTTCTGGAGTCACAGGAACAGTAACATCTCAGTTGTTTAAGCTATAAGTTTTCAGCTCTTTTAGTTGCTGAAGAAAACTAAATATGGTGGCAGTAGAGCTAATGCAGTAGTATCTACTCTCTGCTCTCCATCAACTCATTACAGTGTCAAGCCTCTCCTTAAAGTGCTTCTCAAACCTACACTGCCTCCACACCAAGTTCAGCAACAGGGAACGGGAGCACTGGGATCCAGCCCACAGCTCTCTGCCCTCCTCAGCACTGGTCAGGATGAGGAGAGGTGAACTGACCCCACAATAGTTAGAAACAAGGGCACAGGACCACAAAGCAGGCCTGCTAGGCAGCTCTAGGACAACACTGTGGTCTTAGAACAGACTTAATTCAGCCTTATATTAAAAAATACAAATCTACTGTCCTGACAGAAACTCCTTATTTATAAACACTGATTGTAATTGTGTTCTAGCTGAGGTTACTGCCGGTCAATTCATGTTGTTTACATACAGTCTGGTAATTTTAGTTGTCCTGGTATCTGCCCAAGTCAGAGTCTTTCCTATGTGCTATCACTGTTTAAAGGAGATTAAGTTATACTTGCAAATGCAAGGAAGTAAGGGTATCCAGTGGTGCTGCTGAGACTTGCTCCGCAACACCTGCCATATAGGCTCAAGATGAGACACCCAGGAAAAAAGGGGGAGGAAAACCACTCAGCCAACTTTTAATTAACTCCAAAAAGCAGAGGAGCTTCAAAGGAATTGTGCTGTTGTGATTGGCCTCTTTTCCTATGCCATTCTCCAGAGAGAGAATCTCTCATGTCCAGAGATGCTGGGTAACTTCAAACCCTGTTTTATTTTTTACATTTCACTGGGAACAAGCATTGTTACTGCGCGTGGCTGAATTGCAAACAGAATGGGAATCACTTTCACTGCTGCTGTACTTGTGTTACAAGCGGGGTTTATGGTGTTGGCTAAAGGTGTACCAGTAGTTCCTCCATAAATGCCTGTGTCCAAAGGTTTGCAATTTGGCTGTCAATGTAGATTGGGAAAACCGGGATCAGAAGTAGAAATTGTGCCTTTTACCCCGGTGCAGTGTGCTCTGAAATGGCAGATTTAAAGCCAAGCAGAAGAAGTATTCTGAATATTGGAAGTCTGTAAAAACAACAAACATTTTTATTTCTGCTTTAATTTCCAAGGGGTTCCAGCGTGGGATAGCGCCACAGAAAGGCCCAGTACTGATAATTCATCTCTGTTGCCTTGAAGTCAATTAGGTAAGTCCAAATTGGCATCAAGTGTGAGGGTCTCCCATTGACACCTGCTGTATATCCCATGTAGCTGCATTGTCACTTGTAGTATTTCAGAACACTAGTGGATGGTTCATAACACATACAAGAGAGTCTATCCCAGCTTCAGAATGCAACTAATTCATCAGTTTCTATGAGGTACTTGTAAAAAGCTACCTGTAGTATAGGTCAAATCTAACAGCAGTTCAGATCAATGGCAGCTTTTCTTCCCTCCCAGGATCAGGCTAAAATCAAAGAAATTAATCCTATTGACTTCAGCAAAACTATGGATGATGCTCAGTGTGATCAATGTACGCTGTTGTCTATCACTATTACAATTACTTCCTCCTGGCATTTGAACCTTGAAAAAAGGTGCATCCATCAGAAGTCCTTTTTAAGAACTATCTTGAGAACTTCAGCAGATAGCAGGATTGCATACTCAAGGATGCTTATATTAGAACTTTCATAAATATTGTATATACTGAGTGTGTAATGTGCTGCATTGGTTCCTCTGCAGCAGTGAGAGCCATCATGTCATCAATCAATGTTTGAAGGCTCTGAAAAACTAAAGTGGTCAGAGCTGGAGAAAATGAGGGATCTCATGCTGTGCAGCTCTAGTAAGAGTGGTTCCAGAGGTGCTGCTGCTTAGAAGGAAAATATGGATGCTCATGTTTAAGTTTTCATCATATTTTTTCCTTTAACCCAAAAAAGCCAAAACCTCAAAAGGCCTTCCATCAACTGCGTGGACTGTAGTATAACAGGTAGGGAGAATAATTAGTGTCCAGACTATGAGCCTGAGGCTTGATTCTTCTCTCACAGAAGTTCAGTGAAGCCTTATTTGATTGGCATTAGTGGAATTACCCTGTGATAAAAGCATTTTAAATGGAAAGACTCTACAATCAGGCACTTCTGGAGATGTGTACTTTATTTCCAGTTCTGCCACTGATCTCTGGCAAAGACACCCTCTCTTGTATTGTTTCCTCTCTTTGTAATAGAAAGGAAAATAATTAACCCACTTTACTTGAAGAGCTTTAAATTACATTTGTAACAACATAGCATGATCAACATATCATGCAGAATACTGTACATGCCACACAAACATCGTGTGGCAGCAGTTGCTTCCAGGTACTGAACTAGGCCTCTTTCTTGAAGCCTGAGTACAGTACAGGTAAATTGTTATTAGCAGTAACTAAAATACTAAATTCTGCTGGACTTATGCTGGCTCTGTGTAGAGAGCACTCTCGTATTCATTTATTTTCCTCGCTGATTTCCTTGGTTAATCATGATATTTTATATATATTTGTATTTGGTTTACTTGCTATCAAGGCATGAATATTACCCAGATGTCTCTCATTACAGAAGGAAGGAAATGAAACAACCAAATTTATTATTTTTAACTGTAAAACTGATTTTAGACTGGTACCACATAGTTTAATTGCAAAGGGGCTTTTATTTTTTAATTTTTCATTGTTAATGTTTAAATATAAAGCGGTTTAATATATATACATGCACAAAATGTAGCCAATTAACTTTGCAGGTAAGTCTTAATATTTAAGCTCGAAAAACCTGGAGATTTACAGTTAAGCCTTTGAACATGGTATTGTATTCAGTTATTGCAGGTGCCTAATACCAAGTGTGGGCTTCCTTAGCCCAGGTACTAAAACAGCAGGTCAGTCTGACCTTCCCTAGCTATAAACTGCATCATAACATTGTCTTACTTGCATTTCTTTGCTGCTTGCAAGACAGGAACATACTTCAGGAGGAATGTTATAATAATGTTTGTTTCTGGGGAAGTGGCTTGATTTATTTCCATGTTCCCCTATAAGCCACCTCACAAACTCTCTACTTATTTCCTATTGCCCCCATGAAGGCTTTTGGGCAGAGGTCTGCCCTGGTGATGTCACTGAGAGTTTACCACTGAGTCCAGCAGGAACAGACGACCCTTCCCTTAGAAAGTATTGGCTATTGTTCAGTAGCCATGTCCTCCCTCTTAGCAGGGGCCAACCTGAATTTCCTTTTTTGAGGGGAACAAAGCAGCACTCTGAAAAGACTGAAGAAACACAGCTAAACCCAAATGATGCAGTATTTTTGGTGGTTTTTTACTTACATCCCTTTCATGCTGAACTTACAGGGGATTCTGGAACTAACTGACTTTACTAAGTGCAAGATTGGGCTCTTAGCAATAAACTGCTGTGTTCTTCTTCACTATTAGATTAGACTAAGTCCTCACAAAGTATTCTGGGAACCAGACTGAAGAATTCTGAAAAAGGCTATTAATATGTTGGGCTAATTTAGAGAAGCAACTGTAGGACCCTTTCCAAAAGTGAGACCAATTAAAGGGCATGAAGTCTTCTGCATTTTTTTTCATCTGTGTCTAGTTATGTGTTTTCCATGCCATCAGCTGCCTGGTATTCTTTCTAGGGAAACATCTGTACTGCATAACATCATTCTATCTTCTAGAAGGAGTACAACATTTCACTTGGAGCATAGCTTTGGAAGCTGCATTTTTTTTAACATGTAAATGATCAATATGGACCTTGGTGCCTCCATATCCTCTTCCTGTGATATTTTATACCAAAATGTATAATTATCACATTGTTCAGGTTATCATCTTTTTTTCGGACACCTTCTATGGCTATTGTTGGAAGAGAAACATAACAATCCTTTTCAGTAATCTGAAATTAAATTAATGTTAAAAACCCACAACAAACCCAACTTCCATAAGAACAAATTATTATTAATAATATTAATGATGAACTTCCTTGCTGACCTTGTGCTATTAGAAAATATGTAAAAGGAAGGGCAACAAAGCAGGGAAATTTAATTTTTATTGCAATGATTAGGCTTGATCATTTTTAGTATAGATAGGACATAATCCTTATATAGGTGGGAGATAATATCAGAGTGATGTAGGAGAAAATGTGAAATCATTCAAAGCCAGACTGTGCTATTGACATTTAATGTCGATACTGATGAAATGTAAAGCTGATCAAGGGCTGAATGCTGAAATTGCTGCTCAGTCCTTACACACTGAAAACTCCCCTGAAGTCAGTGGGAGTTCAGCTGGGAGTGTGTGGGGAGGGAGCACAGACCTCTTGGCTCCGTTTACAGATGACCTCGAGCACCATCGCTAACGTGTGAGCCCCAAGATATGGGGTAAAAAAAGACAGACAGACAGACAGACATACTGTGTGAGCAGATCGCCTTTAGAGCAAGGCATCCTTCCGCTTCTCCTTCTGCCACTTCACTTCTGTAGACCAAGTGCTTCCCGGAGAAGCGCACCCCGTTACAAAGAAGAGAATGCCAGCCAGCCTTGGCTAGCTGAGCCTACTGAACACTCACAGCACAGCTTCGAAACGCGATTTACCCACAATTAGAAAATTGCGGCGGAATAACCTCTGGTGGGACCTTGGTCCTTCCGCTGCACCCGCTAATGCACAAGTTTAACTCTGCTCTCGGAACAGCTTTGGCTGTCACGTTGGCAAACGGTGCCCGTCCTCCCGTTCCCCGTTCCCTCCGCGACGGGGAACCGGGTCCGGGATGGGAGAAGAGAACGCCGCCGCCCGGCCAAGGCTCTCTCGGTCTCTCTGTGCCTCTCCCCGTCCCGCGGACCCCGCGCACCCTCCCGCCGCGCTCCCCGCCTGCCCGTCCGCACTCACCTTGCTCGCAGCCGGCGCGACCCCGGCCGGCCCCAGGAGCGCAGCCGGGCCGCCCCTCGGCGCCGGGCAGGGCGCAGGAGCTGCGGCGTCCCCGCGGCGCCCGGCCCGCCGCCCCCCGCCGCGGCAGCGCGGCCGCCGCCGGTGCCCAGGGGCGCTGGGCCGCGGGGAAGCCCCCGGCGGGGCAGCCGGCGGGGGGCTGCGGGGGGCGGGCGGCCGGGAGGCCGGCGGAGACTTGCCCCGGCCCGCGGGCTCCGGGCAGCGTCCCTATCACCAGCGCCACCACGAAGCCGGCCAATGTCATGGTGCCAGTCCCGCCGGCTCGGGTCCATCTCCCCCTCTCATCGCGCCCGGGATGCGAGGGGGGAAGGCGGGGCCGCGGCGTCCCGCTAATCCCCCTCGCCGCACACCCCTCCCGCGGGGGCAGGGCGAGCGGGGCGCGGGGAGCCGCGCAGCCCCGCCGATGCCGCCTGCCTACCTACCTGCCGCAGCCTGCCCAGCGCGGCGGGGAGCGGAGGGGAGCGGCCGCCCGGACACCCCCGCGCCCTCCCCGGCCGCCCCCCGGGTTCTGCGCTGCGCCCCGGGTTCTGCGCTGCCCGCGGTCCCGCCGCAGCCCCTCAGGCTCACCCCGCTTCTCTCTCGCACTTGGGGCTCCCCTACCAGCCACCTTCTCGGCCCGCGGCTGTGTCTCCCCTGACCTCCGACAGCCTCACAAAGAGCAGAAGGAGCCCGGGCAAAGCCTGGCCTGGGGAGCGCAGCTTCGGGGCGAGAGGGTCAAAACGCAGGGCGGCTGGGGCGGCAGAGGGATGGAGAGATCCCCAGACGTGTCAGCGGGGAACAAAGGGGCTGGAAACAAATGCCATGAAATGTCTTCGAGGGTTTAGCATTATCCCAGCCCCATGTGCTCTGAATAGTAATCTGCTTATTCCCAACCGCTGCCGAGGACTGCATGACCTGATCATCTCCGATTTTCTTTTTCCACCGGGATGGCTGTCAGTTACTTTTGCTTCTTTGTATCACACTATTTAGTTTTCGTTTGGATTAATTATTTTTTAATTCACCTCTGGTTTTAATCTATGCTGTTCATATATTGTAAAGTCCAGTTCTGCCTGATGGAGTGCACACCCTTTATTTGGCAATTTGTCACTAGTGTGAGTCTGTAGATTCACATCTCCATAGCATCTTTTTTCCTCTCTAATTTTTTTTGTCTGGAATGTGTTTATTTGGTTTCTGGGCAAGCACATCTGTATTTCCACAAGCTTTTGTTGTGACTGGAGTCTAAAAGAAAGAGGGTGCTTCCTGCTTCCCAGGCAGGATCCCATGTAAAGAGTGTTCCTTCCTTTAGCAGCCTCCAATCTGTTCAAAAGGTGTAAAATGCAACTTGACCAGTTTAAAGTTCTTGTTTATAAGAACAAAAGACCTCCAGTGCTGAGGAAAGCAGGTCCCACAGTGTTTGGGATTACTTGTATTCACTTTAGTCCTGCTCATCTGTCGTTAATTTCTTATTGCAGCATTACAGTTTGTATTTTAACTCACAAAGTTAAAGAATACTCTGCTGGGGTTTCTACAGCAACATGATAACTATGCTATCACATTGTCTCTTGCACTTCTTTGTGGATAGAAGCACACAGATTTCTTGCTGAGGTTTCTTCTGGGAATATGTATATGTATTAGTTTAGAAAACACCAGGACTAGCAAGAGTTTAATTTGTTTTCAAAATATTTTAATATATACAAGATGTTAGCCTAAAAACAACTCACTATGGCCATTTTTAAATTGTCTGAAATTCTGTTTCTGTCATGACAAGTTGGTTGCTTTTATCTTTTTGAAGGACCGGTTGAAAGCATGCTCAGCCTAGCTGGTTAAGGCTTCCTTCATTGCCTAGTAAACACTTCTTGGCATCACAGTAGCAGCAATATTTAATTTTCCCTGACCTAAGCTCTTTTTCTGCCCCCCTGTAGCCTGGAAGGGTTCTGCTGATCAGCACAGGGGGAAGAGAACAAATGAGTATGATGAATCTTGCAAAATGCTCGAGGCAAAGCTTTGAGCCTGGCACCTATTCATGAATTCTGATTGCATTCTCCTCCCCGAGGTGTGTGGGCTAGCAGGAACCTCAGTGCACTTAACTTTCCTTACCTAGGTAGGGTAGAGATGTTTGGGCTTCAAGTTGAAAAATGGTACTAAGCAGAAGGTGGGGGGAAAAGAGGGGAGGCTACACAGGGAAAACGGTTTGGAAGTAACTAGAATTCTGTAAGGAGCATCAAGAAGAAAAAAGCAGTTGTCATAAGGATTCCCTCCCAAGACAGGGTTCAGGTTTAATCGAATGATCCACACGTACAAATTCACTCTTGAACATTTTCATTTTTATCATGACTGTTGTTTTTGATGCAATCTTATAAGGAGAATGAGCCTTCTTTTGTTTTAATAACTATAAATGCGCTTTCACTCAGAAAATAATGCTTTTGTTACAATTTACAAATTAGGGAGTTGATCTGGCTCCCATTCAAGACATTGATAATAGTCTCACTGTAAAAAGGAGGGGCCCTTTTCTAAGAAGTCCTGGAGCTGATGCAGTTTGTTTTCCCAGGCTGAATGCTTTGCAGTTTGGTTGCAGCTTCTGTCTTTGCTGGAGCATTTACAACTGTCTCCCCCATATGGTTTCTCTTGTGTTTGAACCTGCGTGAGCTTGTGCAGTTTTTCCTTTGGCTGTGGCACTTACAGGTGCCATGTATAAAATCACTCTCATCTGCTGCATTACTTTTATCACACTTGCAGGAAGCTCATTATCTCTGTGACTTCTACCTCTGTCACATTTCTCACAATCAGTTGAAAAATATTGGGAAGAGCAAAGACAAAGCAAGAGTTACATTGGACAGACTGTGTTTTTGAGAACCTTTATTCTTCTGGACATCACTCTTAAAATAACAGTAAAAAACTGCACTCTGTTTTAAGGGTGGGCTTCATACATTTATAAAACAAGAAACAAGGGCTTATTACTCTGGTATAGCTGTTAGAGCTTTAAAAGGATGCCAAATATGAGATGTGCTTAGTGCATTTGGTTGCCTTAAAAAGTTTTCTCTCTGCTGTAGAAAACTGTTGAAAACTCATTCACAAACTGAAAAAGAAAAGGAAAGAGAAAATATGTTTGCTTAGTTAGGGAAATAGGCAAGTAGTTCTTTGGAAACCTCAAGAGGTCTCAGTGAATCTGGGTGTTACATACAGCTTGGATTCTGAAATTAAAGTATTCAACTTTTCAGAAAAAAATTGGCACAAAGTGCTGAAAAAATAATAAGTCTTTGGAAACTGTGCTAGTTATACTTCTGCAGCAGCACTGTGGGATTTAAAGTCAGTAATCTATGTTTAACAAGGCCTGCATTTTTATAGAGAAACAAAGGCTTGTTTTGGTCTTTTGAGACTGGTAGAGAAAATAATCCATTAAGATGCAGTGGGTTAACTGGCTCCAGCTGAAGTACATAACAATTCTCCTTTTTACAAAAAATTTTCAATTCTTAGTGATTAGCTTATGCCTCATACACAGAGTTAGTACCTATTGACAGAAGTCCAGGAAACAACGTTCATGACCAAAGTTAGGAAATCTGTTCTGTGTACTGACAACTTCCAAGAGAGCAGTTGTAGGAAATTGTGTGCCAGAATAGGCCTTAATTTCTGTACAATTCCACAGGGTTGGCTGCTTTTTTGTCTCCTGATATTTGACAGTCCTAGTACCAAACTGTTGATAAAACAAAGAATAATAAATAGTTCATAGTCATGGATGGATCTGACCACTCCAACACCCCCCACTCTTCCCATATTTCCATTTCTCAGGTATCCTGAGGATATCTCAGGTATCTCAGGATACTTGAGAAATGGAAATATTGGAAGTACTCACATAGTACAGCAGCAGCATGAGTTATTCATATCTGCAAGGCTTAAAAGGAAGCTTCCTTCTTCCTAATAGTTTTCTAAAAGCACTTGATAGTTCTTCCCTGTCACTGGCTCTGCTTTTGCATCAATTGTGTGAGGGTCATTAAAGGACTAATTTTCAGTAAATTATTCTTGTAAATAGGTGAAAATATCTGATGTGTGAGTTTTACATGCAAAAATAGTAGTCCTGCGATTCAAAAACATTTAATACCCAGCATTTAAAATTCAGCTGGAGAATCAGTCTAATTCTGCTCCATTTGAATCAATAGCAAAATTCACTGATTAGCCTCTTCCTGTGTTCAGTAAAGCTGCTTACCTTTATTTTCGAGTAGCTCATGCAGTTTGCTGTCAGCAGGGATTTTAGAAAAGCTGAGCACTTCCAGCTGTTGGTGGAATTCAGTTAAAATACTATTGGCAAGTGAAGGCCTGAGTCAGTCCTATCTGACTGCCACTGATAGCCCTAACCCCAGGTATTCCCTCCCGCATTCCCTCCTGCCCAGGTCAGTGGAGATGAGATAGATCAGAGCAAGGGCTGACTTGAGGCAATGAGATATGTGAAATTCCCCCAGGAAAGAAGTAAGAGCAGACAGAATGTAGCCAAACAGCCAGGCACAACACACTGTCATTAAATTATTTTCAATCTATCCAGCTAATAATTTCTTACTACTATTTCTTTACACAGTCAACTATGTAGGGGCCAATAGATCAAGTGCTGGAATCAATGGGAAAACTTACACACGTGACCTAATGGGGACTGGGTGAGATCAAACAGCACCAGACGGGCTGAAATCAGGACTAGGAGATGAAGCAAGGCTTCACACAAAGGAGACTTCCATGTGCAAAATGAGCCATGGAATGGGTGCCGAAATGAGTCAACATTTTTAGGATGTAAGTCAGCGCTCTTATAAAATAATTTTATTCATTAGTGTCATTCTTTTTAACTACATGGGCAGCAGAAATCTGAAATGCTGCCAAGTCTGACTCAAAATTAATTTGGGTTTGTGCTTATGTGGAAGAGAATAGGCCTTTTGTCCGTAATTCCATATAAGCTCCATAGGGTGACCCTGCATTACACAGGATGTAACTGAACAGCCTATAATTGATGAGGTTTCCATTACCACATAACACAGTCCACACAGTAATGAGATCACAGAAGAACCTTCTTTAAAGTGTTAAGTACTTTCTTGTACAACAAGCTGAGTTCATACTAGAAGGCACTAAGAAACGCGACTTCCTGGAACAAGGCAGTAAGAAACCTGACTTCCTGGAGCTGGTCAATACATAGGTGCATGTGTGCCTAACCCTGGGTTACACAGACACCATGAAATAACTGAAAGGTAAATTGAATCATGCAAAACTGGGGAACACTGTTTGATGCAATGAATGGGGAAAAAATGCTATTTCAGCTGAGATGGTTTGGCCATGGTTTATGGTCCTGTTCAGGCAGTCACAACGGAATGGTGTAAAGGCTGTGTTTTATGTTGTTTCCATGAGCAACCTCCCAGCACTCCTTATGTTCCTCTCCCAGAAGGACCAGTTAGCAGATCCCAAGTGTGCTGTGCCATGTGGCAGAGTGGGGAGTGAAACTGGAGTGTGAGAGCAGGAGTGCCCCAGCCTGCCTGAGTAAATACAGCAGAGGTGCTGCTTTCTGTCCTGATGCTCGGAATGGGAAGCCAATGTGGCATCCCATATGTTGCAGTCTGTTAACTAGGTGAAAGGTGAGGTTGTGTAGCCAGTCTATAAATAAGCATATTTAAAGAGGCAAGAATATGCCAAAGAGGATATTATGAAGAAGTACAATGGAAAATTATGTTTGTTAACAAACAAACTCAGTGGAGTTTTGCTAAGAAACGGAACTTCAATTCCAAACCTGACAACCCTGGATGTATGTGGGATTTAGTACTTGAGTCAGGTTTTTAAGGGAGAGGAAATATGAAAAAAAAACTTTAATGTTTCCTTCATCATAAAACACACACTTTGGATTATTTTTCTTGTAGAAGGTGGCCCTTAAAAATGAATCAACATTAGGTAAGCCTGCCCCAGAGCAGGATGGAGCCCTATTTATTCAAAACATCCACTGTCAGGGAGGACAACTGGTTCACAGAGCTGAGATATATGACCTTCTACAGTTTCCTCTGACATTCATGGGCTAAGAAGGTTCCCTGGGGTAAACAATGCTTTATAAACGCAGTTGTTTAAGTTCTGCTCTCACAAACAATCCAGGTAGGCCCCTTCCAATGATTGATGCCTGCAATGGTAGCAGGTGTCTTTTCTTTGTTCGGAGATAATATTCTGAAAACATTTCTTAATAATATCTATTTCAAAACTTTGCATTTCATGGTCATGAAGTGTAAGTGCAATGGAAATGCCAAACCTCAGAAAGTGAGTCAGGCAGGGTTGTGTTTTCATCTTCCACCTAACCCAAGTTTCATCTTCCCATTAGCAGCAGTAGAATGAGGCATTTCTAATATTTACTGCAGGAATTCTTCGGTGTCCTGTGGAAAATCCAACAGCACTGTACATACAATGTGTAAATAAGGCTTTTTCTTCTGCCTTTTCAGAGGGATGCGGGAATTGCTTTGGTGCTAAGCTACATTCATGCAGTGACCCTTCAATTATTTGATTTATCTTCATTAACATAATCCTCTGTTACCGGGAATGGGAAAGGATGAAGTGGGTTACAGCTGCATTTTTATATTTTTTAGACAGTTATTAAAATATAACTATAGCATATTTAAACATGTAAAATAAAAAGAGAAGGGGAAAGTTATAAATACATGTTGGAGCAGGAATAGTTTTGTCCATGACACCATATTTAACATATTATAAACTTTGAGTTTCTAAATGTTTTTGATCTTGAAAGGCAGCAAACACTTCAGATTAGCATAAACCTTGCCATGAGGGCATTTGGTCTACAGTTTGAAATGCAAAGCAAGACATGTTCTTTTTTTTATCTTTCCCCTTCTGTATATGTATACAACTATAAAACAGCCCATGTAGTTTATTTATTTAACAAAATATTTTGCAGGGACCCCATTTTAAACAAAAAAATCTATTTAATACATCTGTAATTTCTTCATATGCTTCAGCAGTGCACTCTTAAAATATAACTCAATAGATATGACTTTTAAGACTTCTAAGTCCTATTAACATAAAAATACAGCTATATATTTTTAAAAAGTTACATATTAGCATGTTTCAATGCACATTTTCTCAGAGGCAGAGAAGAATCAAATATAATTCTCCTGTCACTTACTGTTATTTAGGCTTGGTCTTTGTTGATCTCCAAGTGCTGAACTAATTGACAATGTAAAGAATTTCCCATGTTTCCAAAAGTCAGGTTTACATGTATTATTTTTAATCAGTTTACAGATAGACTTTTAGAAGGATATTGCTATTATATACAAATTGAGAAATTTATTGTATGTGAACTTGAAAACAATGTCTCACAAAGTTAGAACAAAAAGCAGTCAGGATTTTACCACTTCTTATTTTTGATCTCTGTCAGGATTAAAAAGAGAGACCTGAACCATGTTAGATATTCATACGACCCTTCTGCTACATGTTGCCTACTCTTGACTCGCCACTGAAATAGAGGTTTGGTCAACATTATCCAGATTTATTCCTACTTATATTTTTAATATTTGGGGGGTTTGAGAAAGAAGTCATAAAAGCTGCATTCTATTATTATTAATAGTTTGGGATATGAATATCATTGTTCCAAAGGACCACGTTCTTATACTTAATGAAGGGAAAGCTAAAAAAAAAGGTCAGTTTATATTTATTTGACTTAAGGAGACTGGGATATATTGGTCTGTATTGGAAGCACTGGAAGCACTAGGACTAATTGTAAATTATCTTTTGTTTTACTTGCAGTTTCAATTATTTGAGAAGTTTAGCAGTTAAGGAGGGGAATATATTGTTGAGTGTTTATAAACTATGTTCTGTTTGCTATATCGGTTAATAACTTCATCAAAATCAGTGAGTCTTCTCGTGTTAGTGAACAGATATTGTACATGATGAATACAAGCCTTAGTTTGACCATATTGTTACCATTTCAAAAAATATAAATCTCAGCAATTCCTAGCTTGCTTTCACAAATATATACAGAGCTGGAGCACCCCTTTCACACTGATTGATTTAAAGCAACTCACAAAGATGCATTTGCTGCTTGTGCCTGCTTTCAATGTTTTAGTGGAAATTTTAAACTGCAACCACACAGGCTTTAAAATAAATAAGGTGAGGCTCCTGTGTAGGGTTGTGAGGAGATTCTGCACAAGATGGGATCAGAGCTGGCTTTGCACTATTAAACTTGTGGTTAGAACAACACTGGCATTGTGCACAGACATTTGCACTTAGATTGCCTTCATTGCCACAGAATGTGGGTGGGAAGGGCAGGGATGAAGGGCAACAGATGAAGAAGGGGGACAAAGATGGAAAATTCCATCCCTTTTGGATGGAAAATTCCAGTGCTGTAACAACTGGCAAAACAAACTGCTTTCTTTTAATCTTCATTGTTGGCTTAATCATCCCTTATTCTTCTTGACTTGTGACTGATGTCCCTTTCTTTTCTCCTCTGATCCCTCTTGGCCCATTATTATGATTTCCCCATTGCTATTTTCTTCACAATCTGATGGCTCTGTGGAATTACACGTCCCAACTTACTATTTTCATATTTAGTCATCTTGGCTGGGGTAATAATATGTCAACTGAAAAGTAAAAGTAAAAATTAAAATTAAGCCTGTTGGCTTTGGAGATTTTTGCTATGGATATAGTTATACAAAAGGTAGACAGTGACTTGTTCTGTTTTTACATTGATCTGTTTAGCAGGCCATTTATTTGTGTAAATAAACACCGTGTTACAGTACACACTACTTTTTGTACTTTAGACTTTTAAACATTGTTATTTTACCCAATACCTTCTAATAGTGTATAACTAAATCCTACTAGACCAAATACCGAGTTACATTAAGTAGAAGTACTGCTAAGTTTATTGTAAAATTTCAAAACCTCTCATTGTTTTTTTATTATGATTATTATCCTATTTTGGAAATAGATCTCAGAATTTTGCCATTAGTTTCAACAGAACCTTCATTTGGCCCTTAGAAATCAAATAACTTCTGCTTGGAGCTGTAGAGATGGACTTGCAGTTTTAATAATAGGATCACAGAATGCCAGGTTGGAGTGGACCTCAAGAACCATCTGGTCCAGACTCTCTTGGAAAAAGCACAGCACCCTTAAAAGTGTCCAGTGTTGGGAAATCCACCATTTCCCTGGGGAATTTATTCCAATGGTCATGTGTAGTCCATATGTCCACTTTTTTTCCTTGTATATACAGGTTTTTTTCCTAAATCTACTTTCTGAAACTCCTAGAACCCAGGAAAAGTAAAAAGCAGAAGAATAACTTGTTTCTCTAGAATTTAACTACAAGCCATCTTCCACAGTAACATTTTTCATATTTCTTTACTGCCTTCTCTCTGTACTTCTGGTGCTTCTGAAGCTGTGGCTGCACATTTGCTGCAAAATAATCCAGGCTGGGTTAAAAGATTGGCCAGATCTTTTTTCCTGCTCTGGTTTATTCCACAACCACACAGAAATCACAACGGATAGAATGCCATGAACATGGAAATAAGTGGCAGATCCAGGAGCTGTTTAACTTACTGTGCTATAAACTTAAACAAGAAAGCATTAAGCTGCAGCTATGGAAAAACTGAGTGTTCATAGAAGCCGTAGTTAACTGGTAACACTGTAAATGCTCTGGAAAACACAGAAGTAAATGGGAAATCAGGAAAAGAAGATAAACAATAAATTTAGGGAAAAATACTCCATCTAATTAGCTGTGGGAGGTATTCAGGAAAACATTAAATATATGGATATCAGGTAATACATAAGGATGATTTTTCTGGAATACAAAGACTTCAGACATACGAGGTTTTCAGTGTACAAAGCTGCCATATACTGTAACGTTCTGTACAGAAACACCTGGTCACAAAACAGCTCTGAGACAAAGTAAGAGTATTATAATCAAATAAAACATGCACAAGTACCAAATGAAAACACAAAAATGGATGTGATTGTTTTGCAGGCATGATAGAACACAATTTCTGACTGTAAGATAAAACTGGCAGTATTATTTTAATATCTTATTTGAAAAACATAGCTAAAGCAGGAAAGTGATACATAATATTTTCTGATCTCAGCGCTCATAGAGTTAAGTCTAAGTTGGAAAACACCGAGATGTATAGAAATATGGTTCTTATTCAAAGCATAACACATTCACACTTCTTTAACGCTTTGGTTTGTAATAGTAAAGCCAGCAGATGTCATGTCCTCAGATTTGGGCTGCCCTTGAGTGGACCAAATTCAGCTCAGTGAACAAACAACATCACTGAAGTTTGTATAATGAGTAGAGATTTGGCCCTGCCTCACTAAGGGGGCAGTGTTAAAGTGAGGAAGGGGCCATTTGGGGGTAGTGTTAAAATGAGTAAATGCATGGCTAGATGCAATTCAACACAGAGCTGCACTCCATCCTCTCTTCACATGGCATATGGCATATTTTAAGGCATATACACAGACATTTCTATTAAAAAGCCAGTGGTATTTTAACACATTCTTGAATGTGATGGGAAGCCAGTAATGCCTGATGTCCAAAAGAAATGAGACTTGGGGGGAAAAAAGGTAAAACAGCTAACTCTTACCTTTTGCTATAGAAATTAAGGCACTGAATTTGTAGAATAGAATAAACTAGACTAGACTAGACTAGACTAGACTATTACCTGGTCCAACTGCCTGACCACTTCAGGGCTGACCGAAAGTTAAAGCCTGTTGTAGGGCATTGTCCAAATGCCTCTTAAACACTGACAGGCTCGGGGCATCAACCACCTCTCCAGGCAGCCTTCTTCGGAGTTCGACCACCCTCTCGATAAAGAAATCCTTCCTAACATCAAGTCTAAGTAGCTGCAAAGAGAATGTCTTGAATTAAGAATATAGTCTATATTTTTGGTAGTTTGTGACATTTCTAGAACAAAACATGTTCATCTGAGGAATTTTTAAAACCGGGAATCAATTCCCTGCAATTTAACAAATGCAATGCAAGAGGGTCTTAAAACCCTTTCTTGGCCTATCCACATTTTTCAGCAAAACAAAATTCAGTTCAAAAAGCTTCTCTAACTCTGCTCCAATCCTGCTGTTCATCTGGCAATATTGGATACTGCTTGAAGAATCCAGAACAATGTTTAATTCAGGACATTTAAGAAATTACTTTATTCGATGTAGGGGAAGTAGAAATATTTTTATAATTTTTTAAACTTTTGTGTGCAAATTACTTATTCTTGCTTAAAAAGTAGAATGAAATATGATGCTATACAAAATCAAAGGAATTAAATAGGAATTCAAAATCCCTGTCAATAGTAAACTCCAGGTATGATCAGTTGATGCAGAGGCAGCAGCTCATGTGCTGTGAGCACAGGCAACATCAAGGCTTGATGTCCATCCCAAAGGACATGTCCAACTCTGGATCAAATGGCAATGCAACTTGACCTAGATGGAGTGTGAAATCGCAGCACATGCCTGTCAAATTATCCAGAGTGCATGGCAGGGTGTTTATGAAGGCTCTGTTGGCTGTGTGTTGGCTTGCTAAGGACAAGCAGTGCTGGCCTAATAAAAACTCTGCTGCTCCTTAGTTACTTCTAGGAGATTTTTTAGCAAAATTGGAAGTCCTACAGTGAGTCTGTACAGATTCAGGGTTGGAGTGTTTTTGCAATACACTCATTAAGTCAGATCTGCCTCCTTGCAGGAACACAGCTGCCAAGGCAGAGGTAGGAAAGTTGCACAGCCACAGTCACTGGGTGTGACTTTCACTTATTCAAAATAGGCTCCAAAATTCAGGTTACCAACTTTTAAAGATATTTTTAAAGAGGTATATTTAGGTACTTGACTAAAAGCATGGGTAAAGGGACATGAAGTAGGAAGAGTGTGATGTTGGTCCATGTTAACATCTATTTTTCTACTATAATCTATTTTTATATTTTCTATTTTTCTATTTGTCTGTTTTGAGTTAAAAGATAAACTTTTATTTCCATCTAGTGCCTTTAATTTATGAATTTATTGAGCATCTAATTGGGCATAATGTAGTTTGAGGTTTGTGATGTGAAGAACAATTAAAGTGAGCAAACAGTGTTAAATTAAGCAGTTTGGGCCTAATTCTCTGTAACTTCTACAGTAATTTCTACTAACACAAAATAACTAGCAGTTTTCTGCTAAATGGAGTAGCCTAGACTTGAATATATGTCACAAGTGTAACACAAGTATGAACTGTTAGTGTTTTATAAATATTTTATAATGCTATGAGTGGTTAAAAAAAGTGGCATAGAATGTCTGCTGATTACACAACCACCTGACAGTGGAAGTAGATACAAGTAGGCCGGAGGACAGGATTTGAAATCAAAATTATTGCAACAATAGAAATAATTAAAAAGATTGAATGCACATCAGCAAAGAGAAGTGAAAGGTAATGTACTCAGGGATAATCAGTTAAACAAAAACAGGATGAGAAACAACTGGCTTCATAAATTTGAAGGGAAAAATCTGGAAAATGGATCAAGGGTGATGGCAATTCAACAAAGTCATTAGTCACCAAAGAACCAGGATAACTGCACTGGGATGCTTAAGCAAGTCAGTCGCCTGCAGCACATCCTACATCATGTCTGTATTTCACAGTCCAACTGAATCCTAGTTGGGGGAAGAGGCATTCACGAAAGAGCTGACTTGGTGATTCCAGGAGGCAGAAGGAAACACAGCAGGGTGAAAAGAAATGTGATGAGTCTTCCCAGATGCTAGGGACTGTTGCAGAGGAGAAGCAAATAACTTCTGCACGCTCATGGCAAACGGTATGAAATGCATTTCTCTTGCTTCCATATGGAATCAAGGTTGTAAATTCCAGCAAGGAGTATTTAGAGTGGAGAGTAGGAAAAAAAATCTGTCCTTAGTAAGTACCACAAAGCTCCAGTATGGATTGCCCAGGGAGGCTGATGCAGCTCCAGTACTGCATATTTGTAGGTTTGACACCATGTCATGGATGCCATCGGGATAGAGGCTGGATTCCAAGCTTTTTTGATGATTCCACCAAAGATTGTGATGCAATCAAAACACCAATATGAGTGATCAAACTCAAATATAGGTTGGAGTATGGTGCAGTACATGTGCATGTGTAGCTCTTGACTCCAGACTGGCAAGAGTTTGGCCTGATACTTGTTTTAAGAGAAGAAACAACTGACCACAGACTGGGTACAAAGCTGGGAGAGCCAAAACCACAGCATGCACAGAGAAGAAGAAAGGCATGGAGCATTCTGAAAATATACAACTTTCTTGTTTTGAAACAGTGTGTGGATACAGCAGAACATCTTTCATAGCCATTAATATTTGTAAAGATCAGCTCATCTTAGCAACCAGTTCTAAAAATGGAGTGCAGGCTCCCACAAACTTCATCGTGTCATATCCAGGAGGAAGTGATTTTGTTACTCTGTAGGGACTTCTACTGTATTCATTACAGCCAACAATATCAAAGCAGTGTGCAGTAGTATGAGATAACATTTCTTTTCCCATAACATTTCCACAGATAGGACAGTATAACATAGTAATGTATTCCCTGGGGAGATTAAAAAACACCTCTTGGTATTCTGGGGTTTTAACATTTAAAAGCTCCACCGTTTTTGTAGGATGTTCTATCCCTGAGAAATGTGAGTAGCTGGAAAAGGTTTCTTTTTGCATTAGTCTGCACTTCTCTCATTTCCTTCTCTTCCTGCATCTTTCTCAATTTGACTTGCATAACATGATTGACATGTATACAATATATACCACATGAAAAAATAGGAGAATAACAGCTTGTATCACAGAAGTGTGACAGTGTCTGGCACTCGAATACCAGCAGAGGAACACCACACTGAGAGAGCTGAATGTCCCTTCTCAGCTCTTCTTGTCCACATCTTTGGGTGTGGCAATTACAGGAAAAATCAGTCTATTTCAGGAGAGCAAACACCAGCATTAATTATGGTTGTGGGGATAATTTGTAATATTTCTTTGTTCTTTTGTTAAGTTTCCTTTTGTGAGACACAAGGGACTGATACTTATTGCACAACTTCTGAATGCAGACGGCGGGTCTGTATTTCAGTTTTCATTCTTGTTGCATTCTGAATAGCTGTCAGAATGAAAATCAGCATGCAGTGTGGATTACATACATTCACAGACAGGATGTACAAGAGGGACGAAAGGAGAAAGTGGGAAAAAGACCAAAATTCAGATGAAAAAGGCTCTAAAGATTCTGCAAAACTCCCTCAAAGCACAAGTTTTTAAAGGATCAGAAGATGGAAGCAAAACATGAAGGTTAACCTAGAAATAAGCACACTGGATATTGAAATTGGATGTAAAGGATGTACTTTAGGAAAACCGCTCGAGGTAAAACCAAGTTAGGGGTCCCCATGCCCAGCTAATTGCTGAAGTGGCCACAGCTGTGACACGGCCTGAGGGGAGCCCTGCACAGCCGGGTGTCTGCCTGAGGGAGAGAACTTGGACTGCACAGCTTGAGGGAAGACGGATTTCATATCTATACTTGAACAACGCCCAAATTACACGAGTCTGCTCAGTGACTCCAGCGCAGCCTGGCCATGGATTTCCATGAGGGAATTGCGGCGGGCGGGAAGTGACGCGTTGTGAGGGAAGTGACGCCTGGGCGGCGGGAGCCCGGCGGAGCGGAGGGTGGCGGTGGCGGTGGCTGTGGCGGAGCGGGGCCGGTTCGCGGCCATGAACAGCCGCCTGCAGGAGATCCGGGAGCGGCAGAAGCTCCGCCGGCAGCTCCTGGCGCAGCAGGTACGGCCGGGCCCGCCCCTTCCCCCTCAGCGCCCGCCGCTACCGCGGCCCGGGGCGCTGGAGGGGCGAGGGGCCTGGGGCGGCCCTGGGGCTGCGTGGGGGTCGGTCCACAGCGTGAATTTGTGTTTCCCGCTGTCCAGCTAGGGGCCGAGAACGCGGACAGCATCGGCGCCGTGCTCAACAGCAAGGAGGAGCAGCGGGAGATCGCCGAGACCCGGGAGACGTGTCGGTCCGTATCGGCGAGCGGGCTCTGTTCGAGACTGGGGGCTTGGTACTCATACAGGCCCTGGAAACGGGATGGGATTGATCTCGGCGAAAGAAAGTGCTTTAATTACCCAAATCTGAACTTTGGCTAAGGCGAGGGGTGTCTGGTTATTCCCTTCTCAAAACAGCTTGGAAATACAGACTCACATTTCTTTCTTGTGTTAAAAAGATGCTGCATAGGAAAACTGAGGTGTGAATTCAGAATGTGCCACCTGTGTTGTCCCAGAGCCTATGCTTTTGTTAAGAGCAGTTTAGTTTAAAAGTTCTTTTGGACCAATAGTCATGTCTAGACATGTATAATGTTAGTAATTTATCAGGTGTAACAGTAATTTTCTTGTGTGACCAGACTTACTTTTGTAGATGTACTGCTTTGGTTAAAATAAGCTGTACTGTTCAGAACAGAAAAATGAGAAAGGGAAGGAAATTCTCTCCTTTCAGGAGTTTTGTCCTTAGTAAGTTGTGCTGGTCTCGAACATATTGAAAGAGGAATAGCTTGTCATCAAGTTTCAGAGTAATTTCAAACTTGTAACAGAAGCATGTAGTCAAGGCAGATTATCAAAGATTTCTGAAAATATGAGGATTTTTTTTTGGGCTGTTCACAGGGCTGCTTATGATACTTCTGCACCAAACGCAAAACGTAAATATCCAGATGAGGGAGAAGCGGATGAGGAAGAGATTGAAGAATATAAGGTAAGGAAAAAAAGGAAAAAATTACTTTTCTGTGGTGTTCTTGTGTCCCTGAGGGACTTCTAAAATATATGTGCGTACATATAAAAATAAATGTGATGTGTATAGATACTTCTAATATGTGTGTCCCTCAGGGGCATCCGAGGTGTCGATGCTACGTGGTTCTCTTCAGGCGTAGGTGCATTGAACTGCACATGCTCCAGGACCCAATTTTTCAGGCTTGTTTTAGCACTGCTCCTGGAAGTGATAAAACGTGGGTGCTCTTGGGTACACACAAAAAACCCCTTGACCAGAATTTTGTTGTATCAAAAGAAAACCTTGTAGTTAGAAGGAGGTACAGGCCATGGGATGAGATATGGGGAGGCTGAGGATGCCTTCTGACCTGTCTGTTAAGTGCCAAGTAATGTAGTTCTGGATAAATGGAAGAAACAAGGGACTCTAAGGGAATGGAAATAAGAGGCTTGGTTTGGGGTGTGCTTCAAGCACCTAAAATGCCCAGGAAAAGTTTAGTTAAAAAAAAAACCAAAACAAAATGCCTCCATGGTCAATGAAGTGTTGTCAAACTCTCATGCCCTTAATTGTTCAAATGCTCATCCCAGAGGTGTTTGACAGCTTTCTCCGTTCATATCCAATGCAATGTTTTGGCTAAGATGGGTGGTAGAAAGAGGTCGAACAAAGGCATGATTGTCATCCAGCTGTGTTTATGGTTTGTTTTGGGATCTTGTTGCAGCATATATCCTCCCTCTGCCCTTTTTCCATGTCCTAGTAACCTTGCTTCTGTGGTTAAATAGAATCAGTGTATTTATTGAATTATGCAGTGTCTGCTGTTCTCTTGGATGCCTAAAAATAGCAGTTTTTGAAATTTTGCTTCGTTGTGTTGCATTTTTGCTCAGCTTTGTAAATCTTTCTATAATGTCTTATCTTCTGTCTTACTAAACCAAAAAGTTAATATATGACAGGATGTTTTTTGATGACTAATTTTTTAAAGTCTATCTGTAAAGGGACAGACATTGTTTCTTATCATGCAAAGTGTTAGTCTGTACCTCTTGTTCAGCAAACAAGTAATGAGCTCGCAGAAGGGTGTTTGTGAAGTGGAATTTTTATGCTCACATTAGAGATCAATTCGTGTCAGTTTATTTTAGTCCTTCAAGTATGTGGATAAAGAACTAAATTTTAATTACCTGTGAAATATATGTGGATAAGCCACTTGGGTTGGCAAAGTACGTGACTTATCATTAGGATTTTCTTCATTAGTGTGGGGAAGACTTACCCTGAGGTGGATGTAACCACTTCTAAGTAACCAGACTCTTGCTATATTGTTGAAATTGAAGAATATTTTAATAACACTGACTCGGACCAAATTCAGTTGAACAGATGAATAGACTTAAGAAACTTAAAACCCATAAGCAGAACATCTATAGTGGAGACATCAGCTGTTTCCTGCAGACATTGCTAATTCCCTGTTGGCAAGGAGATCAGAACAGTAAAATTCCATTTGTATTTATATAACTTTTTCCTTAGCACTTTGAGCCTGTTTAAATTTAGTCTTGTAATATGAACTGATAGAAATATCTAGATCCTTACAGTATCAATCCCTGTTGGATTGTGTTTAATGCTTCTTAGACAAAAGTAATGGACTTGAACCATTAGTGTTCAGGGCAAATACCACAAATTTGTCAGTTAGGAAAATCTGGGGTCTTTCTGATGTAAAGTGCCTTGTCTCTGTATCCCTGGCTTGCTGAAGGGAGCCAGTGACACCCAAAGGCCTTAGAGTGATGCTTTGAGAGAAGGCTGAACAGTAGCATTGGCTTTTTTGTTATAAGGGGGAAGCATGAGAGCAGTTTTTGAGGTAAAAAAAAAGGCAATATGTTTTAATTTGGGGGCGCTTTTTTTGTGGGTCTGGTTTTGGTTTTTCTGTAGAATAAGTGCAAATTTATGGTGGTGGTTCTTCATAAGCATCAGGCTGATGTGAAAACAAAGGGCAGTGGGGCTGCTTGTTCAGCTTCCTGCTGGCAGTTTGCCTTGGCACCATAGGGGATGGAGATAGGGAAGAGATGCACTAAAGGCAAAAGTGAATAAGGGATGTTTTAAGGTCAGAAAGTTGAATTGTGGTTCTAAAGAACTCCTAAAATACTCGTGTTTTGGTGGAACTGTACCAGTTGTACCAGGGTTAGTTGAGCTCCCTGGTCTGTATTTGGAAGTGGCAGACAATGGGATTAGACAGTTTGCTGCCACTGCCAGGCTTTTCACTGCCTTCTGAGAGCTGGGGTTGTTGCTGCACCCCCAGGTGATTTTACTCAATTGTTTGAACCTGTATGAGTGTCTGTTTTGTGGAGTTTTAACTTTGTATGAAGTACAGAAACACCTGTGGTTTAGTTTTACTGTCTGCCAGCCTAATTTGAGACAGCCCAGTTTTACTTCGTTTCTGCAAGCAGTGGCCTGCGAGCTTGGGATGTTTCTATGCCATTGTTGTGGAGGCTGGAAAGATCTTAACTTGGTTGAATCATGGTAATTGCTGAATGTATTTCTAGTAATTTGAAAAAAAAATTGTGTTTGATTATTGTGGGTAGTTTTTGTTTCCCTAACTCAGCAATACCCTACATGATTTGGAAAACAAGGATGATTAATGGAGGAGAACCTGTGTCATTCTATCTCTGTTTGGGCTGTGTTGTTTTCCCCTTGAAAGTTGGTGGTGTGGGGTTTTGTGGCCACAGGACTCTTTTTTAAATCACTTGTGAAGGCATAAAGAGAACTGGGGTGACTCAAGTGGTATCTAGCAGGTGCTTATCATTAGAAGGCCGAGATTTAGAGAAAGGTGGAAGAGGGGAAACAGGTGTAACTGATGGCATAAGCATCAGTGTTTAGTAAAACTCAAGCTTTCAGCTATTTTTTTTTTTGGCCTGAGTAAGACTTGCTACTGCTTGTCTGCTTTAATTTCTTTTCCTTGCAAACAGTGTTGCTGTTCCTGATAATAATATTTTTGGTCTGGTTAAACAAACAAATGAAAAGAGTGTATCTCTGTAAATTCTTCACCAGAATATTGAGGGAGGGGGTATCTGACCTGTTTATCACAACAGGGATCAAAATAGAGGGAGAAGACTTAACTTTTCGTTCTGCATTCAGACAGCTTGTGTAGTGCAGGGTAAATGAAGCTGTAATAATATGGGAGATGATATTATTTAGTAGCTCTTCAGTTGTATTTATATATTTATGTATCTATATACTGGGTTGTTTTGGGATCAGTGGGAAAACAGAAAGTGATGTGAAGAATTGAGTCTCTCTTTTGTTTTTGTTCCCTCTGAGTTCTCTGTTAGATGTTCAGAATACATCAGTGTAACAGATCTCTGAACTCCAGAAATCTGTTGAATGAACTCACCAACAGGGGAAAAAAATTCCAATACATTTTCCGTTTCCTGTAAATTTGGGGGCTATAAAATGGAAATTTTAAAGTTACTTTTAAGGACAGTCGAAATGAAATACTGACTTTGTACCATGAGCTGTTTCTGCAAACTGTGGACTTTGCTGCCGGGGTTGGAATATAAGAGATGATTGAGTGGATATAAATGCTCAAAAGTTCTAATACAGAAGAATATCAACAAAATACATTATTTGTTTCAGTCCAAGGAGTGAACGTTTTGGGGGACAAAAATAAAAAATTCTGCACTTTATTAAGCACTGGCTGCACTGTCATGGGCTAGAAATTAAGGGGCTCTTATTTTATTCTTCTTTCAGGGGCCTTTCCCACCTCATTACTGAGAGAGGTGCAGACCTTTTTGAGAATAGGTAATGTTTTTTCTCCCTCCAAAACTGGAGCTGAAACCATTCATGATGTGCTGTTTTAGGAAATGTCCGTGTGTAGACAGCCCACTTCTCGTTATGATTATGCTTTGTAAGGAAAGGAGCATGATCTTGCATACTGCTAATACCTGCTTCATTTCCAAGGATGAAGTAGAGCTGCAGCAAGATGAAGAGAACCTGCCCTATGAAGAAGAGATTTACAAAGATTCCAGTACCTTTCTTAAGGTGAGCTGCTTTTGCAATTTTAAGTGTTTCAAAGCTGGCATAGTTGGGTTAAACTGTTTCTGCAGTTGATGGTATTTGATATACAGCTTTAAAGGCTGATGTAATGGACTAGAATTCACAAGTAGGGAAGTTTCCTGTGAAGGATATGACTGGAACTAGTGTTACAGTGATCCTGACTAAAGGTCTGAGTCAAATCACGATGAGCTGCAGTAATGGTGGGCCTGATTTGGAACTAAAATGATGGTCTTGACTGGTGTAACTTATAAAGGCATGTTGAAAAGAAAATAATCTGTTATTTTGTCGTTTATCAGACTGGCACATGTAGTGTGTGTGTGTGTGTGTGCAGTTATCTGCCCGTTGCTCTCACTGAACTCCTTCTGTTCTCCAGGGCACTCAGAGCTTAAATCCACACAACGATTACTGCCAGCACTTTGTGGATACAGGCCACAGACCTCAGAACTTCATCAGAGATGTTGGTATGTCATAGTCAGTGACTGTTTGAAGAGAACTCCTTTGATAGCACTTCTCTTTCTTCCCCTTTTTAAATTTCTTACAGTTGCTGGGAAGTACAGCTATACATGTACTCCACGGTTGTGTCTCTCCCTGTGAATACATATCAATATAGACATTTCTGTGAATGAGTTTATTTTTCATCAGTTAGGAGGTGATTATTGCCTAGGCTGCTCTCACCTTTGGTTTTACTTGAAAGTATTTAACAGGAAGATTTTTTTCAAAACCGAGCTCTTTTGATTCCAGAAAGTAGATGAGTTTAATGAGCAGATCTTGAAACCGTTGCAAGTTTGAGTGACAGACTTGCTGTAATGCCTCTTAAGAATGTGTGTAGCATGTAAAGTATGGAAGTTTACATATGTTGAAGTCAGTAAGCAATATGGATAATGTTTACCAGCTAAATTTTGTAACTGCTGACAGCTCATTAGAAGGCCCAAGTTTAGAGGATGTTATTTTCTAAGTTTACACGTATCCAGCCGTCACTGAACTTGTTATTGAAATGATGCTTCATTAGGCCTGGATTTAATCTTTCTATAACTAAGGCACAGTGTGGTCCTGTTTCCCAGAGTAGGTGCCTGGTAGTTATTTGGATTTTAAAATAAGCAGGACACCTCCCTCTGCAGTTTTATGCAACAGTTCTCTGTATTTTAACAAGTTTAAGCTTGTCAGGGAAAGTGGGCTGTGTTTATAGGTGGCAGCCCAAAGAGGTTTTGTTTGCCTGTGGAGGCACTTAGTTTGTTTCTTCTCTATATTTTGTGGAGCACATTTGGATATTTTTTGTGAAAAATGGACTCACTTATGTCTTTATCTGAAAAGCACCTGGGCTTCGTGGTGAAGTACTTGAGGTAGTTCTGCTCTGTTCTTTGAAACGAGTCTGAAGAAATTGGAGCCAGTGTTATTTACCACGACTTCTCTGCTGCCTAAAGCATTGGGAAGGGACAGGACAAAGGCTTATGCAAGTGTTAATGTGGAAGTGAGCATGTCAGCAGCAGTGAGTCCAGAGCGTTTATTGGAGCTGAGGAATATCAGGGTCAATATTGGTCAGAAACATTTTCTACATGATGATCAAAACTCTGCTTGGGTGCTATTTCACAACTGGACATGGCCTTAAAGAAAAGCTGAAAAATTGGCATCATAAAGCTAAGAGTAGGAACATGTGTTCAAATCTTTGACTGGCACCAGAGCACCAAATCTCAGTATAAGGGCTGCCTCAGGGAACCAGCCACACCCCAGTCTTCAAAGGTTAAGTAAGAGTATTCTGTAAATTAATGTTAGTTAGATCTTAACAGAAGCTTACAGATATGGATAACAAAATAGCTTTCTCTTGTCATCCTGGGACTTTTAGTTTAAGTGAGAGGTTGTTTTCTTCTGGTAACAGGAGCTGTAAATTCCTGCTCTCTGTAGTGCTCTAGAGAAGATTGGAGCATAGACACTGCATTAGGAACAGCCATAATTAGCTGGGTGAGGACAGTACTTTGTCAAGTACTGAACAAAAAACTGCTTTGAAGGGTTTGGTTTGTTCTAACAAAAATTAAAATAAGGCTAAGTATTAACATTTGGACCTATTCAGAATACTGGACAATGCTTAATTGATAGAGATATACTCTGTTAAGTAGTTGTTAACTTCATGTTTTCTTCTTCTTAGGCTTAGCAGATAGGTTTGAAGAATATCCAAAACTTAGAGAGCTCATCAGATTGAAGGATGAGCTGATATCTAAATCTAACACTCCTCCCATGTAAGTGTTCTTGTGGAAAATGCCTTTCTTCTCCAGACCTGTTTGAAGTTAGCTGTCTGCTTTGCAAATCTCTATCTTCAGCACCTGCTTAGAATTTACATCTTCTTTTTCTGTTTATAAAAATTAATCAATTGAAGCATAGAAGAACAAGATTAGTTTGTTTCTGTTATTTTAATTTAGATTTTTAATATAGTATATAAACTAGTTTTTCTTTGCAGTGTGTGATTGTTTATAGTATCTAAAGCTTTGATTTGACCAAACTGTCAACTGATTGCCCTGCAGGCTTTAGTCTGGGATTTAAAAGAATGTGATGTGGTTGTGAATCTCATGTTGTCATGCTGTTTACAATAACAAGAAAAGCCTTAAAAAATTGGCCTCTAAAGATAACCTTCTTTGTTCTTGTACCAGCTGGTTTTTGTATAGTGTTCAGCTGTTACCTTAGTACCCATTAATTAGATGTTTACTTTGTAGCTGAAGACCAAAAATGTTTAGGCTGACTGGAAGTCGTTTGTCCTATTGACTTGGAATTACCTCTGAGTTTTTGCTGGATGTCAGACACAGCATAAGTGTGCAGCATGTTACTGCCAGGAATCCAGACCTGCCTGAATGTCAGCCTAATGCCTGGAATATACAGTAGTCCTAATCTGTACTGAGAAAACAGCCTTATTGAATGATAGTCACACACAACCTCTGAAATAGTTGTCTGAACAACTGAGGTGCAAATTGCAGGACTCAACTTGCTCTTCTAAGTTAGGTGTGTTTTGGCATTCTTTAGCCTTAAAGCACTGAAGGGGGGAACACAGTAATCCAATGCTGCCTTCTGATGACACCAAATACACACAGAGAATCATAATCTCTTCCACACACTTTTTGGGAAGGGGGAGGTGGTGATCTGCTGATCAGCTTTCTTAAGGTTATAGGATTTTAGGGGAGGGCAGTGTCATTTTTTTGATAGTGATACAGCAGTGAGGATGGGCAGGTGTGGAGGAGAGTCGTGAGTGTGTGTTTGTGTATTTAATAAAATCAGTGTGTGTGGGAGTCTTGATTTGTTACCTGAAAAGCGTGTCCAGCCTTCAAAATCTTTTGAACGTAATATACAAAAAATGGCAATTCTAAAAATATGACACTTCCCAAAGTGAAGCAAAACAGAAATCTGTTAGCCAGGCTAACAGTGTTTGCTTCCTAAGTGTTGATGTTTCCTCCTAAATAGTCCATGGATGTACAGAAACTTCAGTGAATCTGTACTAGATGCTGCTGTACGGTCTGTGTGGGCATCTGCTTGCTGCTTGCTAAATGAGGATCCTAAAATCTGTTTATTTAAGAGAAAGACTACTTAAAAAATGTAATGCAATAGCATCCAGCCTCAATTTAGGATCCGTCCTTGAGGATGTGCTGTGGGTCTCCTCTACATTTAGAGCCTTTGAGCTGTGTGAACCACACAGGAGACCCTGCTCTTAACTGGCTGCACAGAAGTGCCATGTGGAGTATAATTTTCAAACCACTCTTACACCTTGTCCAAACAGTTCTGTCATCTTCTGTTCAAACAGGTATTTACAAGCAGACTTGGAAGCATTTGATATTAGGGAACTGAAGTCCAAATTTGATGTGATTCTCCTGGAACCACCACTGGAAGAATATTACCGGGAGACTGGCATTACTGCCAATGAAAAATGCTGGACCTGGGATGATGTAAGTACTTTTCTTGCTGTGGAAAAGATTTCATACATCTGTTTAAGCAAATAGGTAAGTTCACTCCTTCACTGACATCCTCCTTTCTGCAAGTATTGTCTGAGTAGGAAATTTTAACAGTCAAACCAATTGTAAGCTTTAGAAGCCTAACAAAATAGAACTTGTGAACAAAACCTCAGCCATGGAAGGTTTTTTCTTGTAGTTATATATTCCCTTACTGTTTAATCAGTTCAGTGGTGTATTGATAGTTCATTCTGTATCTTTCCCTTTTCCATGAGGTCAGCTCTGGAAAAGCAATCAGTCAAACTGAAGGATCATGAGAACAAAATCAAATTCAAGCTACCTTTAAGGCGTGAGTTTGAAAACCAAGGCATTCATGCCTGTGATGTGATGAGAGATTGGTTAGCTATGTGAAGGAGTAGGTGTCTGTGTTAGCCAGTCTGCTACATCAGGCACAAATGGTGCTTGGCCATGTTGCCCAGGGAAAATCATTCTATCCTAACAGAAAAACTGGGAGTGTTGGAGTCATAGTTTGGCTTCTGCTGCATTACTTTTGTTCACAGTGGCACTGAATGAAGCTTGATTTGATGTGTTAGCAAGCTACAGATGAATCCTTTCAAGTTGTAATGACTAACAGATGCTTTGCATCTGAAGTTATTTCATCTTGAATGTTACTGATTTGTCAGAGTTGAACCACTGTCCTCGAAAATTCTTGCTGCTTTTTTTCCTGAAAGGGAAAATGGAGAGAATGTCTTTCCTTTATAGTGATAGGAATTAAACTGGGATTTTTATAAGGTATCTTCACAACCTTCATATAAGTAATTCCATGGATGAAAAGAAACATTTTGTATTAAATATTTGTTTCATAGTTTAACCCACTAACTCTACCCCAGCCAAAACCAGCAGAGTTGTATACGTGCAGTTGGGTACTGGCAAGGTAACTTTTACAAGATACTTTATGGAAAACAAATTTAAAAGTTTGTCTGTGAGTGTATACAGGCTAACATCTCCAAAACAGTGCTTCCTGCGACATTGCTTCGGGACTTAGTATTCTTCCTGCTATAATTGGTGATTTGTATTTAACTCAGAAACACTATTATTGGTCTTATTATTATTAGATCATGAAATTGGAAATTGAAGAAATTGCAGCCCCAAGGTCATTTGTGTTTCTGTGGTGCGGGTCAGGCGAGGGTCTGGATCTCGGCCGAGTGGTAAGATGATGTTTTAATTCAATTTATCGGGGACAGGCTTAAGAGTTTATTTTTATCGTTGACTTTTTCCTGTATAGAATTCTCAGTGGTAACTACTGAGGGATGTTTTGTTACTGTGGTAGAGGATATGTAATTTTAAGTGGCATTAAGTGTTTAGATACTGTTATTTTCCAGATGAGTCACTGAGTGTGAGAGGAAACATAATTCCATAGGGTCTAGAGAGGAAACATAATTCCGTAAGGTCTAGAAAGCTGTACTACTGTCTCGGTTTTCATAGGAGCAGGTTGCCATCCTGAGTGCTTTTACAGCTTTTTTAACAGAAATCTCAATAGTTTTCTGCCAGAAATATTCATTCCAGAAGAAAGGTGCTACTGTGTCTTAAATTGAGATAAAATTTTTTTAAATATTTTAAAAAAAAAGATGATATGTAGACAAATCGATGTGCACATAAGCCTCTTTAATTTTAATTTTTAGGGGCAGCTTGACAACACACGTGTCATTCATACCAGTAAACACTGTCATTCATCTGTGACAGATTTCCAGCTATGACTTCAGAAAAGTCAAGTACCTATATGAGTGTTCAGTTTAGGGTACTTACATTTTTGATGTAGTGTGAACTGTTTTCTTTTTTTATGATATTTAGTGTCTACGCAAATGGGGTTACAGAAGATGTGAGGACATTTGCTGGATTAAAACAAATAAGAACAATCCTGGAAAGACCAAGACTCTAGACCCTAAGGCTGTTTTCCAAAGAACCAAGGTAAGGGTTTGGCTCCATGGCTCCTCTGTTTCCATCCTGTCTGTCTCTGCTAATGAAACACCTGGTGTTCCACAGTAGTTGGTGACAGGCTTTTGGGAAAGCAGGCACGAGAACTTCAGAGTTCTCTTCTCCAAAACATGTTTCACAGATCTAAACTTAGCAATAGAATTTGACTAAATTTAATGTCAAAAGAAGTTTTTAAATCTGTAGATTATAAATGGATCTAATAATGAAAAATAACTATAGAAGGCTGGCTGTTGGTTCTAAATGCACACGTGCAGGTATGTGCCCAGAGTTAGAAGTAGAGAGAGGACTGTGAGAGACCAGAGCTCAGCCAGGATCTCCTGACTCCCCGAAGGTGATTGTAAAGGTGAATGGGTCAGCTTGGTTTAAAACAAACACTTTTTTAGGGATGCATTGTGGAGGATGTGTATTGAAGGAAGTGCAGAGAAAAAAAGTGGTCTGATTTAAAAGACTCAAATGTAAGTTATTCGAAACTTAGAGAAATGTAGATGGGATTAATAAATAAATGGTTTGGGTATATGTGGGTGTAACTGGCAGTTTAACTGAAAAGAGAGTTGGCTGGCAGTTTAATAATTCCAGGTGTCAGTTAACCTCAGGACTCATTCCTCATTCATTAATCATTCCTTAGCATTAAACACCCTCAACCCTGTCTCAGATTTGCCATTTTTAGGAGTATAAACTTCCCTTTGAGATATCTGGAATCTTTCATTGACTTGCATTTACATTAGTCTGAAGTTTGTTTGAAAGTGTGTTGTATCAGTTATAAATATTTATAAGTATAAATATTGCGTGTTTATTGCATACAGTATTGCAAATCTGTGCAGCTCGCTCATGAGGGAGAGGTTAAAGCTGACACAGGAGGATTTGAGGGGGGACTTTGTTTAACAGAGAGGAACAGTTTCTGGTATTGGGGAATTTCTCTGTTTATGGGGCGAGGGTTGGGCTGAGGTCACTGTTTGTGATAAACACTGGAAATGGAGAGAGTTTGCTCTGACTAAATAAATAGGCTGCTGGGCAAGGTGTACTTACCAGTGGTTACAGCAGCAAATGCTGTTCCATTCTGGTTAGTTGAGGCATCTCAAGATGGGTGCTCTGTGCTGGGCCACCTGTTAGAGAATCTGAGGTATGAGTGGTATGGAAGTAAATGTTCCAAGTAGTTCTGCTGAGGACTAGATCTACAAGTCTTTACCTGATGGGTAATTTGTTAGCAGTATTCTGCCTCTTTAGTTAAATTCAAGGTCCAACACCCCTGTTGCTTGAGTGCAGCTGACCAACTGCATAGATTTGATAGCTCAGCTCTTCTGACTTTCATACTTACTTGCCAACTCTGAAAACCCTTCCCAAAATCTGGGAATGATTACATGCTCTCATCTGCAACTTTTTCTTGAGCCATCTGGCGGCGCTTAGTGAGTCAGTGTGTTTGATCCTGGGGAACATCGCTCATCCAAGCTTGATGTTCCCAGAAACAGAGCTCTGAAATGAGTATGTAGGAGCCTCTTTTCATCCTCTAACAATCGTGGTGATTCCTCATTCATGGATGCCACATACCAGTCACTTAAATTGATCTGCAGTGTTTCAGAGGAAGGAGGCAATGGCTATTACAGCTCAAGAACATTTTTAATGCTGATGAATTGACAGTTTGATGGTGGCTGTATTTTTTTTATGCAGTAATATCTTCTAGAAAGGAATCTGAGGGTGACGGCTACTTTTGTAAGAGGTACAATATGAAAAAGTACGTTATTTGCTGTCTGTTTTATGACTGAGAACTTTGAAAACTGTTTGTGCTCGAAGCCTGCCACAGCAGTACGTGTGGCATGTGACAGTGCTGTGTGTGTCACAGGAGCACTGCCTCATGGGCATCAAGGGCACCGTGCGCCGCAGCACAGACGGGGACTTCATCCACGCCAACGTTGACATCGACCTCATCATCACTGAGGAGCCTGAAATTGGCAACATAGAAAAACCTGTGGAGATTTTTCACATTATTGAGCATTTCTGCCTTGGACGACGACGGCTTCACCTTTTTGGAAGGGACAGTACAATCCGACCAGGTAACTGTTACCTTGGGTTTGGGCAAGTGGTTACATTTTAATGTGCTTCAATAACCTCCTTCCATCCTCCCAGGCCACTTGGTGGGTTCTGCTGGGAGCTGAGGCAATGATGGTTAATCCTAATGCATTCTCCTTCTGCCAGGGCTCACACCAGCTGGATAACTGTGTATTTTTGTGTGTAACTGCATCACTTGTCTGTTCTCCCAACACTGTGATGGTGGCAAAGTGACTTCTGCTCTGTCCCTTGTGGTCAAAAAGCAGAAAGCTTTGCTACAACTAAAGATCTCATGCAAGTATTTTCTTGGCAAGAATGTCTGTCTTGGGGTGAATCCTCAGCCCAGGATGCAGGAGCATCATAGAGAACCCTTCTAAACAATAGTACAGTTAAGTTACAATTTTAATATCATCTTTGGGAGCAAGATCATAGAAAAGGCTTTTTGTTTTAGAGATATTTTTAGAAGTAAACACTTGCTAAAACAGTAAGACCTTTATGCTTTTGTTCTCCATGTTATCTCTAATTGAAGATAAATGCTACAGTTACTCAGTTTTCTACTGAACTACTGAAAAGTGTAATTTCTGTCTTTTCATTTTCTGAATATTTCCTTTCCATTAAGCTTTTTTTCCTGGATTTAATAGTGAAATAATCTCCACACTAGCTCTAAAAATTGAAATGTCTTTATCATGTGTAATACAGGGTAGCAGAATTCCCTGCTTGTAAAATTCATGTCAGTGTCCTAAAGAGGTTTCTGGACCTGTATCATAGGTCAGACCTGTAGATCTCAAGGAGATACATTGTTGGTGTATGTGAAGATCCATCAGCCACAAAACTGTAGTTTTAGAAGAAATAGGAATGAGCTTGTTTTAATGTTTGCCTGTCTTGATTCACTTGGTGAAGCTGAAGTGACCACTGAATGTTTTTCTATAAACAGGCTAATTTAACTCTGTAAGCTCTATTTTCATACCATGTGGGCTTCAGCAGTTATTTTATTATGTTTTCAGAGGTGTGCTTCCAGCAGGCTGCGCTCTTGGCTGCACTGACACAACTGGGTTCTGGAGACAAAGTTACCTAAATCAAGTTACCCTCGACCCATAAACAGAGAAATTCCCCAATACCAGAAACTGATCCTCTTCATTAAACAAAGTCCCCCCTCAAATCCTCCTGTGTCAGCTTTAACCTCTCCCTCATGAGCGAGCTGCACAGATTTGCAATACTATATGCAATAAACACGCAATATTTATACTTACAAATATTTATAACTGATGCAACTTTTAAAAAGGGGAGAAGGATGGTGTTGTTTTAAATTAGATGAATTTACTGATCAGGTTTAGTCTGGTACCAGGGGAAATGGATCTTGCTTCCCTAGAGGTGACCTTTTCATTCCCTTTAGTACAGGTGACATGTAGGCAAGTGTCTCTCCCTGTCACTTGAGTGTCCATTGAGTGGAAAAAGGACAATAGTGGCCTCGGAAGCATGAAGTTTGTTTTTGCTTTTATTGACTCTGGTTTTGTTCCCCAGGTTGGCTGACGGTGGGACCCACCCTCACCAACAGCAACTTCAATGCAGAGACATATTCCTCGTACTTCACGGCTCCCAACTCCCACCTGACGGGCTGCACCGAAGAGATCGAGCGGCTGCGGCCCAAGTCGCCGCCGCCCAAGTCCAAGTCTGACCGGGGCGGGGGTGCTCCCAGGGGAGGAGGCCGAGGAGGGACTGCGGCCGGCCGGGGAGAGAGGGGCAGAGAGAGGAACAGAACGAACTTCCGGGGTGAGCGGGGTGGCTTCCGAGGGGGCCGAGGAGGGACCCACCGAGGGGGCTTCCCCACCCGCTGAGGAGGTAAAGGCTTCTTGCCTCGTCCTACGCCCCATCTCTGAATCTCTTTCTTAGTCTTGTTTTTCCTGAAATGAATTCCTCTGGAGACTCAAGCCAGATGACTTGTGAAATTGGTTTTGGTGAAGCTGTTCCAGTCTTCCTGGGCTGGCACAGCCCCACCCCTGGCTGGCAGCTCCTGCAATGGCAGCACTGAACTCACTCACAGCAGGGAGCACCATCCCTTCCCACACCGTGGGAAGGAGGGAAGGGAAGATACTTGCTCTACTCTTAGGAAACTTGGGGTGGGGGCTTTCTTTTCAGCTGTCATTTTCTCCAAAACACGGATTCCTCTTCCTTATTTGGAGGTTTGGGCTCGGACTGACCTGGATTAATATTGTGGAATGGGCATGAAATGCAGTTCTGACTTGCAGACTGTCTTATGGAAGAAAAAATGCTGTGTCTGTATTGACACCTATTTTAACTTCTCTGAAACCAAGGAGCAAATGGAATAAATAGAATTCTATTTTTTCTTATTTGGTTTAAATTTCCCAAATTATTCCTGGGAATAGGGAACAATTTTTAATTTGTGGTGTATGTGCATTCACTTTTCATTGGGGAGAGTGGTAATTCTGTGCAGTCATGTGTTGTGCTTCATGGAAAGCACCAAGCTGTGCGTTTGTGTGCAGTCCAGAACTTCTGCAAGGTCTGGATTGCTCCTGGAGCAGGGATTTACACCCACTGTGTGTTTGTAACACTTTGTTCTTTGGGAGGTAAGACAAGTGTCACTGCAGAGGCATCGGTGACCTTGTTGGAGGGCGGGTTGGAAATGCATGTGTGCAGTTCCTGAAACTTGTCACCTGGGAACAGGGTAATGAAACCAAGTGTTTGGCTTTGCCTGTGGGAGTTGCACACGTTTGGAAATATTGGCTATTGCTGATGAGCTCCAGTGCAGTGTGGACAGACAGTGACTCACTTTGTACAATGTTTTTAGCAGAACCACAGCTCTGAGCTTCTTGGTCAGTACTTGGCAGGCTGAACAAACTTGGCTGTTGGTGTCTCAAGGTTGGAGCTGTGGGTCTTTGATTTTAAATAGCTGTTCTGTAAAGTAGCAGATTATTAAACGTGTTTATCAAAGCTAATGTTGAAATATTTTTCTTCATATTTTATGGGTTTGTTCTCCTTGAGGTTCTGGAATTGCCAAGTGGTTTCCTCTGTGCTGTTGTTGAACAGGAACTGTTCTTTTGGTGCAAGGAATATTGGCACAGGTGTTTTTGAGGGTCTGGTCAACTTCCTGGCCTGGGCAGTGTGCTTGGCAGGGGATTGCCACAGTGCTGGTGGAACTTGCTGTTGTTTATGAGTTGGTTCTTCCTGTGTTATTTGCACACCTGGAGAGTGACTGGATTTGGGAGGGGTGTTTTAAGGGCCATCAGTGAAGTCAGCATCTGACAGAAGGTAAATGCCACAGTAAGGAAACTTTGATTTTTGCTTTAGTCATGTTATTCGGAAAGTTAATACTGGAGAAAACCTTAGGACCACTGCTTTTGTGCCAGGGACAAACTTGTTTGGTGTTTGGTTTTAGTTTTTATGAGTAGAAAATGTTAATTTTCATTTCCCCCTTTTAACCACATGCCCATTGCTGATAGTTCAGTGCTGGTTTTAATTGAGTTTAATGGACAAGGAACTCCACCTTTGTGCCCATCCTCCATGAAGAACAATTACCTGCTGGTCATTATGGGAAGGTGGTGTTCCAGCAGTGACAGACTGATGGCCTGTAAAGGCAGCAGCACACTCAAAGCTTGGTGTCATGTCCTTGTGGTGGTGGAGGAGATGATACTTAGAAAATACTGTAGTGAGACACTATTACACACACCTCTTTATAGAGGGTAATAACATCTGGTCATTTCCTAATCACTGTGATTTGGACCATATCTAAAGTGGTGTCTAGGGATGAAAGGCTTTTAATTGCATTACTGGTGTCAGTTAATTTCTCAGTTGTAACACTTTACAGGAGGAGGATAAGGCTCAGAATCAGTGAGCTGATGAATTTTACCCCAGGTGAATGAAGACCTCATTTGAGCATACTGTCCTTCTATTAAATGCATAATGCCTGCAGTCTGAGTTGGGATGCCTGTCTAGATCTTGCCATGTTTTCCCATTCTGGAAGAGGCTTAGAGTACTTGGAATATCTTACACCCTCTGTGAATTGAGGAATTTGACAGTTGCACTGACAAGATACTCAGGATGTGTCAGCATTTACCTTCAGAGGGAATTCAAGACAATCACCTGTGAATCATGGTGTGTAAATCAGCCACAGCTGGAGGTGGTTAGAATGATGGATGTGCTGTGTAGGTTGGCAGTCAGTGCTCTTGGGGGTTTGAGGTCTTCCCCAGCACAGGCTTACTGTGTGTGTTCAGAGGTGCTGAATGCTTTGTTCAGGGGAGTGGAATTTAGGCTGCAAACTAAATAGCAGTTTTGATCTGATAATAACTGGCATTAAGTCAATGAATTAATTTTAGAATACTCAGCTGTTTTTCTATGCCCTGCCAAGGATTTTAATATCCAGAATGCACTCTAGAAATAAAGAATATACGAACATTTCAAGCCCAGTACATTGAAAACATTTTTAAGTCTTGTTTCTTCAGTGTGGCTTTATAAAGATACATTGAGTAACTGGAAGTGACAGATAAAAGAACCCACTGTTTCTGTATATAGCAGAAAAGATGTTCTCTCATTTGAAAATTGGTGGCAGCTTTATTGCTTTAGTAGAAATGGCAGTTGTGTAATGGGCTGAAGGTCAACTTAACATGGAGGAGGGCTGCACTAATCCTTCCCATAATAGGGTCATTCTCATGGGCTGAAAAATTAAGCAGTAGGTAAATTTGGTATGAAACAGGAATTAATTTTCTGTGTAATTATTACAGCAATGACAAAGGAAAAAAGAGGCCTGACTACTGTAAACCTGAGTTAAACACTACAGTCCTGCTGTTTCTGCAGAGCCAAGCACTGCACTTGTCATATGTGTGGTGACTGTCCCTGTCATGATCGCTGCCAACGAGTGCTGGTTTAGCTGTTGGGATGGCTTAATGTAGGTAACCCAAACTGCACCTGGCACGAGCTGTGCATGGGTAACAGCTCTGCCTTGCTTGGGCTTGGTTCTGAACAGCCCCTGTGCTGGGCTTTGCCAGCACTCAGGGAAGTGACAGGTACACTCTGCTCCATTCGATCAACTCTGCCAACCATACCTGGAGGTGATGCCAACAGTGAAACACTCGGAAAAGCTGGGCTGCCAGCTAAGCTGCCTTTCCTTAGAGTAGGAGAAGATGACCTACAGCGTACTAATTGTTGGATGCATGGCCATAAAAAACTTGGAAAACTTGGTATATGAAAGAACAAACATACACACGATGATTATATTTAATAATTGCTTATTTCTTTACACAAAGAGTTGCTGGTGTCATTTTACAAATGGAATGGCAACAAATACTTTTTACAGGGTAATGTCTACAGCTAAAAAGTGCTTGTCTTGGCAGCTGAATTCAGGCTGAGAATCCTTTTGTAATACAGCCACTTATTTTAAGAGCTCTTGGTCAATGACACATACAGGACTGTATAGATAAGCTGTTGAACCAAAAAGTTACACATTTTGACTGCTTATCAATCATGGATATTAAATAATTAATACTAAGTAGCAACACTAACATGTTTAAAGGCACTTTTTTCTTTACTGAGGCTTAGCCTTACTTTTGAGACTTTTTGGCTTTCTTTGAAACACTAATTGTTTTAATAATAGCTTTTCAAGTTTGGAAAAGTTCAGACCTCTCCCACAGAGGCACTGGTCCTACAGAGACAGACACACTGATGAAGTATCTGAGGTAAACAGCTGTTCCAAAGGCTCTGGCTTTCTAAATTCTACCTTCAATATTGGTATTAGCAGAGGCTTGTTTTTCAAAGCAGTGACCACTGAATAAATCAGTCATGTGAGAGGAGATCACTGCAATAGAACTGGTATTAAACTTGAGGCTTTATAGCACCACAAATAACCTTTGGTTAATGTGTCAACTGCCTCACAGTTGACCTGCCACTGAAATTTTGAGGGACAGATTTTTCTGAGTTGTATTGGGAATATTCCAGTTAACAAATGTTCTAAATAAAACCTAACCTGTGCAATTTTAAAAAGCTAACTGCTGCCCCTAAGAGGAGGCATTATCTGCCAAACATGGCAAAAGGATTGTTGGATTACTGTTCTTCTGTGGTCCCCATTGTTGTTGCGCTTTCTCAAGTCCAGTTAGAAAACTGAGGCATTTGTGTCCTGGATAACCCCAGCCATAGAAGGGTCCCCAGAGCTCTGTTTCTGTAGAAAGTAGCACTTGTCCCTTCCAGGAAAAAAAGGATTCGCTTCCCAGGAAGGACTCTGAAATCCTTCAAACTGAATTATGTGTTTAATTCCAATCTGATTCAACTGTACATCCTCACTTAGAAGTGTTTTGTATTTTTTCCACTTCTGTATAGATTCTGAGCATCTCTGCCAGCTCTTGTACAACTTGTGTCTAGTAAAAGGAATAATTAAGAGTTTTCTAAATTGTATTTTAAGAAACGCGTACCATATATGCTCTTAAGCACTGACAGTCTGAAATCTGACAATTGATGTAGAGAAAGAGTCAGGACTCCCAGAAGATTTATACCTGAGTGCAGAACCTCCTATTCTACAGCTTAGTAAGTAAGCGAAGTACTCGGGGAGAGGTGGGGCCAATGAAACTGTCCAAAGAGAGCACAGAAGAGGGTCAGCAAAGCACAGCACAAGGCCTGGGCCTGGTGGAGCTGTGGGCCAGCCTTAAGGCACCAGGGACTGTCCGTCCCTCCTGCAAAGGGAAAAAGGAACTGAGAAATGTTAAGTGTTGCCTTAACTGAGCAGCTGACTGATCTCCTTGTGAATGCAGACGAGAAAATCCACATAAGAAGCTCCTCCATAAATACTCTTGTCTTCTACTAGGAACTGTCGGAAAAGCATCTCTGGCTGTTCCCGTTGCTTCACTATAATCAGCTGAAAAGAGAGAGATAATTTAGAATACAGTCATACTAGATGGCAGTAGTTTTCTTGTGTCTATTAGTGGATGCTCTTGAGGTGGGGAAAGCCCCCAAAACTATCTTTACATTTCAAGTAGCTGAACAGAGAGAAATTAATGTGAATTAAGGGTTGCAGAATAAAATGGTTACCTTTTAGACTTGACTACCTTTGAAAGTCAGTTTTGATTAGGAATTAAGCATATTTGAGATGCCTGTGCCTACAAATCATGCTGGAACTCATCGATGTGCAGGAAAGCTCCTGATACATAAAAAAACCTTTTATAGCTACTGGTAAGTTTTCACAAAGCCTGTAGTGTTCTTCTGAACAGGTAAAGCAGAAACAAGTTACCTTCATAGTGTAGGGCTTTTGGCTCTGGAGTTGTTCCAGGATATGCTTCAGTTTCTTAGAGAATGGATTGTCCAGGTCAGGCAGGGATGTCTGTCAGAAGGGAAACGTGGCAGGTGGTTATCTTCCAGTCACAGCTCTTACCAGTTCACACAGACTGGACTAGCTGCTGATAGTTATGGTGTAAGGAGCTGCGGATTTCATTCTAAACTGGGAAATGCCATCTCCTTCACAAAAATGTCTCATCTTGAGGACTCACCTGCCAAAGCCATTTTTCATTGTAAAACAGTCACTGTATGAAAACTCACTGTCAGGAGAAACTAACTATTGCAAAGTGTTTTGTTCCAATTTCAGCAATACACAGTTTAGGACTTTAATATCTACAACAGTCGAAGTTTAAGATTTAAAGAAGCTGTGAAAGCTTCTGTCTTGGAAATGTTCAGCTTACAATTTTATGTAAGTTAAAACACTCCTGGTGTCTTAACACCTTCTGCTGGTCACCTGTTTCTGATGAAAGACCACCTCCCTTGTTTCCCCGATTAGCATCTGGTCTTATTAAATCCTAAATCCTTAGTGTGCGTGTACTCACGGCGTCGGTGCTGATGTGTGCGAAGGACGGCACGTTGAAGAGCCCTTGGATGAGCTCTGGGGACACGCTGGCTCCCAGCCACAGGAACATGCTCAGCCCGTTGGCCAGCAGGAAGGCCCCTCCCTCTGACAGACGCTCCTCAGAGCAGCGCACGGCAGCTGGGACAGCATCGCTCTTCAGATCCAGGCTGTGCTGCGGGGAAAGACACGCGGCTTGGAGAAGCAGTGACAGAGCTCCACGTAGATAGTAAAAAGTAACAGCTGAAGGGTTTAGAACAGCGGGGTGGTTCCTTTCCAGCTAAGAGCTGGTGGTGATGTGCGGGCTTTGGGGCTGAATGGGGATGATTTGGGGGTTTTAGGGCTGTTTCTTGGTGATTTGGAGGTTTTTGTTGTGTCTGAATCAGAGGGATTTGGGTTTTGAGACTGAATGTTTGTGTTGTGGAGCTTGGGATGGGGATGGCAGGAGGGAGAGCCCCCCGGGTACGGGGCTTGCCCCTTGTTTTGGCCCTATGAGGGGGGTCTCTCCCTTCTGGGGAGGAGGGACTGACCAGATGGACAGATGGACACACAGACACACACAGACAGAGACAGACATACAGGCATATGGACAGACAGACAAAGACGGGCAGGTGGATGGACAGATGGACACACAGACAGACAGAAGAATAACGGATGGATGGACAGACGAATGGACAGACAGACAGACACAGGAACACACAAACAAAGAGACGGATGGACAGACAGGCAGACGGATACACAGATGGACAGACGGATGGATGGACAGACAGACCGACTGACAGACACACAGATAGCTTGACAGACAGATGGCCCAATGGACACATGAGCAGACAGATGGACAAACAGACTGACCAAAGGGCAGACAGATGCAGACAGACAGACAGACACGCAGACTGGCAGAGGCACACAGACAGACAGACATGTAGACCAACCAACGGACACACAGATGGACAGACAGACAGATGGACATATAGATGGACGGAGAGACAGACGGACACACAGGAACATAAAGATAGACAGACACAAAAATCGATGAATGGACAGACAGAAGGACAGATGGACGCATGGATGGGTGGACACACAGACAAAGAGACACATAGACACAGATGGACAGACAGGCAGATGGCAGACACAAATGGACAGACGGACAGACAGACACACAGACCAACGGACAGACAGACTCACAGGATGGAAAGATGGACAGACAGACAGATGGACACACAGAGAGAGGAAAAAGGGACAGATGGACAGACAGATGAAAAACGGACAGACAACAGACAGACACACAGATGGACAGACAGTCTGACCAACCGACACACGGACACCCAGACAGATGGACAGACACCCAGACAGACGGACACACAGCTGGACAGACAGACACACAGACAGACAGACAAGACACACAGCTGGACAGACAGCTGGACGGACAAATAGATGTAGGGATGGATGGAGACGGACGGACAAACAGACAGATGGATGGACAGCTGGACACAGACAGAGGAAAAATGGACAGATGGACAGACACATGGACACACACAGCTGAACAGGCAGGTGGACAGACACACGGACATAGAGACGGACAGAGAGAGATGGATGGACAGACACACAAACAGACGCAAGGACGGATGGACAGACAGACAGACACAGAAATGGACAGACAGACAGAGACAGACGGACGGATGGACACACAAAGAGATGGACAGATGGATAGACAAACAGATAGACAGAGGGATAGATGGATAGATGGACAGACACACAGCTGGACAGACAGATGAACAGACAGACAGACACACAGTTGGACAAATGAACAGAAAAACACGTACGGATGGAGGGAGAGACAGACGAACGGACAAACAGATGGGCAGACATATGGACACACAGCTGAAGAGGCAGCTGGACAGACACACGGACATAGAGATGGATGGATAGACAGACAGATGGACAGACAGATGGGTGGACAGACACACAGACAGACGCACAGATGGGCACATGGACACGTAGACAGACAGACAGACGGAGAGAAGGATGGACAGACAGAGACATGGATGGACAGACACAGAGATGGACAGACAGACACACGGACTGATGAACAGACAGAGATGAAAACGAGAAAGAGAAAGAAAAAGCAAAGAAAGAAAATAGAAAAAAAAGAATAGAAAAAGAAAAAACAAAAAAGAAAAAAGAAAAAGGAAGAAAGAAAAAAAGGAAAGAGAAGAAAGAAAAAAGAAGATAGCAGTAAAGAAAGAAAAGAAAAATGAAAGGAAAAAAGAAAATGAAAAAAAAATGAAACAAAAAAGAAAAGAAAATAAGGAAAAAGAAAGGAAAAAGAAAAGGAGAAAGGAAGAAAATAGAAAAAGAAAGAAAAAAGATAAAAAATAAGGAAAAAAGAAAACTAGAAACAAAGGAAAAAGGAAGGGAGAGAAAAAAAATGAAAGAAAAAGGAAGAAAAAAGAACAAGAAAAAAGAAAAAGGAATGGAGAAAATGAAAGAAAAAAGAAGAAAAAGAAAGATAAAAAAGAAGAAGGGAAGGGAAGGAAAAAGGAAAGGAAAAAGGGAAGGGAAGCAAAAGCAAGCTATCTCGCTCACTCCAGACTCACAATGGGCAGCAGGCGGGGGTAGAAGAAGAGCTGGGTGTCAGCCACCCCCATGGCCATGACCAGCTGGCGGTGGAAGGCTCTCTCATCCGTTGGGATTTCGGCTCTGCCCACCAGCACACAGCTCTTCAACAGGCAGTTCATGTACACGGGCAGCACCTTCATCGTGTCCGGCAGGATCAGCTGAGGAAACAGACACGATGTATTTGCCACATAAACCGTACCCCTTGTCTTAGCTGCTTTCAGCTCCCTGTAACCCCTGCCTGTTTTTCGGCACTAAATTAAAGAGGAATTCTCTGAAAAATTAAGGAGAGAAATAAAGGTTCACAATAAGTGGTTCTGGTTTTGTTTCTGACAGATTCGGGCCTCACTAACAATGAACGATTCATTGCCCACACTTGTGATTACTGCTGGCACTGCATGGGATGTAAAAGCCTGAGTCTTCTGTGAAGTTAAATCACCAGGACATGAGTGAATAATTTAAAAGGAAACGAATCAGTCAGTCTTACTTGTCAAAAATTAGAATACTACAAACGTCTTCAACAACAATTAAAAATGAAGGCTTTGTGAGTCAGTGTGTAATTCTACCCTGGCTGGCTGAGCCCCTTTGTCTGAATATGGGCATCAGTGTCCTCAATGGCATTGCCTTTTGCTCCAGAACAACAGCTTCCAGGTGTTCTAAGTGCAAACATTAATCCCACCTGTCATTAATTATCCTTGAAAGAAAAGCACAAATCTGCCCTGAGATGTTCCTTTCTGTCAGCACTAATGGTGCAGGGATGGGGTTCACCTGAGGCAGAGCCTGGCTGGGGAGGACAGTGTGGGCTTTACCTGGCTGACAGTGGCGGGGCTGGCACAGTTCTTCTTGTAGCAGGCCAGCATGTGAGCGGTTTGGTTCACGAGGATGTCCCGCACCGTCTTCAGGGGTTGGCTCAGAATGGCTTTAAAAGCTACAAACACAGAAGAGCTTGGTACATGGAGATGGACACAGCCTCTCAAAGTATCTATTATCTGCTATAGCTTCTGATTTTAATGACCTGAGGGTGGCTGGTTTTTAGCCCCTCCTACAGACAACCAAACCCCCAACACTGCGGTAGGATGTCCATTGGCACAGTTCTGTGCATTACCTACACACCAGCATTGCTTCTATGGCAGTTTGTCTACAATAGGAAATTATTTCTCTTTGGAAAGTTTCAGACTTCAAGAGTTGCTCAGACTTGGAGCAGCAAGGTACAAAACATGGTTTCCCACTAGGTACAAAACATGGTTTCCCACTTCAGCCCCTTTCCTTCCCTGACCTCCACCCAAATTGAAAAAGGAAACCAAACTGGTCTGTTGTAACTTTACCTGACTTAGCAAAGAAGTTGATGAGTGCGTCAGTCTCACAAGTCCTGTAGACATCAGCCAACTGGGCGCTGCAGTTCAAGCCTATGTTGTGGATGCGGATGCGCCGCTGCCCGCTCACCGTTGTGTAAAGGAGAGCACACTGCAACACACACACAAACCACCACCATTTGCTTTTTACTGCAAAACAAAAAGCTGCTGTCAGGCAAGAACCACCCACTCGGTGCATCAAAGGCATAAAATGCCTTCTGGAGCCAGCACAGCCTGGCAGTATTGCTGGCAGCAACATATCTGTAGTTCTTATGGAAGTAGATTAAAAATTATAAAAGTTATTAAAGTTATAAAAAGTCCTCCAGTAACATTGGAAGTGATGTTTAGCAATAGAGGGCTGCTCTTGAACAGAAAGATCACAATGAGTGCCACAGCAATAACAACTGCCATATAAGTAGCAATGAATCTTGTACTCCAAATAAACTTACTTATAATAAAATGGAAAAAATAAACACATCATGAGGTCTCAATGAGTGTTTAGAAAGCATTGTGGTGTCCCTGAATAGAACATGTACTACAGAGGTAGGGGAACACACCTTTTATTAGTGGTGGTATGGCAAGTTGTGCCTTGCTCCCATTAGTCCTACACCATCACTTCTTTTCTGCTATGACTGCAGAAGTTCTTGCTCACCATTACATGACATTATAAAACTTTTTTACCTGAATCAAGGCTCCAGTGTCTTCATTCAGTTTGTCATCATGTTTGAACTCCACTGTCACTGCCTTGTCACAATCAACCGCTGCCATCTCTACATCTGTAGTGTTGTTCATGTAAATGGCTCCCAAGAATTCCGTAGCCCTGAATCCTACAGCCAGATTAAAATGGGGCATTTTATTTAAAAAAATGGTAAATAAAATTGACATTACTTGCTGAAGCAGGAACCATTTTCTCTCAAGGCTTTGCAGCCTCAGTGGGTGCCACCAACTGTTGTTGCTGATGGCATTAGTGACAGCTGGGTGAGAAGGAAAAGCTGTGACAGACAGTGCAGACCTTCTGCACTGTTGGCTTGGCCTGTGTGTGTGTTTGCATTTGAGGTAAGCATGAATGAAAGGATGCTTGGAAAGTAGGCACAGTAATGTCACTAGAGTGTGAAAATAAGGAACACGTACCTGTCCAGAAGCAATACCTTTTTATACAACTTACTTGCATTCCGTGATGTGTGCACAGTGATCAGAAGCCTTCCTCAGATTGGATAAGCAGTTGTTAAGGAGGAATATAGAGGATGTGTGTGTGTGTATATATGTACATATATATATGTATATATATATACACACACATATATATATGAAAATATATGTATATATATATATATATACACATATCCATGCATTTTATCAGTCTATTCAATTGCTTTTGAAGCAGTAAATAATGAAGTTAAAGCAGCCTTATCTTACACATGATCTGCACAGCACTGTATTTAACGTTCATGCTTATTCCCATGGGTCCCATTACCTGTACTTGTCCGAACCCTCATCGTGGCATCAAATCCCATCTTTTTTTCCATATCCCTCCTGAGGTCACTTAGGAACTGGGGGCTGTCGCCATCGAGCTGTGAGTGCAGAGCAGGAGGAGAAGCTGCAGTTCAGCAGTGAGCCAGCACCCTTCCCGTGACCCTCCCCCAGCAAATCTGTTCACATTTACCAGCTCTCAAGTCCTCTGAAAGATTTCAAACGTTGCCTGTTGCTATCAGAATCGTACATACACAGGTGTGCACCACTCACCACTAGGCCTGCACATCCAGAATTTCTGTTCAACCAAACGAGCTCCAGTAACATCCACTCCTGCACTTAATCCCACAGCCTAGGCAGGATTTTAAGATGCCAACCAGCTTATTACTGTTTTGAGATACAAATTTGAGCCTGATCTGTCATTTCTAAGTTTGAATTTTATCCCCTGGAGTTGATAACCAGCTTTTCCAAACTCTGCTTTAATGTTAAATGTCCAAGCACACATTGAACTGAGATGAAAAGCAACAACTCCCCCCAGGTGTTTCTATCTGAAAGGCAGGAAAATGTGCACCACTTACCTGGAAATTGTTGTACTTGTACAGTGTTCCTCCAGTGTACATTGTGACAAGGCCCACAGAGGCTACGTCCACGTACTGATTTGGGAAGAGGAACAAATTCACACAGCAGCCATTGGCCACACAATCCCTGGCTAAGGCCTCATAACAGTTCCCCTGGGGCTGGAAGAGCGTCTGCACAAGAATAAAAAATACAGGTGTCATCACATTAGGTACCGACCACAACCAAAATGGCCACGTGAAGACAAAAGGATGAAGTTTGAAGTGAGCCATGGCTATGATCAACACATGTTGCCCTTGCCCATGTTTGCAGGGAACCATTTCAGTACGTTCTTGGAGAACTAATCACTAAAGAGGCATCAATGAAAAAAGATCAATGCCCTATTAGAGAAAATCAGTGTAACAGTAGACCCCTGGTAGCTCAGAGTAGAAAATACCTTTTCCTTATCTGTATTGAGTAGCTTTTTGTCATCTCTGTTCTTCAACTTCCCTGGTGCTTCCGCAGTTGGCAATGAAGAATGGAAGATAAACAATTTCCCAGCACGTTCTGCAGCCTGTTTCAAAGATACCATACTGGCATGTTTATTATTGCAATTTTAACAAGCCTAATATTCATACATTGGGGTCTCTCAGAGAACACTGTAAATTTTGTGAGTTCCTCAGAGATAGATAAATCACTTAGAATGAAATGATAAAAACTGGATGGAAGTAAGTTCCCAGACAAACTGGGGCTTTTCTGTCAGGAAATAACTTACTCCAGCACACAGGTATGTTGCCTGATATGTTCTTACAGTACTTTCTACAGAGAAATCTAAAATCTTGATGGGCAGAACTGGGAGTACCTCTCTCAGAGATTTTCCAGTTGGATGCAAGCATTATGCAACGAGCAACAAGTATCAAAAAGTACAAATACTAAGATCAGATAAAAGTGAAAGAAAATGTAGTTTTAGAGGAAAATTGTTTCTTTCAGTTCAGACACACTAGTGTTCATTATGGTTTTATAGATGAGTGACAGTTGCATTCCTGTACACAGGTATATGCAGATGCATAATTCCCAGTGAAAATCCTTACAAATTATAACTTAAAAATACTGAGCTAAATAAAAACTTAATTAAGAGCCCTTAAATTTGTTTTGTAGAAGTCAAGTATTAGGGGAAAGCATTCAGACACGTATCTGCTGGCAGTATGAATAAATAACAAGAAAATAGGTATTAAATTAGTATTTAAGAAACACATTTGAGAATCTGCTCAAAGTTCATGCTTTACTCATACAAAGCTGACAGATAAATCAAGTACTTTAAACCAGCACTGTTCTGCCCCTACAAATCCTGTGGTGACCCAGGGTGGTGTGTGTTTATTGGCAGTGCTCCAGGGAAATGTCAGCACTTCAGGGGGTGTCCTGGACATACAGAAAGGGACCGGGCAGCATCCTGGAGTCACTGCCAGCTGTATCCAAGCTGTGAGAACTTGTCAAACAGAAACCCTCCAATCCCACCTAGTTCAGATACAGTCATAAATATCCTGTTTTGCACAAGAAGTTTTGCAGAAGCAGGAGAAGGAGCAGAGCAAAATTGTATCTTATACTGACTTTCCTGCCCTTCACACATGCGGAGACTGGGTACCTGTGCAAACACCCAGAATATGGACTGGTTCTGCTGCAGTAACTAAACACTTCTTTATTTCTCCCAAATACTGAACAACAAACTGACTCCTGCTCCTCATCTTCTCCTAAACATCCCTTCGGTGTAGAATAGATTCTAGGGACTGGTTTCCCTCAATAAGAAAATCTGGGAACAGATGTTATGCTTGCCAGTGTTCTCATTTTGACTAAAGCTAGAATTGTTAGAATTAGTGCTGGAAACAATCACTTTTTTCCCTAATTTCCCACTGTGATGGGACTGGCTTTTGGCAAACCCAGTTTGGAGCTGGTTCTCTTCCCGAAAGGCATGTTCCAACCTTTAGTGCCTCCATGCCAGCCTGGATAACAGGAGCGAAGATGGTCTCACTCTCATTGGTGTCTGCAAACAACTCTGGAATCTGGTCCAACAAGCTACAAAAGAGAAAGGATCAATGTCTCAACTCGGCAGCATATTTGGGATCATCCCCAAACCTTGTAACATACCCAGTCTTCACAGAGGAAGACATTTTCCATGTACATGTATATTATAAAAATAATACGAGTTTTGATGGCTATCACTATTTCTTTGCCTCAGAGGTGGAAATAGAGGCATCTGCTGGCTTCTGAAGTATTTCCACAGATACATGTATGCCCCTAACCCCAGCTGACTAAAAGACATAATGCATATCATAAAGCATTCACATCTTAGTCTCAAAAGGAATGATTATACTTTACTTGGTAATAACTGATCGTGATTCCTCGAAGTCAACAAGGAAACCATCCAGCAAAGGAACAAACACTTCTGAAACATCTGTGACCACCATCATCTGAGGCTGAGCTAAGCTGCTTTTTACATTGAAGAAGTGGAGGACCTTGTTATAAGTCACAAAACCAACTCGAATTGCTGAGGATTCTTCTTGTTCTTCTCTGTAAGAAAAACAAAACCCAAGTGGTTATAATTCTGAAATTCTGACTTTGCAATAAAAGCATTCCTTCCACATGCAAGGCACTCTCTGATCATTATCTGTGCTGGGAGCAACAAAGCAAACAACAACCAAGCAGATGTAATGGCCTCAGTCTTTGCCTTGGGTCAAATTCAAACACCCTGATAAAATCAACTGCTCTATTGTTTATTTTTTAAAAAAATATATATTTACATCAATGGTGCATCCTGCTCAAACAGTTAAAAGTCCCTAAGATAAAGAATAAACCATGTTGTCATCAAAACATGGAAAAAAGAGGACAATTAGTTACAAGATATGATGAGAAAACAGTCTTTATTTAGGATACATTGTAGTTCAGTGCCACTAATGCTTGATGCCCAATCAGAGCAGAACCAGGCTTGAATTATATCTGGTGACTTTGGTGGGTGGTTTGGTGGAGATGACTCCTGAGAGCACCAGCCCGTTCTGCCATCAGTAGCAGCACCACCAATAAGTCCCAGTTAGCCCTTTACCAGGTTCACAGTCCTAACTTCAGTGAGCATTCATTAAAAGGCAATCCTTGTCAAAAACTGGTCTCAATTACTAATAAAACAGCACCTTTTTGTAGCAGGGTTTCTCTTGTAAACAGCAAACCAACCCTTTACCACAAAAACCATCACTGGCAGTTTCACAGCCTTATCTAAAACTTTGCCCTTGGCACAGAAATAATTTTACTCCTACAAACTACCTCTGCCATCAGTCTAGAATGTTAATCTGCCATTTGCATTTTATGGGAACGCAGTTGGATGAGAAAGGGGCTACTTTGACCCAAAATGAATCAATATTCTCTATTGAGCACACTGCATAAGGAAGCATTTTAAGTAATTCCTCCAAGATACAGTAACTCAAACAGATGCATCACTTCTGGATGTAAATTCTGAATCATTCTCAGCACTCAGGCACTGCCTTCTTAGTAACATGATTGGTAGGAGCATCCCAGAGCTTGAGGAGGACAAAGTACTATTACATTTCTATACATAGAGCACTCTCCTTTTTCAAAGAGAAGCATCCACATCATCCTAGTCCCAAAGGTGTTACACAGCAGGTGTTTGGACCTTTCTTCCAGGTGCTGCTCTTACCCATGTCTGCACTGTCACACTTCATCCAAGATCTATCACCATTTAAAGATCAGCAGACAACTGCCTTTGGAGCTCACACAGCATTTAGTTCTTTTTAAAGTCTGACAAGGAATCATATTACAGAAAAGCATTCAAATGTTGTTTTAGTCATGCACCTTAAAATCATAGTTGCACAACTCATTATGGTGATTTTCTGAGCTCATAAGCACAATTTCTATAAACACATTTCTCTCGATTTCTCTTGTGTTCTGGCTTGGAAGACATTTTGAACAGCTCTGCTCTAAAATTTGAGCAAGCAAGACCTTTTTGTGACATAGATCACTTCACTACCCTAAGTCCTTCCTCTTAAAGATACAAGCACAGGGCGAAGTCCCTGCACAAGGCTCTTCCCTCATGTGGTAAGAGCAGAGTATTTTTGCAGGTGTATTTGTCCAGCAACAGAAAATGAACTTTGAATGAACACAGTGACCTTTGTGTCTCAGCACAAAGTCTTATCACAAATTTTGGTGGAATGCCTTATGTTGGTCTTTTTTAAATTAATATTGTTTAGGACAACAGACAAGTCTGGGGAAACTAAAGGGCCTGGCTTTCTTTTTTTTTTTTAATTTTTTTTTCAGTGGACATGAAAACTTCGGCCCACATTATTTGGCAGCAGATCTCTGCAGAGTGCCAGTGAGGAGAAAGGTAAATGTTTCTCTTTTGTGATGTAGATACACTTGCTTTCATTCTTCCTCAACTTTCCCTATTCAAGCCTAGGTGTTTGTAAACTGCCAGCTGTTTTTTGTTACTCCACTCAAGCCTCTTATTATCTTCGGAGTCATGACTGATCGTGATGGAAAGCTCTGACATGTTCAGGATAATACCGAATACTTGTGTCTCCAGTGTGATCTTCAATGAAAAAGTACTTGAGAGATGGCCTTACATGGGCATCTGACAAATGAACCCCCCTGCCCTGGACTGGAATTGCATATCCCAGATTATCCCAAGGATCTTATCTCACACCCTTCCTCACACTGCTCTCTCCATTTCTTAAGTGTGTTCTCCCTCTGCAAGTATTGGCACTTCGAATATATTTTCTTTTTGGAAGTTCTTTTTTATATGCAGACGAGAAACACCTTGTCTACATCGCTTTTGAGTCTTTCACTGCTCTCATTTCACTACATGTGTCATCACTGTTTAATCTTTATTGAAAAGTATATCTATACACTAAACCCCATACTACACTGCACTAAAATAATATCCTGTCAATGATACTGATCAGCAGCAAGACTGCTACATGTGTGTTTCATGCTCACAAAGCACATGTGCTGTATTTCATAAGATGTTTGCTGCCCACAAGAGTTGTTCTCCTCTCAGGTACAAACCAGGACAAGAAAGTCTCGCAATGCAGCAAGATGCTTTAAATGTTTTGCTTATTAACAGTAAGAGCTAAAGATACAAGGCACCAACACTATGGCTCTAAGAGAGTGGCCACTCTCAAGTACTCTGCTTTGGGTATTTCCCTGTTTAATTTAATGAGAAAAGCAGCATTGCAGTAAACACAACTACAGCAAGTAAAGTCGAAACTATGAGCTGTGACTGAGCTGAAAACACCACTAGAGTTCACTGCAAGAAAGGAAAAGAACACAAGCTACACGTGCAGTTGGTATGGCAGAGTCTTCCTGTTCATACAGTAAACCCAGACATCAAGGTCTAACAACTGCCAGCAGTGCTAAAAACTAACATTTTGTCACTATCACCCCAAAAATGCCTGTACTGTAAATTCTAACATTTTCTATAGCTTGGTTTTGCCTTTCAACATGCAGAGCTGCTTCATGAGAAGTGCAGTGTAGTGAGTTAAACAAAGCACACTGTTTCTTTACCTTGGAAGTTTATCTAGCAGAGTCTTTAGTTCATCACATATGAGTTTAACTAGGCCACTCTTTATGTTTCTGTAGGATACATCAATCATGAAGATATAAGCTGGTGGATTTGGAGGCTTCTTGTCCTACACAAAAAAAACATTCACAGGGAAAATTAGACAGTGTCTTGTTATGAGGAAAATTGTACAGGTGGTACCATAAAAAGCAATGTAAATACAGTGTTGTTTGGAAAATGCTGTGAATGATAACTAGGAACTATTGCAGAAAGCTGACACGAATTGGGTAAAGTCCAGCCCTGGAATAAAACGTTGTCAATGGAAAACAGCATCCTAATGGAACAAAATATCTAAAGGATAACAGCTTATTAGATAAGATGCGACACAAACATTTTCTGCCGGAATTCAAGTGTTTAAACAAATTTGCCTTTTGGCAAACCCATATGGTTTTGCATTCCCTATAGCGAGATGGAATATAATTTTGTTAATGCTGAAATTTAGCTTTTCTTAGCATTTTTCCTCTAACAGCTGTTTAAGGGATTTTTAACCAATCTGGAAACAGAAAGTACAGCTTGGGTACTGAACCAGAATTAGAACATCTCAGTTCTCTGCAGCACTCAGTGGTGATTGTCTGCATCCTGTCTCTGCCTTGCTGTCTCACACTCCAACACATTCTGGACAGCAGTGTACCTCCATCTAAGAAAAATTCATCTAACCCTTGAATTATGACTTATCCTTAGTCCCTGGCACACTTTAAACTAAACTAAACATTATACCCTTGATTGCACTCATTTGACTCATGTAAATCAGGATTAATTCCTGTGAACTGAAACCAGGCAGTATTTTTCAAAGCTGTTCTGTTTACTTGAATCCTAAAGTTTCAGAAACTGCACCAAACATTGCTTCTAAACTCTTGTATCAGATCACCATTCATAAAGAATCTCTGCCTAATTTCTGACAAATAAATGGTAGAAACAAGGGCTCGTGCTCTCGGCACATCCACTAAGCAGGAGGGCAATAATGCAAACCAGCTGGGATTTGTTAACATTTTTTGTGGCTGTTCATCCTTGTCATTTGATAAGCACAAAAGGAAATGACTTCTCAGTTCTGGTCTTGAACTGGATTTATAAAATATTTAAACCTCTACAACTCGGAGCCAAATGAAAAGTGAATTATAAAATAATGTTAACTTCTGTAACATTTAATGACTTGGCATTTCCAGTGTAACTGTTAATTCCATAGAAGATTTCATTTCTGTAACATTCCAGTAAGTCTATGGATGGGTCTTTGCAACAAGCTGGCAGAGAAAAAGAAGGGTGGAAATGGCACACAGCCGTTCAGCACACAAGAGGTTTCAGAATTTGATGGAGCTACACTGGATGCACACTGAGCATCCCCCACTGTGTTTCTGTAATGCCTCACCACCACAATTCTCTTCTGTTCTGGGGTTTAACCCAGGTTTCAATCCAATCTTTATAGGTTATCTCAGGGATTTCACTGGATTTGGAGCAGTGCCCTAGTCAAAAAGTAGAATTAAACCTGTCCATTTTCTTCATACCAGCAATAATCTGATGGTCTGAGGAAGTTACTGGTAGCTACTTCAAGACTTCATAGGGCCCAGTTGCCTTTCCTAACCTTACCATGACCTCAGCTCCACTCCCAGGGAGAAAATTCTGCCTGATTTCAGCAAGAACAGAAAAATATGTCCGTGCTGTGGTCAGATGAAATCACACTTGCAGTTTTGTAAACTGAGCTAAAGTTTGAAAAATTTAAGAATTTATGATCCCAGAACTATCAAATTCAGTTCTCTAATAAAACCAACTACAAATATTTACAGAGACTTGAGTGGGCTTTGGATTGAGTCCTTCAGTGAATCAATATTAGGAGAGAGAACTCATTCCATTGTAACTTACTGGTAAGAACACCAAAACTACTCTTGCCGGGAAAAGATTACAAGGTCAAATTCCCTTACTAAGGTTTTCAATATTGGGAAGGCAATTTATGTGTGTGCCTGTCTTCAGAATCCATAGAAGACATACATCTAAAATGCAACAATTCATCAGAATCTCAAATATATCCCCTATGCAATGCAACACACCAGCTAGTACCAAATGAATGCCCCATTAAATACTGGTGATCCATGACTTTGCTGTGCTGTTTGTTATTATTACTTGTTTGTCTCCCACTCTGCAGCACAAAAGAACAAAACATTACATTCTCCACGTGTATCTACATCTTCTAGAACGTTCCTGGACTCTGATGCTCACCTTACAAGTGCATTTACTCAACTGTAAGTATTTAAAGGAGCTTGTTTGCCTTGATGTAACATTGGTTTGCATACTGGAAATACTCACTCTGCAATAGTCCAGAGTAGCAACATATTCATAAGATCCCAGGGACAGCTCAGGCCTTTCGTAGTGGTCTATCCGTCGGCCCATGTGGTCCAGGTGTTGAAAGAAGAATGAAGGGACTACAAGCCAACAAAAGAACCAGGGAAAAAACATTTACAATTTGGAAAGGAGGGGAACAACACGACAAATTCTTTCAGCAGATGTGATGTACTAATGTAGGCTCCTCTTTCTCTGATCAAAGGAAGAGTTTAAACACTTCTCCAGTAAAACTGACCCAGGTCATTCCCACTGGCAGGAGCCTGTTTCCCACAGGATACAGACTTAACAGTGACTATTTTGTTAGCAGATACAGTCTAGCCTCAGATTAATTCAAATCACCACAGCCAGAGCTCTGCAGAGGGACAGCAGTAAAACTTTTCCTAAAGCCTGTCCTGCTTTATCCAAAAATACCACTGCACCGGAAATAGCACTACAAGGTTCACAGCCCTGGCCTAGTGTACGAGAGCATCAGGTCCATTATATTGGGAACCTTCTGCAGCTACAGGTAAAAAGTAGGAAATCAAGTGTGTTTGCCATCAACAATTTACAGAGCCAGTCTAAGGCTTAGAATCACTTTGGGGAAGAGTCACCTCTGGGGTTTAGCTCCTTGTTCCTCAATGAATACATATTCAGAATGCTTATTTTTCACATTTTTGCCTGTAAAAGTGCAAGTGTGTGAGAGGAATATCAACCTTGTTTCTTGGCCATTTTTAGTCCTCATCAATTTTTTTTTTTTAATAAGCGCTTTCTGACTTGGATAAAAGACACTGTAGTAATACAAAGCATGATTTAAAATGACACTGCAACATAAATGTCTTTCTTAAAGTGTTCCCAGTGCATTTATATTTCCCTTTATGAGAGTTAACAAACTATGAAATTTATTATCTGCTACGCTTGCACAAACATTAGAGCTCGAGGCAGAGAAGCGGTTGGAGCGAGTCTGTGGAGGTTCACGTTTCAGAGTTGAAAAGATGACTGTATTAGGGAAAGCACTATCCCCCTGTGATCCAGCTGGGCAAATCCAACTTGATACAAATGTCTAGAAAGGCTAGTTCTGGCAAAGATTTGGGATTTCGCCAAGAGCACAAGAACAGTTATGAGTCACATGCAGCACACTTGAACAAATATGGCATGGTATCTTCTGTGAACACCAACACTTGTCACAGTAAGATTAATGGCTTAGTTAACCATTGCAACCACAGTCATGGACAGGACAAGGCTAACATGGTTCTACATATCTGCTTCTTGCTGGACATTTACATTTCCTAAAGAAATTAATTTTTTTCCACACAGAAGTTGCTTTCAGTTAACACAAGCAGCTTTGTATCCTGGGCTGATGTAAAATTTTAAAATAAAGTTTTGATCATACCAGACCGGGCTTCATGAGTCAGCATTATTTTCCATACATATTTTTTTTTTTAAATCAGACTGAACAAATGTTTTATTCTTTATTCTGTATTATTCTTGGGAAGTAATTTTTTTTCATTTGTGAAATAAGCCCAGTTACTGCATCTCCCTAAACTATTTTGTCAGCAAGTCAGCAAGTGAAGAAAATCATTGTAGCGATACAGTTTCTTTACAGTGTTATGGAATTTGCATGAATCACAGGTCAGAGAAATACCACTTACCATCATTTATACAGTTACAAAATCCACACTGGTATCTTCTCCCACCTTCAATGAACTGCATGAAGGGACACATGTAAGCTTTGCACCGGTTGCATCGGATCGGTCCAGTCTCCCCATGGTTGACAAGATAAAGGGGTGTCTACATGAAGAGGTACAGAGAGAGCAATGCAAACTTGAAATCAAATTGAGCTAGAAAAGGTTAAGTCAGATTTAACTCTTGTTGGAGATCGTTGCTTAAGAGTTCATTCATCATTCAGCGTTCACCCAAAATCTGTGGTAGGGTTGGCTCAACCCCAGGGATCTCCCCAGGGGCTAAATTTACAAGTTCACAGGTCATATTCTGATATTTATGAAAAAAAGAGAAGGATTCAGACCAAAAGCCTACAAAGTTTTGAAAGCATTGGAAGTTTAGGGCTCCAGGCTGATTTTTTTCCAGCAAAGGGTAATTTTTACAGCTCACTAAGAGAAATCTGTTGGAGTCAGGTCTTTTTGCCTTCTCTGTCAGACTGAACATTTCCTGAAGAGATCTACTGCAAATCTACTGCAAATGGGTATTTGCTACGGAACCTGCTCATATTTTGTCCTAAATGCTGCCCCCCTGCTGTCATGTCACATGCTACACTCATGTTTAAATGATGTCAGGGGCACAGCTGGAGCAGGAGATTTAGGAGAAATACTAATATTTATTGAAGGCAAATACATACAGCAAACAAGTCCAGCACCTCAAGCACTTGGCAGTTTAATTACACTGACCACGCTTGCTTAGAGCCTCTGCCAAAACCCACAGCTAATGGAAGACATTTTCCAGATGCCCCTTTCCCTAATAACTGCAGCAATTGAAAGATTCCTGTGATTATTCTTAATGTTAGAAAAGTCAGACTTGAAGCCACTACGAAAATGGAAGTTTGCTCCATTATTTGTGAAACTCTACAGTTTTTATTTTTCTTTCTTTTTCTTCCTCCTTTCAATCCCAACTAAAAATCTCTGAACATAAGCATAAGAAATGTCCAGAGTATGGACACAGAACAGACCCCTAGAAGAAAAAAAAGTGCTGACAATGCCTTTTAATGCTAAAACATCACACTAGCACTTTTTTAATTATTCTGTCTCTTCTTGAGGAATGGACATATTTCATCTATCACACACATTATCTTACACACATTATTATATTATTGGGGCCAAAGAGTCTTTGGACACCTAGAAAATCACTCCTGTCTTCTAGCATTAACTACTTACATAGATTCTATAGTTTGCTTATACTTTACAGGGACTATTTTACTCATTTATTTCTCCAAAGGGTTTAATACATTTTGCCAAGGATTTTCTACATACGAGTGCATTTTTACTACATGGCTTCTAAGTGCTCCCTCCTGCTCCACTGAAATATTATTTTACTGTGTTCTTTCCTCTATGAGAATTGAGTTTGCCCCAAATTAACCCATAATGCCAGCTGGCAAACTCTCAGGGTCGTTTTTCAGACATGAAAGCCTTGGCTATAAACCCTGCTCATCAGCTACAATCGCTTAATAAGGTTTAAAAGTTCTGGGGTTTGTTCATTACTTGGCAATTTTCTGATTAGCATTCTGCTGTATTAGTTTAATGAGACCTGGATCTGGTTTGCAGTTAATATTATTAGCGTATATGACCTGGTAGGGGAAAAAAACAAGACTAAACCAACTTCTGATATATTTATATACGTTGATTCAGTAATTTTAAACCTTAGTTTGATACATTTAATGTTATCCAAGAGCTAAGAAAAATTACCCCCAAATGTTTATATTTTGAAATACCACAATTAGGACCTTTACAGAAAAAGCATGAACAAAAACAATAAAAAAATAAGTGCCATGAAGTTCAGAGGCCAGGTGTCTATATTCTTACACATACCTAATAAATTACCTCTTAAAGACAAAAAAAATAAGGGGAAAAAAATAAACTCACAAAGTAAACCAAGCAAAAATGTATGAGACAGAATTAAGGATTCTGTCTAACAAAGAAAAATTCTGCAAAAAAGCTCTATGTGTACCCTTATTGATTTATTAATTAATTAAATGGAATTTACATCTTAGTATTTTCTTCAAATCATGTAAATCATTACCTCAATAATGAACACATCTAATGATAAAGCTATCTGTGATAATTTCAGAATAAGCACTGACCAAAAGCACCAAAAACCCACTTCTTGATGAAAACAACACAGTTGTGAAAGAAAACTTATTTCAAAAAAGGTGGAATCTTTCAGTGCATTTCACTGTAGAACCAGACAGTTTACCCATCAAGAGAAAGGAATTTGTGCTTGGGTTTGTAAACTGCATTTCCAAACATCAAAGTCATTTCTGTCAGGGTAAAAGAAAAAAAAGGGTACATTTCTATGGGAATGTACAAAGACAAATAATACTGTACATGCATTAAAATGCAAAAAATCATGAGTTTAAAGTAATGATACATAAAAGCAAAACAGTCAAAAAAGAGACGTGGCACTAAATGGGAAAGCGTTGTTTGCTGTGCTCCACTCTGTAGATGTCACTGTACACCAGAAGAAAAAGCAGAGGGATCTCTTTATGGTGCCATGGAAGTCAGCGGCAAAATCACGGGAGCAGGGGAATGAGAGAAAATCAAAAAATACCTTTTTTCATTTTGTTTTCGGTTGGTTTTGGTTTTTTAAGCAAATGCAATAGTCCTGGGGGTTTTCCCTTTCTACCTGTAAAGTATCAGCATTTTCTTTCCTCTCTTACATCTCTACCACTGATAAGTGCATCAAGTGAGATCTCTGCCACAACTATTCGGACATTTGCCAGACATGTGGACTTCTCTTCCCCCTCATCTCTTCACAAACCTTTGACCACCAAAGAGAGAACAGACATGGACCTCACAAAAAGGAACACTTGGGTATTGATTGCTGGCATTCCAGCGCTATTAAATGTCAATATTTCTCAAAACCAGTGACTAAACAAATACTTGCTAGGCTAAATCTGAACAGGACACACAAAAGGGATTCCTGTTTTGTAAACTGGGAGAGTAGAGAGGCACAACGAGTCAGCTGTGCTGGGAGGCAGAACACTGTCATTTTAGGTTACAGCAAAGGAGGATTGGGCAGCAGAGATGGAAAACGCTGTAAGAGACCTGCACAAACTTTTTCTTCCATGGAACCTTGAGGCCCCCCTGAAGCGCAAGCCCTGAAAGCTGATCTGATAAACCATAACTTAACCCCAAATAGAGCTGCGATAGCAGGAGTTTTATTTTGGAAATATTTCAGCAAGAACTCTCAGAAGTCAGAACAGTATCACAAAGCAATAGATAGACTTTGATGGCACAGCTCCAAGATGAAACACATCCATAAAAATTTCCAAAGGGACTGTAACCTGCACTTCCAAGTCTGAGAAAGCTGAATTACTATTGCTTGCTATAAAAATGAAGTCCTGACACACTCCTGAGGGTTTCCTGTGATGCCTGCAAAGTATCACCGGGGCCACAGCTGGAAATTTTAAGTGTAGGAGTAAAGGACTGTGATGAAGCTCAAGATCATCATGGCACATCTCTGGAAAGGCATTCTAAAGAGAAAAATCCTAAGAGAGAGATCCTCTGGAGAACAAGAAAGGCAAATGCAAATACTGAAGAAAATGAGCCATTTATCAGACAACAAAACAAACAGATCGGTGTCCCTACAACACCTCATGCCCAGAAGAGGAACTTGCCAACAGCTCCATAAGCTTTGAAGAGCATTGCCACTGGAAAACATGGAGCATCACTCTATGCTATGTAACATTGCATGTTACATGAGACAAGTTGTCTTTTCAAATGCAAACTATCTCAGAGGGAAACAACTCTGTTGTGTTTAAATTAGTACAGTAAAAAACTGAGGAAAAACTCCTCTGAATAATCAAAGAGAATTTTGAAATGTAACAGTGATGTTTTTGGAAAGAAATTAGGTCATGAACTGAAGTGTCTCTGTTTCCTAGCACTGTTGAAGGGGTTTGTTTTCTTTTATTCTATCATCATAGATTGCTTTCGAGAAAGATTAACCAGTCTACAAATAATCCCTTGGTTTTGACTTGTTTTACTGATTCGCATTAAAATGTCAAGAAAGCATTTCCTTTTGTGATATTCCCACTGTCTTTTATCAGAAGCCATTCCCTCCAAAGGCAGAAATTGTTTGCCTATTCCTGGTTTTCAGATGTTGAACATGATCAGCCTCCTCAGCTGATGACTCGAGCCAATTTGGACTATCTCCTCTGGAAGGTTCACAGCAGGTTCAAGTACTTTCCATAACACAGTCCTTTTCCATCTATATTTCCCTGTTTCCTTGCAAGACTGCAGCATGGCTAAAGCATCAGCCACATGAAGCAGGATCTCTTGGCTCTATCCTGGTTTTTACAATCACATAAAAATGCACAAAGCATGTTCAAATCTGCTTGCTCAAAACCCCTCCAGACCCAGGCTGAACACTGACCTGCACACACAGCATTGCAAAACAAACCATGGCAGGACAGGGGAATTGCAAGTGGACACTGCACATGGGATATAATCCAGGGTGTAGTAAAATAAACAGAAAACTAGTTACTGATTTCAGTGGATCATACCTCAGACTATCCTTGAAATCCTTATTCAGCATTCCCTTTTTAAGAGGAATATTGCAATTAATTGAATAGAGTTGGCAGTGTGAATAGTGCAAATCCAAGCTACTCTATTCAACATGAGAAGGAGGATTTTTAAAAATTTGAGAATGGGGGAAAATGCATGTAATAATGATAAAAATTTGATATAAAGAAATACTAAAATTAGCTAGTTCCTCAGAATTTCCATATCATATAGGTGACAGAAGGGGGGGGTGGAAAAATGAAAAAGTTCACTCAATGCTTGAGAGAGGCACCACAAGTTCTGCTGGTCATGATCCCAGAGTGGGAATACCAAGTGTTAACAAGTCAGAGCTCTCCAGCACCTCTCAGCTCTGTAGTGCTGACTGTTACTTGGATGTAGGACATGCTGTATCTCAAGTGAAGGTCAGCAGCCAGGATTAACTGGTGATATAAGCAGGAGTGTGAAATTGGATAATCAAGAAATGGTGCTGAACAACAGACTTCCAAACTGTTAGCACTTAAACAATCAGATCTCAGGCAAGACCTGCCTCAGCCAGTGTACGTTCACCCCAGCAAGAGAGGAGCTGGTGCAGAGGCACAGACACAGGAGGAGAACAAGGGAAGGTCTCAGAGGCAGACCAAACTTCCCCAGGACAGCGCTGTCATTCCCATGTTGTCTCCCCCCCACCCCTGAGGGTGATAAGCACATGTTAAATCACAGGGGAGGACTGAGGTTCACGCCTGAGCCGACCCACAGCTCCACTTCCCACGTATCAGTGTCACAGATGTTCCAGCACCACAGCCCTTGTTTGAGATTTTCAGGTAAGATTCTCACACTAGCTGTAAAACCATTGAAAAATAAGGCAGGCAAGTTTTAGAAAGCTTCCCTACAGAAATGGTAAGGAATAATTACCAGGGAGGTAGTCCAGGCTCCCCGCTCACAGGACTTTCACATTAAAATCAGAAGTTTCATTTTCAGTGGTTTGTTCTCCATCTGGCTCGTTTTACAGAAGCAAACAGAGCTCTAAAAGACACCTCATGCTGGCATCATTTATATTTTTTGCAAATCACTGGAGGACAACTCCAGAGGATCTTCAAAATAGCAGACTGAATTTGGGCACAAAATACTATTACTACTGACTTCATGACAGGCCCAGTCCCTTACTGTATTGTCATATCAAGGTAAGTTTATCCTCTCATGAATTTTTTAAGAATGCTAAGAAAATGATAAACCTGACAGCCCAGTTTATAAGACAGGCACAGCCTGTACCATACAAAGATAATGGGCACATTGGGATACTCATTCTGTTTTAGAAGGCCAAGCAGCACCTAATGCAAACAAAGCTGTGACCATTTCTAACATGCTCTAGAACATCCTTAGGACAGGCAATAAAGTAACACTCCAAAGAGCACTCATGGAATATGCAGCTCGGGGTTTAGAGACCAAATATTTAAGTTTATGTATAAATTCAAATGTAGTGTAGTGACCTCAGAAGCAACACTTCTCAGAGATGAAATTCTAAATCAGAAGAACATTATCAATGTTATTCACAACTTTCTAGCAAGAACAAAAACAAACCTCCACTTTGGATTGCAAGTCCATTCTCGTCTGCTGGGGTTTTATCAACTTTACAGATCAAACATATGGTTTTTTTCCTTTTTATGCACACACATATATAGATGGATAGACAGATGTGTGCACAAATACCTAATATATAATATTTTTCATAGGAGAGAAAAGCAATTGCTGACTTAGGGATCATGCATGAAAGTCTAATGAGTGCAGGGTCTCCCTCCTTCCCAAAAACCTAGAGCTGTTTCTCTTTTGAGGCATTACTGTGACTTTTTAAACTGTCTACTCATGTTTGCATTCCTGAGAACTTTCACAACAGCAACTGTCTTGCTCCTATTTTTGCACAGCTAAATATACTAAAGAAAGAAACTTGAATTAGAAAAAAAAAGCACAGAAACATTTAGGAGTGTTTTAATTGGAGATGGATAAAATAGTTCTGCTTATCTGCAGGCTTTCTTGGACACCATTTATTAGTAACCACACCTCTAAGGCTAATTAATTTATTTTCACTGAAATCAGAAAGAACTGGGCATAGTTAAAGTGCTTTGCTGCATTCCCAAGCCAATAGAGCCGATTGCCACAGGAGTACTTGGAAAGCACAAGGAGACCTTTTGTGCCGTGAACAAAAAGCAGCACTGAATAACTTCACCTCTGTAGCACGGAGACCTGGGATGGGTTTAATGCCCTTTATAAAAGTCAAGTCCTTTTTACAATGACAGTTTTGAAGGTCAACAGAAAACTGTTACTTCACAAATACCACATCAGATAGGGATGTTCCTGCTTTGAGTCTCTCTTCCCTGAATACTTTTGCTACTATGGTAGCTGGCATGCTTCAAGCAGACTCCAGAAGCATCAACCATCCAGAATATTTGTATGCAACTACCCTCCCCTCTTTTGTTCACACTGAGCTACAGCTGAATGTCCCAAGTAAGGGGCAGTGTGGAACTGAGTTATGAGGTGTGCTGCTTTGGCTGAGGCACAGTTAACTTTCTCATTGGGGCTGGTGCGGGGCTGTGTTTTAGATTTGTACTGAATACAGGGTTGATGAAAAAGAGATGCTTTTGTTATTGCTGGGCAGGGCTCACACAGAGCCAAGGCCTTTTCTGCTTTCCGTAGTGCCACACTGGGGAGGAGACTGGGGTTGCCTGGGAGGCTGCGAGGAGACACAGCTGGGACGGGTGACCCCAACTGACCAAAGGGACATTCCAGACCATGTGACATCATGCTCAGGATATAAAGTAGGGGGCATTTGGAATGATGGCATTTGTCTTCCCCAGTCACACATGATGGGGCCCTGCACTCCTGGAGACAGCTGAACAGCTGCCAGCAGCGGGTACAGTGGGTACAACCTGAACACCACAGCAAGCAGCGAATTCATTCCTTGTTTCGCTTTGATGACATGCATGGCTTTTGCTTTCCCTATTGAACTTTATCTCAACCCACAAGTTTTCCAGCTGTCAGCCTTCTGATTCTCTCCCTGACCCCACTGGTGGGGGAGTGAGGGAGTGGCTGTGTGGAGCTTGGCTGCTGCTGGGGTTACACCACGACCTGAGCTAAGGACACGCAGATCCTCACTGCTCTGATCCTCACTCTAGGGCTGAGGTCATCTATGCCTCTACCTAGCAAGCATGGGCTGGTAACTGTAATGTAATAACACACTTTACATGGTGGCATCCAAAATACAACCTTGCAGTAATATGCATGGATAAGTAAAATACGTGTAAACTAAAAACACAGTAACAACTCCAGTTTAAAGAGAAAATATAAACCTTTCCTCCTGAAGCCCTAAAGTCGCTCCTAAATAGGAGCGTGTTCTGACTGTGAAGTTTCCAAGGCAACTGAGTAACATCTCTGACAGCTTAAGGTTAGAGCTTGCACAGTCTTACAATATTTAATTTGCTGCTGTTGCTACAATCAGCTTTGGCCAGTGCCCAAGATGAGACAAACTCCATCTCAGGAGTGCAGTCTGGAGAGGACAATGCACACACAGAATGGTGAATGCCATTCAAGCAGCCATTTGCAGTTAGAGAGCAATAGGCAAAGTAATTTTGTGCTTGAGTGTCATCTTTGTTGGCAAAATAAATTATCAGTATTGTTGGCCAGCTAAGTGTATATAACTGTTACTTTTTATTTTTTACTTCTGTATGTACTGTTGCTTAGTCAGTTTTTTCTTCCGCCACAATTGCACAGGACAGTCACAGCATCCAACTTAGCACAAACCAATTACAACATCCTTATAAAGGCATTTCCCAGTCTCAATTTCAAATTTGTATAAAATTAGTCAGGAACTTTGATTACAATATGAATAAGGTTTATATAAATGTCCGATTTTCAAGTCGTTGTCCTCTTCTCTTTCAGAATTACATCCAACAGTGGTTCATGGACCAACATCCTGCACAAGTGTTTTAGAGAGTACATTTTAAGACTATTTTTCAATGCACACTAAAACCAAAAAGGCAGAAAAAAGTAAATCAGAAAATTTACTTCAATTAGGAAGAGCTCCACTGCAAAAGCCATTGCTAAACCTGGTTCTGAATGTTCATTCTAGTTACAGAGAGTAGTTACAGCCCAACAGGGCACCAAAAATCTTTCTGCTCCATGATGAAGTCTGGGGAAGCAATCCAATTCCAAATTATTTACTGCCAAATGCAGACTAGCACAGGCATATTCCATAAAAAAAGCCTCATCTAATGCAGGATCCGTGCACCTCCAAATTAGGCATTGCGAAACCAAGCTTACAGGCACCAGCCTTCAGGGTGGTATAAGACTTTCTGGGTGAGGACCTGGAGATGCTTGAGAGTTCTGGGCTCTCCATCCCATGGATGACAGTCTGGCACCCCAGGGGAGCTAAACAAAACCCCCAAACATGAATCTGGCACCAGCTAGTGGAGAAATTAAATAGCATCAGCAGAGCAACAGAGATTCTCAAATACTTGTCCTGCTCCATACTCCAGGTTGACTCAGAGCTATGAGCCCAAAGCCTTACAGCTCTCTCCCAAACGAGGACACTAACAAGGATGCTTTGGAAGTTGTTTTATTTTAGTAACTGGAAGATGTGTGCTTAGGCTCACACCTACCACCACAACATACAGGAACACGTATGAAGGTGTGTCACGTGTGCAGGACTTCTACTCTCACCGTGGACCAGCACAGAGGACCTTGACCATGTGCCCCAAAGACATGGACAAAATCATTCTCTGCTGGATCTTGGACAATCCAGAGACCAGAATATGTAACACAATTAATACAGAGAGCAGGACAGACGTGTCACGAGTCACTCTTTCAGAAACTTCTCTTCAAAAAATTTCCTTAAAACCATCATCATTTGATAGTTTTAAAAAGCTTACTGGTAGTACGGACAGTTTTACTGTCTAACAGTGCAAGCCCTGTCTAAACAGACTCAGTGTGAAACTGCTGAGCTGTACATAAAACCAATTGCTTAACTTAGCTGCAGTGCCCAAAAGGAAGGCAGGCAGCAACGGAAAAAGAAACTTTGCAAAGAAATTCTGGGTGATCCCAGAGCTACAGACCAGCAAGTCTTACCTCCACAGAAGGCAAACAGGCAGATACTGCAATGGAGGAGAATATAAAAAGGCACACAGATAAAGAGGATACACAGAGGAAGAGCTGATGTGGCTCTTGTGAAGGGATGTCACGAAGAGATCTACTGAACTCTGTCAAGAGTTGGCCATCATGGCAATAAGCATGACCAAACTGATATAATATAATCCTTTTGAAAAAAGAGTCTTTTGATAGAATCCCTCATCAAAAACCCTTAAATTAGCTAAGCTCTCCTGTTATACAGGATAACGGCCTCCTGTGAATAAATAACCAAATAAAAGTCAGAAATCAAAGGGTAAAATTCCAATGATGGCTTTTTATGGTGGGTAGATGTTATCAGCAAGCACCTCAAGGATTTGTTCTCCAGTGTGAGCTTTTTAACACGTTCCTAATAGAAAGGAGCCACCAGTAAAATGTTTAGTCAGAATCACTTTGTAAGCATTTCTCACTCTCCTCAAACCATAACTGCACATAACTGCTAATAAATGTGTGTGTCTACATAAACATGTGCTTCAGACTAAGGCTACAGCCTGCTCATCCTTCTCACTGGCTACAGAACAGGGACAACAGAACCTCAGTCCCACCGAGCCCAAGGTGGATTGCAGGAGGTGGGGATTTCCCTAACTCTTCACATTTGTTTAATGTATGAATGTCTTAGTTAAAACCAAAGAAGGAGATGGGGGATCTAAAAGAAAATTCACCAAGTCACTTGACTTTATTCCTGAAAGAAAAAAAGACGTTTATAACATTGCATCACATGTTAGTTATTCACCTCAGACAATTTTTAGCTGCTGCTAACCGTGCAACTCTATCTAGGAAACCACACTATCACCCCTGTGAAAACCAGGGCTTTCCAAACAGCTCAGCTGCACTGCTCCTCATCAAAGTCCACTATTCTGAAAAGGTTCAACGGCTTTTAGCTCAGGAACAACAGCATTTCTGAGAAGTAGTTAATGAACTGAAAAGTGAAATATTAGATTACCATCAACAACTATTTCTAAAAAAATAGATTCAAATAAATAGGAAAGAACATGGCAGAGAAGGATGACACAAAACTAGTAAGGAGCAAAGAAGGCAGCAGTTTAGATATTTAAATATTTCAAGCTAAAGATAATTATTTGGAGTTGTTTATATTTGATTTTACAACATGAAATACTCTTCTAACTTTTTTTTAGCAAGTAGTATTAAATGTTAAATCAAGATCACACGGTTTATTCACACTCTGGAAACATTCATACATCTCCAAAACAAATTCATGTAGGGTTTGGTCTATGATGATAACTGTGAGAGCTGGTTTATTTTTATAGACTGTTGCTAAAGCACTGGTGGACTAAAAATAAGTTCTGTCAAACAATGATAGTGTATTCTCCATCTATAACAAACAAATACTTTCCATAGATCATCCAAATCAGGAGAGTGAAAATGGACTGTTATTGCTGAGAAATAATAAATAAGGACTTGGTAAAGATAAGATTCTGAAATGTCTAGTGCTGTCAGGACACTGGGCAGGGGAGGTAAGGCACGAATGTTTTAACAGCCTTTGTCTCCAATGATATATAGTGCATGGGTAATATTCACTAGTTTAGAATTTTCTAGATTGGCTCAGGTTTTTTGCAGCAAACTCTGTATGCCCTCCATGGATTTTGCCCCTCTAACTTCCAGTTTGAGGGATTTCCTGAATTGATTCCTTTCACTTTGTCTTCTGAAGCTCAGTGCCTATGTGCCAAGTGTTGATAGCTTACCTGTTCTTGGGATCTAAACACAACCCTACAACCATCTCCAATTCATGGTCACCACTTACGTCTTAAATTCACTCTCACATGTAATTAAACATATCTGAATTAAAGCCTCATTTGTGACCTTTCCTTCAGTTAACATCTGAATTTTGACGCTGGCTCTTCCATCACGTTTTCATTGTGCAGTGTTACCAGGTTACAATTCTGCATCTTAGCAGCATTAGAACTTTCTTACTCTCGCAACCACAACTTGTGGAGTTGACCTCTCCTCTCTTGATGTGAAGGTTGGTACTGCAGCCTACTTGGACAGGTATATTTTTATGTCTTCCCTTGCATTCACTTATGTTGGCCTTGTGTCCCCTCAACTTAAGAAGCTCATTTTAAGAAATCCACCACACTTCTAGATGCTGTCACACTTCTCAGACATGATATTACTCCATCGGGTCTCAGCTGTCGGGAGAGTTTTCAGCAGGGTATAAAGCAACAGCATCTTCATCTTTTTGTTCCACTACATTTCTGAAATTTTGAATTTATTTTATCTCTCAGCAGGGGCAAACCCTCCTGTCTTGGGGTTCTTCCCAGAAACATTACACTTATCCAAAACATGCATGAGATCTTTCATTTAACATCCTCATCTAGCACCATGATGAATTTACTTGCTGTTCTTATTTTCTCCCAGAGATAATTTGTATCCCATTCTTTAATAAAAATGGAGATATCTGGTCTACATCTCTTTGGATGTCCCTGCTAAAGTTTGTGTATCTCTCAGCTCCTGACAGTTTTTTCTCAGGTTTTAGTTTAAAAAAACCAAACAAACCCCAACTCACTTTGTATCTAATATTCACACTCCACTTTTGGAGACAGGATACCAGCCTCTGTGTGCAGACATTCCACTTGGTCGATGTCCTAATTACAGGGTGAAAAGAACCCACAGTGACTAAGGAGCTTAAATCTGCCTTTCGGACTTGCTGAAATCCCAAACTACCTTTTCCAGCTTGGACCTTCAAACTGAAAGTGTATTTCTGAGGAAACTACTGATGAGCCACTAGACCTAAAACTTCTATTTGAAAGTTCCCAGGATCTTTTATGTCCATCCCCCTGTGTTTTTAGGCAATGGAAGCAAATCCTCAGAGCTCAATTTCCAGTTGACTACTGTTACTATGCATGCAATTGACAGCTTATTAAAAAAAAAAATAAAAATCATTACAGTCATAAATTCCAAAACTTCAGGAAGTGTTCCAGCCTCTATCAGCTGGAGCACTGTTGATTTTTCGGAGTAAAATTTGAACAGAATCAAATAAACAGTATCTAATTGACAGAAGAAAATGCTAAATGCTGCTGTGCTCTCCCCCTCATGTACATATCTCATTTTATCAAGTGTCAATAGACTCAGCTATTTATCTTTTTTTTTTCTAAATTTTTGCTGCAGTTCAGATTACACAGTGTCAAGCAAAGTATGGATAGGAGTGGATAGCATGGATCTGCAGTTTTCTTGGTATTATTTACACAACAAATGCTACATACATCAAAGCCAAAAACTCAGTCCTCATGGGAAATGGGAACAAGGTAAGGTTTCTTCTTTGTTTTAGTACAGTAATGGCATAAAGAAAAAATAAAATATATATAGACATGAATCTATGGCAACAGACCACTGAAAATTCAAATGTATTTTATATGCTACTTTCAATTCATCCTCATGTCTAAGTGATGATCAATTGTATTTATAGAACACTCATAAATCTGTCACTTGAATGACCCCACTAGCTCATAGCTTTTTCAGTATGGCTTTAGCAACCCAGAAAGGCACAGTGTGTAATATGCATGATAATGGATTATGTCTACTGAAGTCCTGCTCAAGTCCTCACAGTTCAAGTGAGATGGGTCAGTGTCTCAGCTGTTCCCACCCATATCAGCAGCTGCACAAAGCATTTGTGGCCATTTCCCACCCATGGTCCACTAAACCCTTGTAGCCATTGCTTTTCTTCCTCCTCTTTGAAAAGAAACAGAACTGAAATTCTCTGGGGGAGAATTTCACCCCAACATTGAGTATGTCAGAAACAGCAGAAAAAAAGACATATCTGCAGCTGAAGCTGCAACCAACATGAATAAAGGGAAACTACTCAACAAAAAAGATAAAACCACATTATTTTAAGATTATGTGCAATACACTGTTTATCAAGAAATAAAGAAGTCAGACAGATTTCCACTTTGTAGCCCTGTAACATGTGATGAGCATCACCTGTAGACATTATTAAAAGGTACTATGCATAAGACAGGTCAGATACTCTGAAACAAAGAACATTCTGTGCCTTGCAGTCACTAGTTTCAGGCAGGACACACCATACTAGGAAGTTCAGAAACACGAGTAAGCCCCTGAATGTATTTTATCTCTATAAAAAGCCCAGTTCTTTCAAATTAAGTGGCTTTTCAGAATTAAAGTAGTCATAAATCCCATATGGAAGACCATTTTTATTAGGAGAACTTAAGAGCAAGATCTTATTTTGGCAGCAGCAGTGAAGACAAAGGGCACAGGCAAGCCTTGGAAAAACTGCCTCAGCTACGGCTGCCCAGCGCTTCTTACTCTAACGCTATCTCCTTAGTTCTTATAACTTTACCCAGTATAATTGTTCTGACTAAAATTTTCCACACTGGGCTTTTGCCAATTTTGAGAGGCATTTTTCAGAGCTTTCTTAGCCTCCTCCAAGAAAAAAGCTAGGGAAAAACACACTGCTCTTTACAGATTAATGAGCCCCACTGACCTTTCCAACAGCCTGTGAGCACTGACACTTCAGAACGGGTGGGTCACCCAGCACATCTTTTTGCCAACCCCAGGAAAACCCCCCTGAACTTGGCCAAGCACAAGTGTTTGGACATCCTGCAAATTTATGTATGCAGAAGAGAGTCAGATTTTAGAAGCTCATTGTTCATCCTGTCCAAACACAATGCAGAGACAAGGGAGCCATGAGAGGGGGACATAAAGGACTAGAGGCAGACTCCAAGTGAAAGATGAACAGACGAAGAGCCAACACCAAAGTGGACTTGGTAAGTGCCACCTGGGCACAGAAACTGGGATAAAGGGTGGTAAAGAGTAAAGGTTGGCTGATAAAGTGAAGGGGTGGAGAAGCAACAGCAGGAGTTTCATCTAGGAGAAAATGCAGAGGGCAACAAGCCAAGTCTGCACATTCCCCTCCAGAACTGGAATGAAACCCAAAGTTGCTGTCTAGCAGACAAATGGTGAGACTCTGTATCTGCAATACTGTGAGTAATACATCCTATTTCCCTGTGGACCACAGAGCAGATAACTACATACTGCCCTGCTAAAATAATATTCCTAATTCAAACTACAGAGGTCTGTTGGATTGGAAGTTATCCATCCTGATAAAGAACAACACCTGCTTTTACCGACGTATATTTAAAAAAACCCAAATCACTAAGAATTTACAGGTAATAAAACGATGTTAGAGAAAAATCAAAGACTGCAAAACCAAGCACTGAAGGTCTTAGCAAGTTTAATTAGGCCTTTCTGTGCATGCTTTCTGTGAGGAGTTTTTGAAGATGCAATCGCATACTACAGCTTCATGAAATCCCTCAGGTTTTTTCCCAGTAAACAGCACTCTGAAAGTAAGTCAGGAAAGGAAATGCATTCTGCAGACCTTGCAGAGTTCAGAAGCTGTGCAACAGAGGAGGCAGGAGTTGAAGAACAAGAAAGATGATCCCACGGATGATGCAGTGAAATGCATTGATAAAACACTTCGGGGGTGCCAGCAAACCTGGGTAATTGTCTTAAGATCCCCAAATACTGCCACCCTGCAGAAATACTTTGCAGAAGAACTAGGGGTATGTTTAGAATATCAAAGGCCATTAGAGATGGTCATGTAAGAAAAGAACTGATGAGGTTAGTGCCTTCAAATGAGTGCCAAAAATGGGTGGTTACATTCATCTTCTTTATATGACTCAGCTCATCCAAGTAGAAAATGCAATTCTGTTCTGCAATTAAATTATTTTGCAAAGAACTCAATGGAAAAATGTCATTCTTTGAATCCAACTCTCCACAACTTAAAAATAATTTGATACAGTTGAAGGTCCTACTCATCTTCTAATGTCTTTGCCCACACCTACAGAGCTCCAGCAGAGCAAGCAACTAACAAAGCTGGCATAAACTAAAGATAGTTGTGGAAACAGGTGTGGTTCAGGTTACAGACTGATCACTCCTGTACTTTCTCCAAATGAAGATTTTTATCCCTTCAAATTGCATCATGACCCATAGTCTTCTGCCATCTCTCTACTGTCTTACCAATTCACAGTCTGAGGTAAAACCCTCTCACCCCCAACCTGATGAGAGAAGAACAAGTCAGCAATATTTAGGATTCAAAACCATATAGGACTGATATTCAGGTAGCCCTTACCTCATTTGGTGGGACATTAGCAAAAGGCTGGATGACAGCTGCCAGGGGAATGCGGGTCTGCTTGGCCATATCTGAAGTCAGCGGGAAGCAGTAGGTGGTACAGCGGATATAACGAGGGCTGGCGTGGCCTGCAACACCCAACAGAGCACAGTGAAAGGCTGGGAGAAGGAACCCTCCCACCCCAACACAAAGCAGAAAAATCGAAACAACAACGTCAAGCAACAAGTGCACATGTTACATTAAATACATGCTTTTCTCCCTCCCATGCAGGCTTCTGCCCACCTCTCCTCTTTATGGTCAGCCCATTGTCCCTCCCTCTGGTTAAATCTTTCCTTGCTGTTTGAGTTTAAAGCAGGCATTTAAACATATCAAGAATAATCCCACAATTATTTGCAATAAAAGACATTAGTTTGAAACCTATCATATCTACAATCTTAAAAAAAAATAATTGGGGGGATAGATGATATCCCCCCATATCAACACTGTATATAAAGCAAGGAGGCAGACTGATACCTACTGTTAAGACTGCTCTAATGAGCTAGCTCTGATTCAGCAAATAGTGTATCTGTGTTAACATCCCCATGCTCACTTATATTGCCAAATACAGTGTGCTGAAGTCACCACACCACTTTGAGTAGCACACTTAGCCCAGGCCCCTCAGTGAGAAACTGTGCTGTGCACTACAGACGAGCACTGCAAGGAGACACGAGCTCAGAAATCAGCCTCCTCGTGCTCCCTCTTGAACTATCAAGCTGCAGCTCTGCTCAGTTTCTTGAGAGGAATTTCCTGGATCATCAGAACTGCATTATCCCATTCTCAGATAATGCCAAAAAAATTTTGATGTGTTTGTACATTTTACACATTTATCCCAGCACTGATAAATTACTGCTGGGCTGAGTAGTACCATCAGTTTAACCTGTATTAAAACACCAAGTCTGCTGTCAAGAGCAGCACGTGGAAGATTGTACTTCCAGGCTCTAGGCAGAGACAAAGGCAGATAAATTTTTCCTTTGGCCAATGTAAGTCAACTAGACAGCTTGCACACTTCAAGGCCCCTGTTGCCTGGAAGAGAACTTCCTAAAATTTGTTATCTTAAAACATAACAGTGCTAGAGTCTAGGCTCACTGCTTCTTCCAGTGTCCATCTTTTACAACTTCAGAAGAATCCAAAAAGGATTTTCAGCTTGAAATGTAACATCTTGGAAAATTTTAAGTTAAAAAGAAAAGTTGTCTCAACTATTCAGATTACTTTAAAGGCCAGGAAAGGTAGAGGAGGTGTAAGGTGTAAGAATTCAACTCCTACTTCCCTCCTTCCCCCTTTTTCTTTTATTTCAAGGAAGTCTCCAATTTCATGTCCAATTTAGAGTAAGGAACATGGTTTTCAGATGAGAAATTTGAAAATCTAGTCTTTTTTTGTTTGTTTTTTTAATTGCATTTGATTTCATCTAGAAAGACTCCCAAATCAGCAAGGGCAGTTACCTTGGTCTTGGATTACGCAGTCAGTGGTGACGAGAGGAGGAACCTGTCCTCTGGTGTTTGTAGCATAGACCTGCCCTCCCCTGGCAGCTTTATCACTTTCAATTACTTGGATCTGATGAATAAGAAGCAAGAAGAGTATGAGAAAGGTGAGCCATGCATTCAGCTGCATTCACAAACAGGCTAACATCTACACCAAGTGACACTCTGGCTGAAGCCTAGTTTAGAGCATTTATCATATCATGTCATGAAATTCTCAACGCAGCTGGTTTTACTGCCCAAATTCCTTTCTCTCTTACTTCTGCACAGTCCCTCACTCTGATACTTTTCAGGATATAATCAAAGTTATAAAAAGCTGTATTTTGTTCCACATCAGAAATCAGATCCCAAGGATGATACCATTATTCCTCCTCTTCCCTCACAACCTTGTTTAGAGTGCATCCAAACAGCTGTGAGAGGCAAGAGGAACGAGACGGAATTTCTGAAACTGGCTGTGCCACTGCTGCCAGTATCTCATGGAATGGCATCTTTACACTGCACATGAACTTCTAATAATAGCTAGGGAAGTTCAGAAGCCTCTGTTGGAAAGCAAACAGAGAAAAAACCAAAATTACTTGCATAGAGTCTATTGATCAATGTCCAAGAGGTATTTCCTAACACACTGAAAACAGTCTGGGGCCTGTAACTTTTTTTTCCCCCAATAAAGTTTGTGTATTGCAATTTAAATATACAAGGCATTCTTCAGAGAGCTTACTAGATCTTCTGCTTAATTACTTTTCCCTGCCTTCCTTGGCATGTATACTTATAGCTAACTCCTGCATATGAAGGAAAAAGGTTCTGCTCTAAAAAGGTCCACAGGCTGAAGAAAGCAAACCACTTTCAGACTTAGCTCTGCAAAGGATCAGTGTACCACAGTATTCTGCAGCTAACTGACCTAAATATATCATTGTTCTTGGAAATAACTGTTGACAAAGCCCAGATGCTAGTTTTCATAAATGTTGTCAGAGCACATATCAACCTCTAACATATGTAAGAGAAATATAAATCAACAATGGCTACAGATAAGAAGTAAATCTATCTGGCAACACTTCTGTAATTATATAATGTAAATATAACAACAGAAATACACATGGTCACACTCATTCCTCATTCTGAATTAGCTTTTTGCCCTTTACAGACCTTGACCCAGATCGTGTTTCTTTTAAACATGTCATTTCGATCCTCTTTGTGCTGCTTAACCAACCCTTTTAACCTATTTTAACATGGTTGTCATAGTCAAGGCTGTTTATGCTACGTGCAGAATTGAAACAAGACATCAGCCCATGTTTTCATGCCAGACCTCCTTCTCCCCCTGCCCCCTTTTTTTTTTAACTTAGACAAGACCATTTTATCCTTCCAATGTAAAAAGCACCACACTGAAACACCAGGAATGACTGACTTGAGGGCATTTGTTATTTATACAGACACTCACTTTAGGGGTTTTTTTACACCATGGTTTTCAGTTATACTTAACTTGAAAATTGCCTTTAACAGAGGCAACTGCAGGTGTTACATTAACCCCTAAGGGATTACAAAGTGTTTTTTCCAAAATTCTGGGGGGTTTACATCAAAACCATCACAGGATAAAACAAATCTTTTCTAGAAGGACAAAGCAAGACTGTTCCCTACTAGACAGGGTCAGGCTTTTGCAAGAATGTTTTTCCTGTGCAGCAAACCTGCCTCAGCAGAAAGTGGAAGATTCCTGCAGTGAATTCAAGTAATCCTTCTGTACTGTTCACTGCCACACTAAGAATCCTGTTGAGAGCTCCTAGTAAAGTATCTGGAGTCATGAGTATGTCCCATGCTAGATAAACTTACAAAGCAACTTCAGGAATCAAACTAACTTTATGCACTAATTTATCCCAAACTGACAGCACAGAGTACAAAACTGCATAAATAGGAAACTGCAAACACTAGAGCATATCTCGTGAACCAAGCCATGCAAGCACAATTTTATGTTACAAAAACTGCCACCAGCTACAATGAACACAATGTTAGCACTACCATTCCCTTATCTTAAAGGCAGCAGAAAGTGACTTTTATAAAAAATTAATGCCACATTACTTACTGGGCTTGGAATAGAGTTAGGATCAAGTTTCTTCTGCTGTGGGCCTGAGAGCTGTCCTGGACCTCCAGGAAAAGCACCAGGATAAGACAGCTGAGATCCTGCCATCTGAGGACCATAGTTTGCTGCAGAGTTACAAATGACAATTTATTTAAAGTATTTAAGTTCCATTATCAACTTTTAACATCAATTTCTGCCATAAAATTAATTCTTACTGAATTTCTCCTTCCCTTCTGTTTTCAGCAAGGACAAGACAGGGATTCCTTTGGCTTATGCAGTTTGTGTTTTAAAGGTAAGAATAAGACTACATGTGACAACTCTGGCCCCAAAGTGTTCAGGTATACATTAAGTAGGACAGTCAGCAGAGATGACCACAGCTACTCAACCCAGGCCATTACATCAGTGAGAATCTCTCCCCTAACATCAGTCAATGCAAGCTGGTCTAGTTAGCCAGCTTTTTAGTTGTTAAAATAACTGTTTCACTCACCTATATCAGGTGAAATAGTTGTATTCAGTTACAATTCACTGTTGCCACAGTAAACCATTTCTGAAGGCTGCTTATGACACTACTGTAAGACAGAGAGCAGCCTATACCTTCATAGGGTGTAGGAGAAACTCCTTTCTGTACTATGGGCCTTTACCAATTACTAATGAAGTAATTCTCCTTCTGATACAAATTAATCTCCTTTTTTTTTCTTAAGTCTCAAGAGAGTGCTAAACGTTTGAGCAAAAGCAGAGCCTGTCTCAGATGTACTGACTAACAATGCAAATCTTTACCTTTCTACAAAAAGGAAATTTTTGTTTTTCCAATCAGCTGAATATTCAGCAGCGAATGGACACAGTTCCATCAGAGATTCTCTATTCATGCTTTGTTTTCAATTACATAACAAACATCCTTCCCTACCTTGCTGAGGATGATATCCAGGCCCTGGAGGTTGTCCTGGGAGCTGTTGCAGGTTAGGATTTGGAGGGACAGGTCCAGGGATCCCACCTTGTCTGGCCATGGGAGGCAATGACTGCTGAGCACAAAGGCCATTGACACTACTGGTTGGTGGAGGAGGAACCTGTGGCCCAGGTGGCAGAACCATTTGCTGCTGGGTTGGTGGTGGTGGGAGTCGTGGACTCTGGAAAGATGCCGGATGCCCAGGGCTCGGAGTGGTGCCAGGACCTGAGCGAGAAACTATGTCAGATGAGTGTCAAATGATAGCCTCCCAACTCTGGGTGGAAGGGGCTCTGGCTTTCCTCAATACACTTTTAACAGAGACAATCTTGTATCCCATACTGACAGTGCTGCACCATGGGGACTCTGCATGTCTGTTCACATTACAAATCTGACCTCGCAGTATGTCTGAACTGATTCAGACATTCAATTTTTTCCTTTTGGCTCTATTTTCAATAGAACCCTGCAGCTGGGAGGGATGAGGAAAGAGAGAGGAAAGCCAGACTGACAATTCTTGATTAGAATACGCATAGATCAGCCTTTGCTTTTGAAATATTTAATTTCAGAATGTGAAACAACATTCTTTTTGTTTAATAATCAATTTCTCTTATGTGGCATGTTTTTGTTAGTCCGCTATTTGTACTTCACCATGACAAGTCTGATGGAAAATAAATCCATTTGATGCTAAAAGATGAAACGTGGGAATTATTTTGTACACACTGGTGAGGAATAGCTTGCTGTTTATAGGATCCAGATTCCAATTAAAATTAAGAGAACCCTGGAAATCGGAGGGTTTTGAGACTTACTATCTGTAAATACTCACTACTTTACAAAACCTACATTTTTTAGTCAAATTTCTCACAAAGACCTAAGGCAAAATAATTTTAAAGAAAGCTAAAAAATAACCAAAATTAGGTTTGAATCAAAAGGACCAGTGTGTTAATACACAAGCACTAAAATGCATCTTCTGTCAGACACAATTGCAAACAAGACTTCACATGCAAAACACAAGCTCAGGTTTTCAGCTGGTACAAAAATATCACTCCAGTAGATTTCAAGCTTTGAATTTCTCACTCAGTAAAGTTACATCAACTCAGTCTTACAGCTGTGGAAAAGTCACAAGAACAAAACCCAACAGAGAGGCAAAGTTGTATAGAATTTGTCTTCAGTGGTCTAAAGGGTATCTCAGCCTTCCAACACATAACATGAGAACATTATATTTTACCTAATTGTTTTATGTATTATATCTTTTACAGCATTTACATACATATCAAAATTAGTGGTGGGAAGTAATTTACATGGAAGCATCACATGATCACATCTTTACTTCATGGCCTAGGTTTGAGATGTTATAACATCAAAATAAATGCAGATAAATTTAGATGAAAAATTAAAATATTTATACAAAAAAGAATAAAAGAGTTTCAAAACAGAGAGAAACTGTAAAAAGGTGAGGAAAATTAAACCCTGTCTGCATATTATTGCTCATGCCTTGGCTGTTCCTGACAGGTTCACTAAGTAACTTGAGAAATGACTGATGGGATGGCCAACTTTTACAGAAGGTTCATCAAACACCAATTCAGAATTAACCCAATAATACTGGTTTTGGAATTGGATTAGATAAAAAGAATTCTAAGGGCTTAAACAAATCATAGTGGCCAAAGATTTCATTTTCTGTTTACACAGAAGTTCTGTAGCTTTCTAATTATCATAGTCTTAATGCTTTAACTGAGAAAAAGTCACTCAGAGGAGACAAAACCATTACCATAGTTATTTATCTGCATGCTGTTGAGCTGGTCAGCAAGTTGTGCTGTAGATGAGGCAGGTGCGGCATTTGGGAAGGCTGGTTGTGACTGAGGACTGTAGGGAGGATAGGAAGCTCCTGTGTTGCCTGGAGGTGGAGGGCCTTGAAACCTAAAGAGAAAAATTAGTGCAGTTATGCAAAAAAATTACATCAACCAATCATAACTCTAGAAGATTTCATACCTTCTCAAGGGCAGTGCCAAAACAATTAATTAGGACAAAGCCTTAAGAGAGTTTGCCCACATTCTGCTCACTAGTCTTAAAACATACGAAGCACGTGAAGCACAGAGACTGCACACTCATTTAAGTAAAAAAGGTAGTACATGTTTGTTTGAATTGTTAGAAACAAACGCCATGGCAAAGTGAGAGTGGTAATAACTATAAGCCTTAAGATTAAGAAACACAAGCTTCTGAACATATTACAGCACTCCATCCCCTTTCCAAGCTTATAAAGGAACATTCCCTACCAGGGATGTGTGAAGAAGATTAGGAGAAAAATCTGTAAAGAGAAGAAAAGGAAGTGAGAAACTGTTGAGGAGTTCTCTGTAGTAGAGGAAAAAAGAAGATGCAGGTAGGGAAAAACTGCTTCATGATTATCAGATATGGAATGCAAGAAAAATAACTAAAGAAAAGAAAGCAGAAACACACATGTGGCTTATGAAGCTATTTCCTACCACACTATTTCACTCTGGTAAAACAAGATCTCAGGCTATGTCCCAGAGAAGATTAACACTGATTTTCCTACGACCCCTTGTAAAACTGAGGGGTTTCCCCATTCCCTTCCCAGACAGGCAAGAGAGGTCAAACAGCTCAGCTCTCACATATCAATTCTTTCAGGTCACCTGTGTGGCTGCTGCCCTGGTGTCCCAGGCCCATTCTGGAAATTGGTCTGGCTTAACTGATGGGCACCAGGTGGTGGAGGCCCAACAGGAGCCGAGGATCCAAAAGGCACAGCTGATTTTGACACACCTGAAAAAGATCAAGCACTTTCATGTAAAACTCTGTAAGAAAGCACAAGATGGCCAAGAAATAACAGTGTACAGCCCTGTTTTAGCAATAAGAATACCAGCTCCAGCTTGAGCAGAGGGGCTGGAGCAGAGACCCCTTCCAACCTCAGTCATTCTGTGATTCCCCAAGAAAGCACAGATTTCTGGTCAGTTGTATAAGCAGGTATGAAAAACTAACAGACAGTACAAAGGAAACAAATAGCAGTTTGCACCTTTCCAGCAAAAGAACCCAAGAGGGACAGTAAGAAAGAAGCAATGAACAGACAGTTTGGGATACTCATCATTCCCTGTCCCCCAGTTATATTTCTAAGTAGAATCAAGAGGTCCCTTTGATTTTGGAGACCAAGGTAAGGAGAAAACTTGGAACAACCTTTAAGAACAAAAACAAAACAAGCCTCCAAGCCTATACTGAAAATGGTTCTGAATTCAGACCTACTACATTGACAGTGAAGAAACTGTAATTTATGCAGACAGCAGTGCTGAATAAACAATATTTCAACTTGTATCCCTTGAATTATTTCCCTTTAAATTACTCTAACATAAAAAAATACCAAAACTGGTATTTTTCCCAAATATTCTAATATGCCAATTACCAGAAGTAGTTCTAGCAGAATTCTGACTATATTCAGCTTTTGATTAAAGTAACACAACTCCTGCTGTCTTTAGTAAAAAGTTTCAGAGAAACTGGGTAAAACTTCTTTTATTCTGTTTCCTGTTGCAGTAGCAGTGTAAAACTTAGAAAGGTAAGAAAAAAAGATGGAAAACATCACCACAGAAAAGTAGACTCTCAATAGAAATTTTAAGCCAAAATCATACTTGGTTGAGGTGCTGAGTATGAAGAGTTCGGGTCCCCATAATGTCCATAATGAAGTGAAGAATTAGGTGATCCAAAACCTCCTATTCCTGGTTGGGATTGGGAATATGGAGGAGCTGCAACATAACCTTGTTGACTCATGATGGCAATATTCTCATTCCAATTATCAGGTCTTCCTTAAGGATCTGCAAAAGAGAAAGTGACACCTGCTACTATTCATCACTCTCTGTGCATTTTAAAGGCTGTGAACTGTATTTTCCAAAAAAAAGATAAAAGGCTTTTGAAGGCAAAAAAGGACCTGAAGTCAAGGACAAACAGTGAGTTTGTTTGCTTGCTAGGTTTCCTCAGCACTACCACATACTGCATGAATTTAAACAAATTTTTTCTGAATGGGATTCACCTCTCCCAGGCCCATGGAGAGAAAAACTACGTAACGGAAATGCAGGTGGCAAAAACACTCAAAGGAAAGTCCCAAATTGCTCTCTTTACCAGGAAAACCTTGACTTAACTACACCTGGAAAATACACTGTGAATCCTGCTTCCCAGATACCAGCCATCCCAATGAACACTGAAATATCAGGAAAGGCAGAGTGACTGGGGTATAAAACTCCCCTAGCAAACTCTTCTCCTGTCCTAGCATGCCTTTCTTTAGCAGAGATGTGGAACAAGGTACCAGCTTTCCATCAAACCTTTTACACAAACCCCATTCCAAGCAAGTGAGGGAAGATTCCTTGCTTTTATGCTGGAGAAAGAGACAATAAAATATAGGAGAGAGAGAGATCCTATTTCCAGTTGTTTTCTGCATTAGTGGGCCAAGCCTGAGCAGCATTTTTACTGCAGAATTGCACAGTGTGACAAAATTCAGCACAAGGTCTTCCACAAGTGAGAAGCTGCTCTCTGAGGGCAGCATGGCCTCAACAGCATTCTGTGTTGTCCTTGCTGTTATCAGGCATCTTGTCCCTAAACTTTCACATCTTGATTCTGTTGTTAAAGAAAATGAAACAACCAAAAAAACCCGGAATTTGACAAAAAGCAATTCAGAAAAAGTTTTCTAACGATGAGAGCATTCACAAGTCACATAATTTGCTTCTTGTAGTCAGATTTTGTTAAAGAGCTTAGAATAAAATTTTAGAAAACTTTGAGGAAAGTCCTGAGGATCCAAACCCTGAGTGAGCATTTACTACTCCCGTAGAGCCCCAAGCACATAGGTCAGGCATCCCCAAAGAACTAAAGGTATACAATATAAACTATCATTTTAGGTGTTAAATGTTCCTTTGAAATAGCTTCCCCAACCACCTACACCGCACATTCTTAAGCTCAAGCCATGGAGTCATCTTTAAATACACAAACTGGATGAAAATAAATCAGGAATTGTGCTCCAGAAGCACACACAAAGGCTCCTCAAGATGACTCACATAAATTCATGCTGCACTGGTACATGTCAGTATAGAAAAGCTATTCCTATCAGAAAACCTATCTCTAGGCTTCTCAAATTAAACACCTATTTCTGAAGGAAAAAAACCCAACAGTTTTACTGATCTTCCACGTCAGACAAGAAACCACCCTGAGCTGTGTACAGGGCCCAGCCCTTCTCACACCCTGCCTGTGCAACCCTCTAAACCACACTCCTCAATGAGCTGTAAGATTTCTCAGCTGCAGTATTAAACTCCTTCAAGTAGTTAATCTTAGGGACTTTTCTACTGCTTATTAGTTAATGAGGTAAACACGAGGAGAAGAAATGTTTAATGAGAGACTTGGTGCTGCCAGCTGTACTTTCTTCACTCCTCTGCCTCCATCAGAAAAGACGTGGCAGTGAGAGCTTTAGTTGCTCCAAAAGATACTAAATCAGCACTAAATTACCTACACACTGGCACAGACATATATACATATATATTTTATATCTATATAAAGGAAGAGACCTTCACTTTGAGGCAGCTGCAACAGCCAACACCTTAAGCTGCAAGAGCATCCAGGGGAAATGACTTCCTCCACAGCTTACTCACTCTCACACACACACACAAAAAAAAAAAAAACTTGCCACGTCAAACTTCCCACAGACAGCATAAACACAGAGGTCGTGCTGATTGAGACAGGAACTGTAACCACAAGCAAAATAATGCAAGTTTATCGATCACAGTTCCAGAATCTATTTAACACTGAGCATATTTAATCTCAAGACAGGCATATTAACCAACACACCAAGAAAAGTTTGGAGGCACCACCCAAAATATCAACAGAAAAATCACCTAAGGGTTTAGTGATCAGGTTCTAACAACAGACATACAGATTCACTCCGGAAACTGCATGAGATGAGCGGATCTGCTAAACCCAGATCTTCCCCTAGGTTTATTCACTACAAGCATCTCTATGCTGAAGGACAGGAAAACTTTTTTCCTCCCTGTCTCTGTCAACATTAGTTTGCCTTACACCCTATAGCCTGGGGAACAACACTAACACTGAGGAACAACTCCAGAATTTAATTTACCGCTATTACAGAGTAGGTCGTCATCTTTTTCGGAGGATTGCTGTATATATGTGAGTAAAGATGTAAAACTCTGTCTCTGAATGTAGGACAAGAGAATCAAAACCAGAGGCTGGCGTCCTTGGCTCACTGAAGAAGAACTATTAACTTTGTATTTCTTCGGAGACACTGTGCTCAGTAACACATCATGTAGGAAGAGGGGCTGTCCCTTCCCAGGGCACGCTGCAATCTCAGTCTGGCAAACAATATTTGGGGGTGTGCACATTTATCTACACGCGCACACACACACACACACATACAGAACGCAATTAAAATACATATATTGGTTTGAGGGTTTCTTTTCAGTACCACATTTTGAGCTAAGCCATGAAAGCAAAAGCTGAAGTTTTCTCCACTCAGTGCAAAGCCTGCAAAGGATTTCTGTATTTTTCCCGTGCATGTAACATTTCTATCTCCACGAACTGCGCGGTTTCAGCCGCCGTAAGCTCGCAACAGGTCTGGCTCCGCGGCCGGTCCCACCGCCCGCCCCGCGTCCCGCGGCTGTACCTGTGACCTGTGCCCGCCCGGGGCCGCGTCCCGCCGCCGCGGGCTCGGCGCGGGTGCGAGCAGCGCCGCGGTTCCCCGGTGCTGAGGGAGGGAGGGAGGGCGGCCGGAGGGCGGCCGGAGCCCCCGCGCTGCCCCCGCCCGCCCCGCGGCCCCTCAGCCGGCGGTGCCCGTTGGGACCGTTACCTGGGGCCGCGCGCCCGCTCCCTCACGAGCCCGAGTGCCACGTCTGAGCCGGCCCCGCGCGGGCGGCGCCTGCGCAGTGCGGGCGGCGAGGCCGCGCCCGCGGCCGGGCTGTGCCCTCACCGCCGGGGGCGGAGGGCAGGCGTGGGGCTGTCACCGAGGATCCGCGTTTGCCTCAGCGACAGAGGGGCGGCAGTCTGCTGTAAACACAGGGGTGTCCTACAAACACGATACTTCTCCTCATAAGTGCATTAAAAACAGAACCACAGCATCAGTTAGGTCGGAAAAGACTTCTGAGATCATGGAGTCCAAGCTATGACCAAACACAGCTGTGTCAACTAGGCCAGGTCCCTCAGTGCCACGTCCAGTCTTTCCTTAAGTGCCTCCAGGGACGGTGACTCCACCACCTCCCTGGGCAGCCCCTTCCAATGGCTAATCAGCCTTTCTATAAAAAAGTTCTTCCTAATGTCCGACCTAAACCTCCGCTGGTGCACATTAGAACTATGTCCTCTTGCTCTGTTGCCAGTTCCCCGGGAAAAGAGGCATATATATACATACATATATGTATATGCATGTGTGTGTTTATTTATTTTTATATATGTTTTACATACATATGTCAGATATATAGATACATGTATAATATAAATAAATACATGCATACATATACACACATATACATGTGTATGTATGTGTGTATATATCTATATATCTGACATACGTATGTCAGATATATAGATGTAAATATATATACATAAAAATAAATACATACATATACACAAATACATGTGTGTGTATATGTATGTATTTATTTATTTATTTTTACATATCTTTGTATCTGACATATATATATTTATATAAATTATGCCACCCAAGTATCTCTAGTGAAATATGACACAGGTACTTTACCTGTTTGCATATGCACTGGTTTTAGTTACTGTTAAGGTGCATTTAAAAAGTCTGCCTTGGTTACAGGATAGTCACTGTTTTTTCTAATTAACAAAGTAGAAACATGGTAGTAACATGAGAGAGACTGGTGGTAACATGAGGAAGATGTATTTGTGAAGTTACTGTTCCTCCCAGTCACAAACAAACATTAGTTGTGGTGCAAAAGTAAAAAAAAGGAGAGAAAAGTGGCAGAGGATTCATAACAAGAAAAAAAAAGCCATTGCTCACAGAACCATAGAACCATAGCATATCCTGAGTTGGAAAGAACCCACAAGGATGATCAAAGTTCAGCTCCTGGCCCTGCACAGGATAGCCCCAAGAATCACACCATGACAGCTGCATAACTCACATGCATCAAATAATATAAGCTGTTTCTCTACATGTTATCAGAGCCAATACTGTTGGACATGTCAGGGAAGATCTAGAACCTTTCAAATCTCTTCTAACTGTCTAATCAGAAGGGAAAATTTCATCCCCGAGGTGGCAAGCATCAGTTAAACTGGATGTGGTTTTGGCTGCAGGGTATCAGTGACTCTTTCATAAGTAGGATGCAAACCAGTGCCTTTCATCATCGCTGTGCTGTAGTTTCACCCCTCATCCCTATCTCTTTGGCTGGGACACATTTAAACGGACACATTAAAGTTATGCAAAATTCTTTTGAAATACAATGCCACTGAGGAAAATAACGGTTTTAAGTTTGGACATTCCCTATTTTATCGTGGAGACAGGCAGTCACTGTCCCACCAGTCCTGCTCTGTCTAGCCCAAAGCTATTAACAGTAAGCAGCTGTGGATAATTCAGCACTGGAGAACCATGCACTTACTTGGCCACTGAATACTTACTATCAGATTTCTCCTCCCCGAAATCAGCTCCAGTGAGACCGAAAGATGAGATCAGCAAAAGATAGCAGGGAGAAGCTGTGGCATTGGCAGTTCTTCCCTTATTTCAGGCCCACTCTGGAAATGGATCAAGACACCTCTTTTTTTTTTGAGGATGCTTCTGTTGTCCTTCAGCCTGGAACACTGAGACAAAAGGCATGCAGCTTGTCATAGTCTGGATGTTTTGAAGCTACAAGTAGTATTTGTCTACAGTTTCCACCTATAACATTAAAAGTAATTTAAGGTTTTCCATTTCAGAAACATGGAAACATCATTAAAGATTTAAGTGTGTTATTGGTCTGGAAAGTAACTTCATAAAAATGAGATTGCAGGATTGCTAAACTGTTGTAAGTAATTTTATTAAATGACTTAGTTTTAATTAAACTGTACCTTAAAATCTGAGAATCTGACTAGTTTGTTCTCTGTCATTGTCAATAATGATGATCTTGTAGGTTAAATTACTTTTCTTAACAATCAGTTTATCCTGAAGTGGGAACTATGCAATGCTGCTGAAATCTAATGTGATTTCACACATTTCAGACCTAATTTGGAGTTAGTACTGGTGAAGTAAATAGAAGAATTTGTCTAAATCTATATGATTTTTTCATCTATATTAAAAAGCAATAAATCCCCTGCCTCTAAAATCTCACTTTTAAAGTCCTCACTAGAATTTTTTCTGTTAGTTCTGAAACTAAAGAAACCCACAGTCATCCATCAGCTTGGGAGATAAAAGCCCCTCATGGACAAACCACGCAGAACTCATGTCTCTCTCTCTCACAGCACATCACATTAAGACAATGGGTGATTCCAGGAAACCCAAATCCTATCCTAACATTTTCATTTACAGGATGCCCTTAAAATACAGCCCTGGCACAAGCTGCCAGGAGGAATCAGAACAACACCACGATACATTTGAGCTATGGGCATGTATTTCTCACAGTGATGGGATGGCCACAGCACAGCTTTTGTAGCACTTAACATTGGCTGCGGTAACAAATCACAGTGACCAGACAAATATCTGCAGCTCAGTGCTATAAGAATTTATTTCTAGATCATAATATATATTCTAAACCTTTCTCTAGGGGAAGGTGTGGGCAGTACTGGGTGTGTTCTCTAAAGAAAAAGACTGTTTCATCACAAGGAATAGTTCATAGAACTCCAAGGATTCTACATTTTAAAAGGCTTTTTTAGTTGTTATTGAAACTGTTTTCCTCCTTTTAATTTCATATGTATGTCCTTCAGACAAAGCAATAGGTTTGCTTTTGCACAACATCAGAAGGGTCCTAAAAGCTATTTACATACTTTCTTTTCCTGTCTTGCTTACATATAATCACTAAAATCTTCTTTAATGTTTTGTCTACCGTGTAGTTAAGATCTATGGAAACCAGTTTACAGCTTAGTGTAAAGTGCTTTACAAGAAAAATGGAAGTTAATATTTACAACGGTTGTATTTGTTTAAAATGAAAGCAAAGACTTTGGTAAAAAAAAAAGAGCAATCAAATTTTGAAGGGATTATGTTCTTCTGGAGAAAAAAAGTGTGTTAGATTAAAAAATGCTACATGAAGAAAAAGAAAAGATGTAATATTTCAGGAATCAGAACAATACTGTAAGAAGAAATACATCAGTATTGTGACTCAGCTACATTTCTAATATAAAAAACTATGCACAATGAAAACCTAATTGAAGGTACAACAGAAGTGAATACTGATATGTCTCAGTGGCAATTAGAAAATATTATTGGACTACACCCTCTAAACACTGCCCTAAATAGAATGAAAAGAAAGCAAAGGGTTTTCAGAACATCAGACTGATGTAGCTGCTGTTATTCAGGGAAAGTAATACAGTAAAGTTAAAATCCAGGGCATACATTCATTGCTGTATATATTTTCTGACAAATACTTTGTTATACCCTGCAGAGGATATTATCTAAAACCACTTTCTTTCCCTGAAACTCAGTAAAACAGAAATTTTTATAAAATGCTCTACTAGTCCACATGTGATCAGTTCTGTGCAAGTCACGCATTACAAAAGCAAATGTGCTTTAGAAAACTGACTGTGGCTGCTTTCTGCATAAAAAGACTTTCTGGTTAGTTCAAGCCTCTGGATTTTTCAATATCTGCAAATTGTGAGGCTCCTCTGCTTATTCTCACTGACTTGCTATTTTGGTTTTCTAATGAAATCAACATTCTGGCAACTTGATCTGGAACATTTACAGGAGATAGATACAGTGTTCTGAGAAAACTGCTGGGATGTTTCAGTTGGGGAATTTCAATTATCTTTTTAATTAATTTACTACTGTCTAAGATGCATGAGAGTGGAAAATTGTACTACCTGTTCCTAACAGAAAAAACCCCCATGACTCGATTATCCTGCAGTAATTGCTACATAATGAACTGTAACATAAAAACAAAGATGAGAACTGATTATAATCTGATGAATAATGTATCACATATAAAGCACTGTGAATAAACATTAAGCCATCAGTCTGAGAAAGGACAGCAGAAAGTTAAATGATGTTTCCCATGTTTGCTTGCCGAATGCATGGAATTTCTCAAATGTAGATATATTTCACTTTTACGTTCAAAAGCATCTGCAGCAGCTTCACTTTCATTGGCTTTCATGTTACATTCCCTGCTCGTGTATAAAATTTCTGCTCTATTAGTGTAGTCTTGCTCCAGAACAATACTCAAATAAACTTACTAACATTAAAAAGAAGAGTAACTGAGTTAACTCTTCATAACAAAGTATTTGATTGATTTACTCAGTTTTCTTATTGGAAGACCTGACATGAATTTAATAACTCAGCTGTGTTTCAGCCAGTGCTAGTGATCATTAACACACTGTGAGTGTAATCCTACTCTTAGTAAGTCATATTTGTTCCATATAATTGATTGTCTACTGCTACTCATATGGTATTATTTCTGACAAATGCTCAGAACTGTGGAACCTGTTGTATAAGAAAAACAACCCTAAACAAAATCACTCAGAAATTACTTAGAATCCAAATACTTCTATGTGTGTTCTTGCTCACATTCACTGTGCTTCTTTACACCACCCGTAATGTGGAAGTAAAAAATCTTCTACCTGAGCATGGCAGAGGTATTATATACCAGTAAAGCATCTCTGATATTTGTAAAAATATCAGTCTGGATTACAAAACTATTTTTCAAAATACTGGGTTTGTGTTATTTGGGTACCTTTAGTCTAAACCTATTGACATCTTCCCCATAACCAGCAAAACTAAACATCAAAATTAAACCAAAGAAAATCAGAATTAACTTTTTTTTAAATCCATCACGTTATTTTTATGTGGAAGAGGCAACAAAGGGATAGGAGATGCAGTTGGTGTGAAAATAAAGGGCAGGAGCAAAATTATACATCACACTTGGTGTCACAGCTCACATACTAGATTTGCACTGTGAAGGCACATAAAAACACCTGTTCAGCATTTGCAGACACTGGCAGTTGTCTGGAAAACAGGCAGGTCCCTGTCAATGCCAGCTAAACAGTAGATTATCACCAAAAGCAGAAGCCTGTACCAGGGACAGAAGGAGCTGGGAAGTCTGGAACGTAGATGCAGCACAACAGGCAAGGCTGCAGGATCAGCAGGGGTTAAACATCAAGGTGTTTTTGGAGGGCAGATTTTTCTAACATAATCTGTTCCACTTGGAAAAGGAATTAGTTATCAAAGCAGAGAGTTGGAATTCGTGTTCCTCCAGCCAGGAATGAAGATAGCTGGATAGCTTTTTAATCTATTGCAGTTTCTTGGATGGGGGGTAAGATTTCCTGCAGGGAGATCCTTGTTGTGTCACCTGGGCTTCTCTAGTAAAGCCTTAACCAGGTCCATCCAGAGGCAAAGAGGGAGCAGAGATGTTTTGCCTTTTGCAGGCAGAACTTGATGCCAAAGCAACTTTTTTTGCCCTGTCCTTTTGCTGGATGTTGTAGTTTGAACCACCAGCATCCCGCTCACTGGGGCAGATAATAATAATAATGGCCAGTCTTCGCGAGCGAAGATTTGGGAAAGGTCATTAACCCTTCGAGCCTGCACAGTGGACGTAGGTTTGTTTAGAGTGACCTTCTCTTAGATGGATTGCCTCACAGGGCTGACGAGCTCCATCTGCCCGGGGGGCTGGGAATCAAACCCGGGTCGCAGCGGTGAGAGTCCTGCACCCTAACCACTAGACCACCAGAGTCCCCACTGGGGCAGATACTGAACAAAATACATCCCTGTAGTTGTAAGGCGAATGTTTCCAAATTGCTTTAAAAATCTCACAGCTTATTTTGTAGTACAGAGGAAAGAGAGAAGAGCGGGGTACTACAGGAGGACTCAAACTATCAAACTACAAGCAGAGGTTTTCAGAAGTTCAAGCAGATTTCTCAGGGTTACCCTGTGTAGTGGCCACCTTCCCCATTTTACAGGCCCAGAGCAAAAAATGAGAAATTGCCAGTGTAAAAACAGAACCCAAACTTCCCAAGACCCCTACTCTGTTACAACTTAATTGTTCCTCTGCTTCTCCCGTTCTTGTTTTCAGTATGGAAAAATTCATTCTTATGGGCCTTCCAAGTGACAAACAATACCTGCTTTAAACTGCAATGCAAAAATAGTTGATTTTTATGCTGGACTGTGGCCATGCATGTAATTGAGCTCCTTAAAAGCAACAAGTCAAAGGGAGTTAATCACTTTTGCACTTGCTGACAGGAAACAAAATTTCAAAGATGAAATTTGACGCAGGTGAGTGTTCATCGGGCTAATGTTAAATCTTCAAGATCTCTTCCATCTTCAGTTTCATATTAAACCATCCCTTCAAAACTTTAGTAGATTATTTGGGCCTAATTCGTACCTCAGCTACAATTCAAATATTTTTCTACCTGACTATGATATGGTTGCTCTTGATTAATGTCACTGCAGCGCATCAGAAGAGAGCTTAGCGTGGTGTATTTCTTTGACCCAGTAAGTTGGCTTGAAGTGTTTGCTCAGGGTTCTTTCAGTAGGAAGAGGGGAGCCCATAAAGTCTGACTGTCTGAGATGAACAGGTAGATGAAAGGTGCTGTGTTACTTAACTGCCACCTTTAAATGACAATTCAAAGAGCAGGATGAAGCATTAGGGCAGAGGTGAGGAAAGCAGAACACCTGCTTTCATTACTTGCATGCATGTTCCAGTCAAGACTCTTCAGAGCTTTGGCACAGAAGATCAGTTTTGATTCCCATAGGCTCTATTAAGAAGAATGTGATGCAACCTTGCCCTGCCAAAACCAGAAAGAAAACACCACATAAATACTTTTCTTTCTACTTTAGAATCTTTTATCAGAATTTTTCCAACTACTGAAGCCAAAAATTGAGTCATCCCATCTCCTGGGAATCAAAATGAAAAGGGAATAGACACCTAAAAGTCTTTCCAGGTCCCAAGAGAAAATTAATTCTTGCTTTCTAAAACACAGGGATAAGTAAAACCAGCAGTGGAATGACACCTGGAAACATGAATTCTAGCCCAAAATCCTTACTTCTAGATTAACGAGAAACAGTTATTCCATTGTCACAACATTTTTTTCCACGTTCTCAAACCTTGCAGTGAATGCGTTTTACACATTTTTTCACAACAAAATCTTCTAGCTATTTTGTGTGTTAATTCTTGGACACAACCTGAAATCCTTGTCTTTGCATAAAGAAAAACCTTCTCAAAAGACTTTTGTCTAAGAAGTCCAGAAAGACAAAAAAAAGTTTACTTCTCTTCAGCCAGTAGTTTAGGAAATATTTCCTGATTTTCTGAGACTGGCTGTGGTAGAAACAGGTAAGACAAACACCAAAGAAACATCAGAGTTCTCTTCTCCAAATGCTTGGCTCTTTGAGTCATCCTTATGTTTTTATGCAGTGTATTTAATGGTGGCAGGTCTTTGGCTACAGAGGGCCTGTGATGTGAACATGGTCCAAGAGCTGATCATTCATCTACCTCCTGACATGGTGAATCAAAGAGTTACATTCTCTGCAGGAATTTCTACTTTTTCTGTTAGAATTCAGCAATGCTCAAGGACAACAACTTTGTTTCTGTGTTTCGGAGGAAAGTGGCTTCTTTTGCGTCTTTGTTTGGTTTTTTTTTTTCCCCACAATAGATCCAAAACCCCTCAGGATCAAGCCATTACAAGCACCTAGGATGACACACTCCTGTACATCTCTCTGCTTCTTCCATTAACGCTTCCTTTGCCAGTTTTAAAAATGGGGAAAAAAACAAGAAAGCAAGACTAGTTCTAAAATTCTAACCCATCACATAGTACCTTGCCTCATAATCCATGGTAGGGATTAAAATTTTAAGGCTTTACCTTTGCTGGTGAGGAACTGTTCATGCCTCCCGTGAGTGTGAGCAGAGGTTTCCTGTCTGGTCTTATAGGTAGATAATTATCTATGACTTGCATTTTTAATTTCTTTTCCCTTCACTAAGAACTTGGTGTTACTGGTTTTTAGTACCTTTGCCACTCCATGTTTGTACTTTCAGTCAGCAAACCCTCTTTAGCTGGCAGTGCACTGGGAAGTTCCTCATGCAATTGAAACATCTGGATTCCATTAATTTATCTTGTAGGACAAGAGAAATTTGATGGGAAAAAATGAAGGGCAATCAGCTTTAATGGATGTTAGCTGGAGCTGTGCATTTGAACCTCCCATCAATATATTTCATTCACTTTGCCATTTTATATCTTTTTTGAAAATTAAATCCTTTCCATGTGTCTCTGTTCCTTGTTGCTTCTTACATCAGGAGAACCAAACTGTAGCAATTAAGCAGAAATGTATTTTTCTACTTCCATAAGGTTTGGGGAAAATGATGTTGAGCTCTGCCTTCAAAATATGCTTTTACTTTATGTAACTACTGAGCTGTACAACTATTAAACAAGGGATGTTATTAGGCAATGATTCAGGACAATAACATATGCTGATGTGCCTGGCATTGCCCAGCTGGCAGAAGCCACTTTTAAAAGAAGTATCATTTGAAGGGATATATTGGAAGAACCCATTTGCTCTTCATTTGGAAGAGACTGTGTGTCATATTTTCTTAAGTGGCATGGCTGTGATTTTATCTTTTATGCCATTAAACTCACCATATATTTATGAATGGGGGTTTTTTTCCATGTAATAAACAAAACAAACCCCAAATAAATGAATTTTCTTTTTTTTTTTTTTTTTTTTTTCCCTCTGCTGATTCTCCCATTTGGCTGAAATCACATCCTACAATAAATTGGTTTATTAAATTGTTTTTAGTTTATTAAATTGTTTACAGATAATAGAGTCTACTAGAAAGCTGTTAAAATAGGTATTTTTAGGAACTAGCTTATGTGGATTTTAATGTGGAAAAAAAGTCAGATAGAAAAAGAAAATGAAATGCAGAAAAAGGAGCAAGTCAGACCATCTGGGTATTTACAGCAGTAAAATGCTGCCTATAAATTAGAGATCATGATATCCCCTTTCCCTCTGTCTCTTCCTCATTACTAAGGAATGGGTGGAAATATTTGCATTTTTAAAGAATCTCCAGACCTGGGGTACCACTGTAGGAAACTGTAGGTGAAACGACAGCTTTGCTTTTATTGCTGGATGAAAGACAAAGATTTGTCTTGTTTCTTCTCACATTTGGAGAATGTCTTCTGAACTCAGCTCCAGAAATACCTGATTTAAATTAGATTTTAGATAAATCCACTTGTAGTAAAACTGTTCAGTATCATAAATTATTATTACAATAAGAAAAAAGATATATGGACAAGTGGCAGCAGATGAGGCAAAGAAAATTAAGAAGTAGTCCCCAGGACCACACAGAGCTTTAAAGGAATTGAAGGCTGAAATAGCTGACTGTTAGTGAGATTAGAGAGAGCCATTTTTTAAATGAAGTGTTCCAAGAGAGACTCAGAAAACAACAAGCCTGTCAGCCCAGTCTCTGTACAAAACAAAGAGGTGGGAACTATAATATGGAACAGTGGACATCTGGATAAATATGACTTATCTGGGAAGAGTTAAAAAGGTTTTCATAAAAGGAAGTCCTGCCTCACAAACATAAGGCAGTTCTTTGAGGGGATCAAAAAACACGTGGATGAGGGTGATCTGATTGATCTTGGATTTACAAAAGGCTTTCAACAAATTCCTTCAGCAAAGGCTTTTAAGAAAACTAAGCAGCCATACCATAACATGGCTTAGAAGTATAAGGTGATACACATTGGGGAAAAAAACATTAATTCACATATAAAACTGTGTACTTTGAACTGACTACATCAGACAAGATTTCAAGATTTTAAAAGATAATTCCATGAGCACATCAACTCATCAGTGTCTGAAAAAGCAAATTAGGTGTTAGCACTGTTGGGGTTAGCAACTAGAGAACAAAATAGATGATATCATGTTGTTGTATAAATCCCAGCTTTGTCTGCTGTCTGAAGACTGTGTGGTGTTCCAGGCCCCCACATCAGAAAGGATATGGAACTCTAGAGGATGAAGAGGAAACGAGATAATGAAAGGTAGGAGACAGCTTCCGTATAAAGAACGACTAATTACTCTGTTATCTGTTGGAAAAAAAGGTGGATATGTAAGAGGTCTGTAAAATAAGTGCCTGGAACGTGTGCCTGGGGATTGCCTGGTCACAGGTTCCTCTAATCTATGAAGCAGGGGAGGGACATCAAATGAATCTGCAGGATCCAGATTCAAAGAAGAAAAGGTGATTCTTTACGTCCCAACGTATGTAGGGATGATTTCCTATGCCAACTGCTAAGATCTCATCATAGAAGATCAGGTTCAAGCCAAAGCTTTCCCTGTATTTGGGCACAGATAGGTGTTGTGTGAGTTCTGCCATCTGTCTTTTGCCAAGTTTGTATAGTTATTTTTTGTGACATAAAATTTCTATGAGTTGTTGCTTGGAATTGGATCTTTAAGTTTTAGTGAAACGATGGAGATGGTGGCAGTGGTTAAGTGGCTGTGGTTGCCATTAGCTTTAAATTTTTCAGTGGATTTTGAAAATTACCTCAAAATTTGTGCAATTTATTTAAGCTATGTAAACTACAGAGACCAAAAAGTCATAAACCCCATGAATGATTCCACTTTTATCTTGATGTCCAGTTTCTGACCAGCATTTAGAAATCCCAAAGGATGCAGAGAATGTACAAGAAGATAAGAGAAGTATTAAAAAGCAAAATATGCTGTAGCATAAGCAGTTAAGAAATTCATATAAGGCAAATGGGAATTGTTAGTGCCTATGGGGTATTCTTTGGTAGATTAAGACATAGGAAGCTTTGGATCTTCCCAACATGGGAATAGTTTAATTACAGACTTCAAATGCTTTTCTTACTGCAAACCTAAACCACTAGCACTGTTTTGCTGTCTTTTCCCAAGGCACGATCAAATTTAAAATGCTTCTCTCTGCTCTTTTGCCTTAATGATGTCAAATACTTGGTGGGGGAATAACTTCAAGGGACACCAGCTGCTGATCATACAACAAAATCAAACAGATCCTGGTGTTCTGACTGTTTAATTTTTTTCAGCTGAGCAATGACTAATCAAGATGGTTCTGTTTTAATATTTTACACAAGTCTGTTATATGGTCAAAGGAGAGAAAAGCATCCACATCTAGTACAAATTCCCAGCGTATATATGACCATCCAAATGCTGGGGTGATTCCCCTTAATTTCTTCTCTGCAATAAGTATATGAAGAAGTTCAGAAACAGAGATCAGTTTTAGTCAAAATGATAAAAGAGAGCCTAATACAAGCTCAAAACACCCTAGCAGTAATTAAACAGACTTATTTAATGATAAATTTATAACATTTGAGGGGTTGATAATTATGCAATTCATTTTCCTAAAGCAAATGTTTAGTTTTTGTATTTAACAGAGTGTGTCACAGAAGTATCTACAAAAGTGTGCATCATTAGGCAAAAGGGAAAGAATTTTGTCTAAAGCAAGATGCTGCCATGGGAAAGACTGAAAGTCTGTCTGCTGTAGCAATATATGAACATTGCACAAGGTAACAAGAAGCAGTCAGACACCTTGAACTGAATTATTTCAAATCACGTGTCTGCACTCAGAGGTTGTCCAGCAAAGTCTCTTTAAAGCCATTCCCTTTCCAAGTATGGATTCTCTGACAGTGTTTCCCTTAAGTATTTAATTATATGGCAACCTGTGCTTGTTTTGCTTCTCCAGAGCTTTTAAGCCATAGTCAATAAAGCAAACACTCTTCCTCCCATTAAATCCTGTTATTGAGAGAGTGACATTTTCCTCTGTGTGATCAGGGATCTTGTCTCCACCCAGTCTTAGTGTCTTCAGAGGCCTGAAGGGCTCAAGCTCCTAAAAGCCTGTCTACTTTTTCCAGCCATAATATTTGAGTTTAACAAAAGATCCTGTCTCTACCTTGATATTTTTTCTGTCTTTAAGGAACAATGCTGTGGTGTAAGAACCAGCCAAGTGAAAACAGTTCATACAGGGACCTCAGTGAATTCCGGCTGTGAAAATCTGATGCTCCCAGCAACACAGGTCTCAAAGCAAGAGGTGTTTGTTTCACACGTCAGTCTAGACATGGAAGATGTTTCTGCCCATCTGCTGAACACTGTCCTTTAGAGCCAGCTTAGTGCAGAATGCAATGTGATTTAAACCAGGCTACCTGACTTTGGGCTGAGGTGAGTAGGAGCTTATGCTGTCAGTTGTTAACGCTCAGCTAGAGGAATATTCATCCCTTGCTGAAATACAGTCACCTCTTAAACCACTCCACTAGACCAGGAGGAGCTCAGCTGTTCACAGGCTGCATGACCACAGGATAGTAACAGAGAACAGAACTGAACCCAGGTCTTGTAAGGCACTGGCAAATTAACTTCCCACTGAATGTTTTTTTGTGCTTATAGTAAGGTTCCCTTTTAATGCCACAATGCAAATCAGCCATTGATAGCATCCGTGGAGAGATCTGATACTTCATTCCACTAATCCTCTTCCCTGCTCCGGTAGGAAAGGCAACAGGCTGCACAACAGGTATTATTAGGGTCCAATGATAATTCAGGTCATTGTTAATAGTAATGCACATTGAACTATACCAAGGTTAGAAAAAGAAGCAATTCCAAGACAGGGAAATTATAAAGTTTTCTCTCTCTCTCTCTCTCTTTTTTTTTTTTTTTTTTGGCATACCTGCAGTGCTGCAGAAAGTGCATGCAGGGTAGAGATGAAAATGCTAAACCCAGTTCAATCTAAGTGTACCAGTTATTCAGAAGATGTACATGATGTTTCACTTGAGATTCTGCTTTCTTTCTTTAGAGTGAAAATGCAAGAAGTGGGTAAATTAGAGTTTAAAATGTCTGGCACCATTTACTAAAGCAAACTTATTTCCTAAATTGTCCCACGGAAATGTACACTTCTTTTTGCTGTTGTTTTGATTCAGCTGTCACCAGAGTCGTGTTTAAACGCAGCCTTCTCTGCCTCATGGCCGAGTGTCTTTGTGTGCATTTCCCCGGCGTTACTTACTGTACTTTGAAGGTGGGCTGAGCGTCGGAATCTGACGACAGAGTGGGCTGAGCCCTCGGGCCGAGGGAGCTCTTACATTCTCCTCAATGACTACATTTGCTCGTGCAGTTCCCAGCAGCAGCAACAGTGTGGTGCTCTGGCTCTCCAGCTCTGCCTGGCAGCTGAAATCTCCAGCTCGCTGAACATCTGCAAGACAAACTTCCCATGTTCTCCTGTATCTGAATGCTGCCTGACTGCACCGGGAACATGGGCACGGGGGATTATCTCTGCATTGCTATGAGCGGAGGGGCGCCTTGGGGCTTTAGACTGCAAGGTGGCAAGGAGCAAAAGCAGCCTTTGCAGATCGCCAAGGTAGGATCACGAGAGAGATGGTATCGGTGTGCTGGGAGCACGAGTGAGGAGAAAGTTTGGTTAGATACAGATGAGATACTGCTTCCAGGGAAGTGGCTGGTGTGGATCTTGTGACGGTTGTTTGAATTCGCTGGCATGTTCTGCAGAGATTCTACAGGTGCTGGTTGGTTTCAATAAAAAGGAATGATTACCTCTTGGTAGCTTGCAAGTATCGCAAACATTTTCTTAACCATCAAAGGTTTAACTCGTGAGATGATGGGTGTCTTTCAGCTCCTGTTTGGGTCTCTGTCTGGCTTTGAGCGCACTCGGCACATCGCAAACTCAATCTCATATTAGGAAATGCTGTTCCAGTTGTCTATTTATCATAGTTTTTCTACCCTAGTCATAGAATAAATACAGCTTTACCATGAGAAAATGTTCTTACTATTTTGGGAATCCTGGAGAGTATTATGCTGAGTTATCTCCGGTTTTGGAAAGTTATCCAGACTTAGAAACAGCCTTAATAGATGCCAAACATCCCCTCTTATATTTTGTGAGCAACAGTGAAAATTCCTGGACACTTCAGAAATTATCTGCATGTATAGAAGGAGAGCAAAACAGACAGCAGGAACCCAGAATAAATTAAAAATAACAACCGGTAGCCCCAAGTAGCAAAAAAAATAATACTTCAAAAGTAGTTTTGTTAAAAATCAGTGCTCAGTCCAGTGCAACAGCTTCCCCACTGCTGCAACAATGAAGATTTGTCACGGTTATTAAGGCTTATGTAACTGTATGGAGCTGCATTCTGTTCTCCTAGACGAGAGGCACAAATTTGGTCCACAGCTCTGAGGTCAGCAAAATACCTCTGGCTGAAGTGCTACTGGGACTGATCACTACAAAATGAGTTCTGCCTTGTTAAGTGGAGGGAGGGAGTTTAACATGTATCTTATCTCCTTTTATTATCTTGGTAATGCAGCATCTTGAGTGTTCCGTTTTTGTACTTCGATATAGTATTTTAGATCAGTAGTTTAGTATTTAAGCTGTAACTTTCTTAGCCTGTCAATATATTTATTAGTTAATTAACTTCAATGTACTGGATCAGTTGACTTTTTCACAAACAGCAGAAACAGTAAATCTACTTCATTTTATAAAAGAAGGTCCTTTTAGTTCCTCTGTTGAGAAAAGAACATCTTCCACTATTCTTTTCAATGATTTCCAGCCCACAGTACTAACCACATTCAGTAACAGAACTAGGATTTATTGAGGGTATGAATACTTTTTCTCATTACTGTTATTTTTTTTTGTTTTTCTGTTTTGCAAAACTTGAACATGTTTACTTTTTTTTCCCCCCTACCGATGGGCAACTGTTGCTCTGCAAGTAAAGACTCTGATAAGAGAGGGCAGCGGACTCCTGCCATCTAGTGAAAACTTGTAGCTAGAACTTAAAAATTGTAACAGTAAAAATCAAGGGGCCTTGATTATATAAAACCAAGCAAGAGTGAAGAAGTGATTGTGATACTGAACCTAAGAGGACACGGATGCAAAATGAAGGGAAGTGAGATAATCCATGAAAATGTGATAGGATACAAAAATCCAAAGTTCACACTTATCTACTCTTTGATAAAGGAAACATATTGTTTCCAAAAGCTAATGGAGTAAGTCATTGCAGTTCACTGCCAGAATCAGCTTTTACCGGTTTGGTTTATGCCTTTTAAAATAGTTTTATTACATTTATAAAGAATATGTAAACCATGTCCCCACTGTCTGTAGCCTAGCTCTTAAAGCATATATGCAAGTAGCATTCCCACCAAAATCCATAAGAGTTTTGCCTGCAGTATAAATTACTGTCTTCCATTACTATGCAAATAGTTAACAGAGAGATAGAGACAAACGTTTTACAAAGAAATATCTCGGTACTTTTGTCACCAGCACATAAAACAGGCAATTTTCACTAGCAAAATAATTTTAGAACCACTAAATTAGATTTCAGATTTTTCAGTAATTTCTTAGATGTGAGATTGCAACAAATGGATTTTTTTGAAGCCTCAGAAATTATAATTTTTCCTTTTCCATTTTTAACCCTTATTCAAAACATAAATTTTGAAAACATTTGACTCATTTTCCGTAGAGATACACAAAGTGTTTAACACCCCTCTGAACCCTGGCTCCATACACCAACTCGCTTTGTGATGTCCACTTATGTTGTAAATACTTCATAAAAACTTATTTTCAGTTAAAAATAATTTGTGTATTCTATATACTGTCCTCATAGACCATAAGGGCTTTAAACCCAAATATTTTAAATTCTATTTCAAAAGACATACAGTGCTAGAAAGGATATCTAATAAATGGATGGGATTTTTTTTTTTAAAAAAAGATTATCAGGAGTATAAAGCTAAGGAAAACAGTGGTTGTATGCACTAAGGCACCAAAGCATGTCAGTACTGCGCTGTAGGATAGCTTTCCCAAAGCAGGAGGTGGTTGGGAAATCTCAGTGTAACAGTGACCCTAGAAGGATAAGAATCTAAGATATATAAAAGCAAAGTAAGACATGGTATCTCCTTTCTGTTTCCACCATGAGATATACAAAAGAATGTGTTTTTATGAATATAATGGGGGATTTTTTTGAACATTTTTTTTTTCATTTAAAATTTATAAAAACATGTATGTACAAAAAAAAGTCTTGTGAGTTTTTCTACTAATACCTAACAATACTGACTATGTTATATATAATAAAGCTATAGTCTTTAAGAAACATCTCTTTTGCAACAGGTAATTTAATGGAGTCGATTCAGATCTTAGAGAAGATTTAGATTTATAATTCAATTATGATGTGACTTCATAAAATTATCTGTTTGCTATAGAGGTACATCATTTCCAGCATATTTGTTACCTACACCAAACAGCAATTTGCTGAACTCATTGTTTGTATCTGTCAAAGTCTTAGTAATTTAAGTTTGGGAACTTAACCAAATAGTTCTAGTATTCAAGGGCAGTAAGTTGCATGACTCAGACCTCTAAGCACTTCAAAGGAAATTCAGCCCTCTTTTTCTGATCCTAAAAGTAAAAATGAACAGATGCTTACAAGAAGAATTCTGCTGCTGCTGCCCAAATAGTAGTTTTACCTTTGGCTCAGTAATGATGTGTGACAACTGGCTGCCTGGTCATCTTAGACTTGTGCCCTTGTCCATCAAAATGCTCAGATTTCAATTCAAGTCTCTGTTTCATCATTTTGGATTCATTGGAACTTGAAACTGAAAGTGAAACTCAAAGACTTAGGAACAACCTGAACCAAGAGTGTGAAAAGTGATGTGTGAATAGAATTACTTAATGCTGGATGTAATCACAGGTGGGCTCTGCTGGGGGAGTTAGAGGTTTTCTCCAAAATGCTTGACTCCTGCAGAATGACCCCAAGAGGTTTTCATCATGCTGAGCTTTACACTTAGTCTAGTGGAAAAAAAACTTGAGGGTGAGACATGTTAGCCCAGTTATGCTTTGGATCCTGAGGTAAGGCAAAGCGTGTCACTGCCACATATATGAGAGGTATGTTAGCACAGAGTTGGTCCATCCACAAAGGACACCAAAGCTGCTGGGTTTAAGGAAACCTTTTCAAGTTCTTGTCACACTTCCAAGCAGGTAAACCAGGTTAGTTAAAGTAGGATCTTTCTCTACACCACTGGGTTTGAAATGCCAATGCTCAGGGTGCTGTGTAAAGGCTCAGCACCGAGCTCACAGCCCCTGCTGATACTGCCTTGTTTGCATCAATTGACATTTCAAAAACGACTTGAACACAACTTTATGCAATAGCACTCAACAGAGCAAGCCATGTTTAAAACATGCTGGTTGAACTTTGGCAGCAAGGGAGGGGAGTTTAAAGTCAACCTACACGATTTTAAACACAACTTGCCTTACTTGGCCTGTATTTAAAAGTGTTTGTTTAAATTTGCTGGCTAATACATTTCCAAACATAGTTTGTTTTTGCAGCCCGGACAGACTCATACTCTCAAATTCACCCTTCAGACCATCTTACACAGACGGTATTTGCTGATATTCAGAAAATCCTGTGAGGCATATTTACATATTCTTTCACACAAGAAATTATGTGGAAATTTATGGGTTTATCTATCTTTTCTGGAGAGGATTTTGACTGTTTTACGAGCCTTGACCCAATTTACTAACCAATACATTTTTGCACTTGTTTAGATGATAGAATTTGGCTTCTATTTAAGTAAATTACAAAACTTCCATTGACAGACTGGGCTTTAATGGAGGTTAGGTTAATTTATTTTGCAAAACCAAGGAACAAAGTAAGGATCCCCAAACCTAACGAAAACAGAACACCACTAAATAACTGTTCCTGAAAACTCTACCATTTCTAACTAGAAAAACAATGAGGAAAAAAAAATCATACACCTTAACCACCAAAGGCTTCCATGCACTTCTAAAGGTTAGGGCTCTGCGTTCCTTAGTTTCAAACTTTTGCATTCCAGCTATCGTGCCAGTGGAAATGTTTAGTATTGAAGTCCCATCTAGTTGTTTAAAAGCTGCAGGCTGAACTAGCACTAGAGTGTATACCCTGTTTTGGATATACAGGACAACATACCAAGCTGGTTTTGGCACGCTTCCCACAGTATTTAGGCAAATACAAGCATGGTTTGGATCCATGGATTCATTTGTGCTCATTTCCAATAGATGCTTTTCCAACTCTCATGCTAGGCGAGTTTTCAATGGAATAGAATGAACCCCATAATTCACACTGATTTAAACTAAACAAACTAAAAAAACCAAACAGTGTATTCCTACTAAATTAGATTAGCTGCTTTGTATAGAGCTTTGCTCCATTTTTTGTTTCTTCACTGGAAACTTTTAAAATACACCGCAAGGCATTATTTCATTTCATTGTTCTGTATTTTCTGCCATTGCATTCTTATTGTGAATGGGAATGTAATAGTAAGACTTTCAGCCAAGTTCATATTAAAATATCACACCAGGAAATGCTGTTTACAAAGTCCTTTAGAATTGTGTCGGATTGTTTGAGAGGACACAGCTAGTAATTTATGCATATCATGGAAGGGCTTTCCTCCAAATACACAACTCAGTGTTCTTCCCATTTACAGCAGAAATATTTAGAGCAGAAATTACTTTAAGGGACAATATTTCATGAGGTAAATGCTTAGCACTCTATAAAATTTGCAGAGATATCTTTAAGAGGAATAATTCTGTGCATGGAATCAGCTATGGACAAAAATGATAACATTTAGATTGCGACCAGTACTCACAAGCACCGCTCATTGGCTGGAACAAAACTGGCAGTAAAAAACCCCACTGGATATCAGCTTGGAGGTTTTAAATTTCAAACCTAATGTACACAAGTTACACTGTGGATTTCTTTTTCCTTTTCTGTAATTTTTCCCATCTGTCCCATTCCATTAGAATCTGTAGTCCCTAGCCAGCGTGAACGTTAGGATGAGACTAACGCACACTTAGGCCGAAACGCTTCAGCGTGCACCGAAATCAAAGTGCTGTTTTTTGGGTACCTGCCAATACAACCTGGTGTTGAGCATGATGGCCAAAAATCTCCAAAACACCTCAGCACCTTACTCTCAGCGGGGTGCTAAGAACAGTGAAGAAGTGGCTGCTTTATTTGTTGCTTATGTGGAAGGTAAATTATGACAGAACCCCGTTGGCTCTGAGCTCGCCAGAGCCAGCAGGCTTAGACCCCGAGCTCTCTATCATGTGCTGCAGTCCTGGGCACAGCATGGACTCTTCATTTCTTGTTTAGCAGAGAAACTCTGTCTGCAACTCTTCTTTCTACTTTATAGAGATATATTTTGAATCCTTTAAGTTTCCTTCTTTGTTTGGTATCTCCTTCCTACATCTGGCACTGGGCACTGAATGCATGGATAACCTTTTGCTTCAAAAGAGTTATGTCATCCTGGACTGTGCAGCTGGAGACTCGTTGTTTTATAAACTTGCCCTTTTGCAAGTATATTTTAGAAATATGGTCCCATTTAGGAAGCTGGAAGCTTTGGGTTTTGTAAGCATGTTTTATATTACAATTCATTAGCAGATGAACTGGTGATGGGTCAAAACTATGAAGGGAGCAGATAAGCTGTGGTGTTCTATACTGCTGGTTCCATTTGATATGTTCTCTGTAGCATAAACATGCCACGTATGGCATAAATTGCTGCAATATTGAATTTCAAGGAAGTTTCTAAAATAAAGATAATGCAAGACACCCTATGTCCACTGTGGCACTTTACAGTAACAGAAAGAAAGAAAACCAGAGTGACAGGGGAACATAACTTTATGAGACCAAATCTGCCCTTCCCAGTACTCTCTGCTTAGTACAGGAGTATCAGGAACTGCTTGTTGTCTGAAGGCAAAGGTGGCAAAGCTGAGTTGTTGTTTTAAAAACCTAACAGTTGAATTATCACTAAAGGAAGCTTTAACAAAAGAGTTACATTTTTTCCCATGAACTCATTGCGAGCTTTGCCATTGACTTCAAAGGGCAAAGGATTGGGTCTTAGTATGTATAATATAGTGCAGTTATTTAATTAGAAGCAGATATCATGAATAAAAATCCTCATTGGGAAGGGTGTAGCAGATTTTGCTACGGATCTTCTTACTATAGATTGCTGTGTCTAGCAGAAGTTGTTCCCTTCGAAGGAATGAAAAAATCTTAGACTTGAGGGTATCCCAATGACGCTGTTAAATAATGTAACTTTTTTCCAAGGAGGTTAGGGAGAGGAGTGCCCAGCAGCTGAGGGTAACAGCCTTTTCAGCAGTTGAACTGGCATTCCTTTGGAAAGGCTCTAAGAGTCCTGCAAAAATCATGGAGAATTGTGCAACAGTAATTATAATGGTTGTCTATACCTGTACAATACCAGGTGTCCTGCAATCAAGGAGAATCACGTCATGAGTTTTATTAGCTTTACTCACCCATCGCCACTGAAGAGATCATCTCTCTGTTTATCTCTCTAAATCCTTGTCTTCTCTGCCAGGAATTCTTGCTCTGCTTTCTCTTATCATTCTCCCTGTAGTACTTCTATTTAAATACACAAGTACATCTACTTACTTAAGCACCAGTTTCAGCGAATTCACTGAAGATTGTGGGCAAACAACACCTTGGACTTCAAACCTTGTTACTGGGTTAGAATAGTGCCCATCACTTCCAGTGGACTTCCCCTGGACTGAAAGGAATACAGTAAACTTTCTGCTTTGCATGAACTCCCTCATCACAGAAATCTCTGAACTACTAGAGCTTAACAGATGTGGCTGGAATAGAGTAATCAGCATTTTGCCCCACAAATTACATTTTCCTATTTTGCAGAGATCACTTCAAAGACCAGCTGCCATAAGCCACTGATTTAATTACAGAGGATGCATATGGAAATAATCTGAAAGGAATAAATAGCTTTCTATATTAGCATATATTCATAATGATCTTCCTGCACATTGAAATAATACTTGGAGAATGGGTAGTGTAAGACTTGCTTGTAAAATCCTTCAAGTTAGGGAAAAAACTATCATGAAGCATGGATGTTTTAGGGAAATTCTAACACGTGATACTATTTAATGCCTAAGATCCTTAAGTGGAGCCACTGTTTAACACCCTTTGCTGAAAAAAAGAAGATTCAGAATTGTTGGCTTTCCAAAAAAAATGGATACCTAGGAAATTAGAATGGTTTCACCTAAATTCACACTCAGTGCAATAAGTATGTTATGCTGATCAATAGAAAATGAGCCATTCACAAATGCGGAGAGTTTCATTACAGGAATACATAATTAGATTACTTAATTGCCTTTTGAAACAAAATGTTAGTATTACAGTTGTTATCTCATGTTTTCCATGCTGTCAGTCAAAGTCAATCTTTAGATTCACTGTGCATTTTTAGGGGGATCTAGGGGAAGGCACCAGTTTTTTGGAAATGACAACTAGGACTCTGTTTCCTTTCAAGCCCCCAGTCCCTTTGGGAAGTGAATTAGCAGTGTGCCTTCATGTCCAGTCCAAATAAACACGTTTTCATGATACTGACATTATTGATTATCACTAGATGGTGCTCTTATTCACTATCCCAAAAATCATAGGTAAGTGAATGTAAAGACAGATACACCTTGGAGAAATTTTGGTTGCCGGGTTTAATGCTTTCTTACTGAAGCTGCAGTTGTAATCCTTTAAAGAGAAAACAGAAAAATATTTCTGCACATATTTGATGCCATATTTTAGTGCATTCAATAGTAATATTACACAAAACTATTGAATACATGTAGTGAAATAATAACTAAAAAAGTATAAAAAAACCCATTACCTCAAACCTCAGTTTCTTCCAGGCCAACCTGACACCACCCGAGAGCCCTGGAGATGTAAGAACTCTCCCAGGTCTTGTATCCAATTTAAACCAAATTTTGAGCTATCTTAAAATGGTGGTTTTAATAAATTCCTCGTTATCTTGTTTTTCTTTCTCTGCCCTCACTTTCAGCCATGACTTCAGTCTGTAACACTAGATCTTCTAAACCCAGGTTATTTTACTCCTGTGAAGTGCACCAAATTCCAGGATGCATCCTTGAACAGCTACAGTGTTGGAAATCTACTTGAGTTTTGCAGCTTGAGCTCATTTTTACTCCAATACCTTTAAATTAACAGATCAGTACAGGTGTGGTCTAAATTTTCCATGACTGAATCTTCATTTGAAGGACCCTGATTCATCTCCTAAATGTGCTACATTTTTAAGTCATTTTCCAGATCACCAGAATAATGTTACCAGGGTATTTCTGATTTCATGGCACAATTTGTGACTACAAAAAGGGGTTGACTTTAAAACCTCTTGTCATTCTAGTTTCAGTTTTCTTCTGCTATATTTACAGGAACAGTGAAAAACAATCCAGTGAATCTAAATGTAGTGAGAGGACCAAGAATGCCTCTTTTTCTACCCTGGGAAGAACAGTACAAAGGGTACAATAATTAAGCCTGAAGAGGTAGTTATCCTTGTGGCTTCTCATTTTTTTTAGTTACTCCATGAACAAATGGGGCACTGAAATTCCTGGCCTGAGAACAATGGTGCCCAGCCCCGTACCAGCCTTCTGGGTCACTCACTTGTTGTTTGCTTCCAGGCCTGATTTGCATAAGAGGCCTGGAAAAGTTGCAGAGACTGGGAATTAGCACAAATTGATACGGGGTGCTAATTGACTTACGCAGAAACTAAAGATGCACTGGCCTGTTCAAATCAGGCTTGCATTCAGGCCTCTGGATTCCTGCATCATCCAGCGCTGAAGAATTAAACCCTGGCACGGTTCATCGGCTGCTGGGTCCTGGGATAAAAATAGAGAGGCAGAAACGGGATCGTGTTTTAGCACCATCAGCTGAAACTGAAAAGAGTGGGAAGGAGCCCTTCCTTTTACGAAAAATGCTTTCTTTTCAGGTGTTCTAGGCAACAGCATTGCACTCAAGCTCACCTAAAGTGAGAGCCAAACCAAATCTTTGCCCAAAACCTTTTACTGCTCTAGATGCAAGTATTTTTTTTTAATGGCTGGAAAATACAATTTATTTCAGTGACTGGATCAAACATGCTGGATGCAGACACAGAGCCAGACACAGCTGTAGGAGTTACCTATTGCCTCAGCCCTGTGCAGTGCCTCTCTCTTGTCTTATATCCAACTAAAAAACTTCTTCCAATAGGTTTCCATCAGATCATTGTAAAAAGAAATGATATGTTACCAAGTCCTCCTTGCTTTTATAGTTCCATAGCACTACAGAAAGCAGTGTTCATCTGTAGGGATTCACATAATCCCACGTTATACCTGTATGTCACTTAAGGCACAACTTACACATCGGAGTTTAGTTTCATTTAAAAGCTTTCTTGAACCTTTTTGTATTTCTTTAGTTTTACATTTGCAACATACTCTCAGGCCAGATGACATTTTTCATGTGCTTGGGTTTCCTTTTGGCCTTTTCACTTGGCTCCTTTAGGCCTTGTGTACTTCTAGATTCTCCATCATTTTAACACAATTAGTCACACCCTAAATCAGTATCTCAAATACAGATCCTGACACAACTGCCCTTGACTGTTTTTGACTCGTTTCTTCCACGCTAAAAGAAAATCCGATTGCCTCTGAAACACTGATATTAAAATGCTCTTACCGTGTTTTTAAAATTAATTATTAGGTTTAAGTCAATAAGAAAAAGATAAGTCTCAGGGCAAAATAATGAAGAGGAAAGGAAACTGGACACTGATCCTGACGCTGAATTTAATTTATGGAGGTGCTGACCTGTGACGTCTGTTTAAAGACTACGCAATCCTTGAAGAGTGTGCTTCCCAGAGGAACCTGAGAGGATACTAGTAGTTCATAGAACAGGACCTTTCCCTCAAAATTATATTAATAGGAGGCGTCAGCAAAGTCTTCAGAGGCAATCTGAGTCAGATTATCTTCTTCTAGGTGAAAAAGAGAACTGTACGTGTTTACATTCCTATTCAGTTGCCTAAAATGTCACTCTTGATCTTCAGTCAATTTTTAAACGGCTTCTTACATCACCAGAATGCTGAAAACTGACTGTAAAGGTTTCTTAAACAAAGAGCTAAAAGCAGTGCCATGAGATAAGGAGCTACAGAACCTATTGATTTCCAAGGCAGACAGTATTGTGAATCATAGGGAAGCACTTGCTCAGGAAACAATTACAACATTACAGAACCAATTCACATAAATGTCTTTTCAGTTTCTAGCCGTGCCTTCACAAGTTCCTCCTGGCTTCTGCTCCCTTTATTTGGTGCTTGGCATTGGGACTAGTGCTGCAGAGCTGAACTGACTTTGACATTACCAGGGGCTTCCTGACACTCCTTTGAACAGCGGTCCCTGAATACCACGCTGCCATATTGCCAGATGCTCCTTCACACTGTTTTCTCTATCACAAACAGGCTCTGAAAGCAGCACAATGCTTATGAGAGGAGAAGACAGTGATTTTCACTTCCTTTTCCGCCTTTGACTCATCTTTTAAAGCTAGTATTTGACTTTTGGTGGGAGTTGAAGCACTTTCCACAGATCTAAAGGGAAATGCTATAAGAAGGATTTTGGTTTTATAGCTGCCAGCGTCTTTATTTCAGAAGTACTTTCAAAAAGTGCCCCTTCACTTGGTACAAGATACAGTTGTTTGTTGTTTTCTTATGCAGTAAAGGCATTGCTCACTCTAAAAACCAAGCCAGGAAGATCTGGCACAGTTTAGGGTTTATACTCACCAAGGTTACTTGGAGGTTGCATATGGCCATGGCAACGTGACCAAGTTAGATGCATCATTTATTAGTTGAAAAATATGCAGGATATCGTGTAGCAAACCCAGAGCAACAGTAGCCACACAAAAAGAAAAGGAATGCTGTTGTCCTAAACTAATAAAACTAAGGCTGTCTAAAACCTTTCTATGGCCATGTTGGGGTGAAATCTGATGGCAAGCAGGTATTTTATAGCCACGTGTTAATCTTCTTGAACAGGATGAGTTATTAAATTAAATCCTTAAAATGAGCAGCTCTTTCATGTGTGCTTATATTTTCCAGATGTTTGATACAGTCAAGATTATCCTGCGTGGTCTCATTTCTTTTGTTGTTATTTTTAGAAAACTCTTTAAACTTACTACTATACTAACATCTGAGTAAGATTTGAAAACCTATTTTTTTTATTTTAATCCCATACCATTTTTCACTTATCTTTCTTAACCCTTATTTCTATTATTTATAGTTTTGGAAGAGACCAGGGTTTAATTTTAGCAACTTAAGCAAGTGGGATTTTGTCCTAGGTTTTGTCCCCACTCATTGTTTCTAACATTGACATGGTCATTTAGCTCTTGCTACGGGATTGCTGCATTCCATGGATGTGTGGGCTGCATCCTTGACTTAGCCAACATGTCTTAAAGCTGGCACAGACTTTGGCCAAAGATCATGAAAGTACTTCAGGATCAGTCTAGGAGGAGAGATGCCATATTATGTCTGTGTTAGTACATTATAATAATACTTCAGAGGAAGATAATTCAATAAAATCATAGAAAATGTGTGCCAAAGGTCTGCTTGAAATAATAATCCGGCTTCTTATATTAAGAATTGTTAAAATTGGCAACAACTGGCTCTTTCCCAAGCTACATGCCTTTTGGATTTCCTTAAAAATTCAATCTTTACAGTTTCTGAATAATGCAACCATTGTAATTCAAGGACGCTCCCCTGCTGGTTTTGATTAATTTATTTTAACAACACAGAAAAAGTCTGCTGTAGCTCCTCTGGTAATATAAATCCCTGTGACAAAGGATTCTGTTGTCTCCACCTCTCTAATAAACTACAGTGTCAGGGGTTCAGAGCTAAATGGATGGCAGTACAGCCTAAACAATTCATCTCTGCTTTGGTGTCTGAATTTAATATCAGGGTTCTTTCCCCTTTAACCTTTAGCTAGTTTATAACTGTATTCTTACTTCCTGTATAAGCAACACATCCAGTGAAATGTTTTAATTTGTATGCAATTACACATTTTGCACATTTCAAATTAATATCTTGAAAAAAATTTTACCTATAGTCAGATATCTTAAAAAAAACCCCTGTAAAATAATCATGGTTATCTGCTCAACTTTTTAAAATTTATTGCGACTCTCATGACATATGCAATTTTCCTTTCAGTACCAGCTCCTAAAATCTGGTTCTTACCTGAGTTCCAGCTTTCATTAAAATTAGAATACATTTCTGGATATCCTGGATTGCAAAGTTATCCCACCCACAAGAGGTAAAAAACCAAGTAACCCCAAGTTTTTAATGTTTAAATCTTTTTTCAAACTGTTATTTGCCAGTCTGCAGGGTTAATGGAATAAGCTTGGCAGGACCACAGTCTGAGAACAAAATGCACAGTGAGGACACTTAAATACCCATTACAGTTTCTATGGACAGAAATCGAGGAGAAGCACAACAAAGCTGCCATTAAAATAACTGTGGCTTTCAGAGGTCACAGAAATTGTCCCAGCAACGTGTGACATTTTCCCAAATCCTAAGAACATTCAAGCAGTGTGATGAGTTTTGGGAATCACACAGCACTTTAACAGAAATTGCTGTTAGCTTACTTATACAATTACATCCTCTTGAACTGTTTTCGTTCCACGTAAATATTAAATACTTTGTTTGAACTCATTTATTTAAAAATCCTAACTAAACTGAAATGAAAGCCATTTCAAGCTGTTTCTTGCAGGTTTCTGGTAAACTAGCTGCTCCTTTGACATGGTGCATGTGTAATTTCACCACTGCCCCTCTGTGTAAGTGTATATACAGATGCTTTAGGCTAACATTAAACAATGTTCTATAGCTACGACCGGTTTTGTAATCCAAATAAAGTAGGTAGTGTTTTTATAACTATCAATTCTTGGGTTATGGAGAATGTCTTCAAATAGAAATGGAAAGAGGTTTATCTTTACAAACAGGTCTCATTCCCTTAAAAGGAAGTTGTTTCTTTTTTCTTCTGCTTCTTTGGAGAACTGGCTACAAACTGGGAATGGTTACTGTATGACTCATTTGGGAAGAATAGCTACAGTGTAAAAAGTTCAGAAAGGATTTTAATAAAACCAAACCAAATTATCTTCTGTTTTGGGCACGATAAGGACAGTTTCAAAGAGAAAAATATTAAATTTTTTCAGAATGCTGTAAATCAACGTAATACTGTAGTGTTTTGAAGGGCAGGGGGGAAAGCTCAGGAGAGAATAAAACATTTTCCCCTTGTTTCAGTTCTATAGATAAGGCACAAATCTCTTTTCATAAGCAAATTTTAATTTACTTTATTCTGGTCTGGCCTGGAAGTGAGCTCCTGTATCCACCAGAGCAAACCACTGTCTGCCAAAAACACACGTGGAATGATCACTTACTGAGCTATGCACAGATAATGGGACTTTCCTACTGCACCCCACCTACTTCAGCTACTTGGCAACTCCTCAAGACCCCAACACTGTAAGTCAAACTGTCCACAATAATACAATTATTGCAATAAAGATACATTAATGCCACAAACAGCTACGTTGTGGACAGTAAAGACTGCAAATGCTACAAGTAAATATTATTGTATTACTGTCTGCATTGCTGTCCCCACAATGGCATAAAGCATACAATAGTAAATATTGTTTAATTTCATTGTATTTAAGATTTGCACTGAAAAAGTGCAGGCTAGCTTGATGCAGCAGCCGGGTGAGGAATGCTGGCTATTTAGCAAGTGTTCCATGCAAGACATGGGAAAATGCAATTTTTTTTTAAGTTCAGCACTAGCTGTTTGCATATTGTTACTCCAGCAAGAGAATTTTAACAGATTTTTGTTTTCATTCTCCTTACTGCACATAGACTGCAAAGGAACTTGCTGCATTTGTCACTTGTAGTCAAGGCATATTCTGTGTTCCCTTAAATTTCAAACAACTACGTGGTTTTTGGTGTGAAAGTGCATGTCCAATAGTGGACATTTATATAAAAGTTTCCCAAAGTGCTAGTAGGATTTTTATTTTTGTTTTTAATTTCTCCTGGAACTTTTCCCTGAGTGTTTCTCCTAAGACTGCTCCAACTGAGCCTGAAGTTAATAGAAAGCGACCGAGTGATTTCAGCAGGAGTTTCACATTTGGAAAGCAAAACCAGGACTGTATTTTGGCCAGACTGTCTATGTATCTAAATCTAAATTCCCATTCCTAGGAAGTTTACAGGAAAATGCTGAACGTTTCAAACTGCCATGAGACCAACTAACTGCATTTGAATCTTCTCCTGAATATATCCAGAATATCCTGTAGTCTTCAAAGCTAAGCTTTAAAAGAAAAAAATTCTTCCCAGCCCTCTCCACCCCACTTCCAACTTGCTCATGTTTGACCCGTTGAGAATGTCCTGGCCAAACAAGGTTCATGGATGTGTCACAAGCACTCAGGAATCTTGCATGACTTCAGATGATTCTATGCTTTACAGTATAGCCCAGGCTGTGTATTACTAATACATATTATTATATATATTACTGTAAAGGAGGACATGCACTGGTGATGCTTTAAGAGGCCCCTTTGACAATGAGAGACCCACAGCCATAATTTATCTTTGCAGTAGATTGAATTGGGACAGTTTTAATTCTATTTGAAAAAAAAAGAAAAAAAACAACATTGCAACAGACTGCAAAAGAGAGCCTGTGCTTCTTTTAAAGGCCTATCCCCGACCTGGTTGCCAGGGAGCTGCGGGAGGGAGAAGGCTGGCAGCAGACAGGGAAATAATCCAGCTGAATTCAATTAGAGTGCATCAGTAGAACTAAGTGAACTATTAAATTAAACAGGCCCCCTAAACCAGAAATGGGTATGACCACAGAAACTGCAGGATTTGCTTTATCCTGTGTTGAGCTGTAAGTGCTGTCTGACACGAGCCACTGCCCTGCACCCTTGCAAACGTGCTCAGGACAGGACTGTGTTTAGGGTGATCCACCTTGGCCCCTCTGACACTGGCCATTTTCCAGGATCCACAGCAGGCAGTGATGCAGCAAGGCACTACTTTCCTGCGGAGGCTGAGGAGATGCTGCCTTATTTGTGGATCAAAGGGAACCAGAAGGAACAGCATGGGAGAACTGGACTGTGAGCAAACCCTTCCTTGCCCCTTTGGCTGAGGACTCCTGCTGAACACCTGCACAGAGGGCAATGGTTCCTCCAGGAGAACCGCTCCAGGTTCTTAAAACACCCTGATCAAACCACTGGCCAGGATATAACCCTAATCGAGTAGAAAGAGCCCAACAGTTTACTAATTCCTTTGGATATCCTGCATCATTTTTCCTCTAAGTGGTAACTAATTGATTTAATGAGAGAGGTTTTCTTATTTAAAGAGAAGCATCCTGAGCATTTCCTGGACTGTAGATTTAATTTGTTCGTCAGTGGTACAGGTATTCATCAGCAAGCAAATACCTAATTTTAATTTATAAAAGGCATTTCCTGCATACAAATGCCAGAAATTTGGGAAGAAACTGGGTGTAAGCGAGAGAGTAAGTGTCCAG